>NC_034180.2:55587960-55927960 GCF_002021735.2 Oncorhynchus kisutch
CCCCCCTGGTCCAGCACCCTAGAGCATCCCTCCTGGAGAGGGAATTTCCATGGATGACAGAGAAAGCAAAGGGCTGTGGATGACAGAGGAAGCAAAAGGCTGTAAGGATAGGAACCAGCAGGTGACCCGGGCGTTACTCTCCTTGTTCCGTAACATCTAAACCAGTGGTGCATGGTCCATCACGAGGGTGAAGTAAGTAATATTTCAGCGTCTCCAGCGCCCACTTGACTGCTAGACATTCTTTCTCCACAGTGGAATATCTTTGTTCCCGCGACAACAGATTCCGGCTAATGTATACGACCGGGGGTTCCTCACCTTCTTGTTGCTGTGATAGGTCAGCACACACCCCTGTTTCGGACGCTTCTGTCTGTACCACCAGTGGTTTAAAGAGATCTGGGGTCACCAGCACGGGTCCTGAACACAGGATTCCCTTTAGGTCCTGGAAGGCTTTCACCATCTCCTAGGTCCACGTCACCTGGGCAGACAGACAGCTCCTGGTCAGATCTGTCAGGGGGCTGGCTAGGGAGGCAAAGTGAGGGATAAATCTCCAGTAGTAACTAGTCAACCCCACAAATGTGCGTACCTGCTTCTTGGTGAGGAGGCAGGGCCTGTCCCGGATTGCCTCCACTTTCTTCCCCTAGGGGTTTACACATCCCCTCCTGATCTTGTATCCCAGGTACTCAGCCTCCCACAGGTTAGCTGTTATCCCTGCCCCCCGTAAGGACTGCAATACCGCGCTCACCTGGTTTAGATTGGTCTCCCCCTCGTTTCCATGGATAACAGTATCATCGAGGTAGGCCGCCGCATACTCACGATGGGGTCGGAGAACCCAGTCCATCAACCTCTAGAAGGTGGCCGGGGCCCCATGCAACCCAAAGGGCAGCTTCCTCTAGTGGAACAGCCAGTCAGGGGTGGGGAAAGCAGTTTTCTCCCTCGGGAGCTAAGGGCACCTGCCAATAACCCTTCATCAGGTCGAGCATGCTGATAAATCGGGCGGTCTCTAGCCGTTCTATTAGTTCATCAATTTGGGGCATGGGGTAGGAGTCAAACTTTGAGATTTCATTTAACTTAAATCATTACAGAGGCGAATAGTGTCGTCTGGTTTTGGCACCAACACTATGGGGTGGCACCACTCACTATTCGACTCTTCTATTTCAGCTTCCAACATTGTTTTTCCCGCCATCCGGACGGCCTTTCTCCTTGCTTCTGATATACGGTGAGGTCTCAACTTCACCCTTTTCCGGGGTTAAGTGATGATGGTGTGCTGTACCAGATCAGTGTGTCCTGGTTCACTGGAGAACACATCCTGGTTCCGACCAATCACTGACCAATCACCATCACCATGTTCCGACCAATCACCATGTGTATGTGACAAATAAGATTTGATTTGATTTGCTTCTGTGCATGGCTCAGCTGTTCCCCCAGTGGCACCTCTGTCGGGTTGGTCTCAGTGATAGCATTAGAGTTAGCCCTCTCCTAGCCCTCTCCTGTACTCCCTGTTCACCCACGACTGCGTGGCCACGCACGCCTCCAACTCAATCATCAAGTTTGCGGACGACACAACAGTGGTAGGCTTGATTACCAACAACGACGAGATGGCCTACAGGGAGGAGGTGAGGGCCCTCGGAGTGTGGTGTCAGGAAAATAACCTCACACTCAACGTCAACAAAACTAAGGAGATGATTGTGGACTTCAGGAAACAGCAGAGGGAACACCCCCCCATCCACATCGATGGAACAGTAGTGGAGAGGGTAGCAAGTTTTAAGTTCCTCGGCATACACATCACAGACAAACTGAATTGGTCCACTCACACAGACAGCATCGTGAGGAAGGCGCAGCAGCGCCTCTTCAACCTCAGGAGGCTGAAGAAATTCGGCTTGTCACCAAAAGCACTCACAAACTTCTACAGGTGCACAATCGAGAGCATCCTGGCGGGCTGTATCACCGCCTGGTATGGCAACTGCACCGCCCTCAACCGTAAGGCTCTCCAGAGGGTAGTGAGGTCTGCACAACGCATCACCGGGGGCAAACTACCTGCCCTCCAGGACACCTACACCACCCGATGCTACAGGAAGGCCATAAAGATCATCAAGGACATCAACCACCCGAGCCACTGCCTGTTCACCCCGCTGTCATCCAGAAGGCCAAGATCGCCAAGATGGCGTAGCAGTAAGTCGTCCTGTCGTCCTGTCGTGTCGTGTCCCTGTATATTTCGTTTATTTTTCGTTTATTTTTCGTTTTTTTACATAGCTATCCCTTTAAAAACATTTTGCTAAACCTAAGCTTCCAAATACGCTGGATCTTCACAACTAGCTATCTAGCTAAACCGCAACCCCGGATGATTACCCCTGGCTAGCGTTTCCACCCACTTAGCTTGAAGCTAGCCCGGCCTGCGCTACCACCGTAGCATACTCCTGAGCTACAATACCCGGGCCCACGACCGGTCTATCGATGTCACCGCATGAAGAGGAATAAACAGACTCACCCCATCGTGACGTCCCCCAAAGGCTAACTCTCTAGCCCTCGCTATCTCCCTGCTTGCTAATTCGGCCTGCTAACTGCTAGCTTGTCCAGCTCCGGTCCGCTAACTGCTACCTTGTCTAGCCCGGGCCTACAAACTGTTAGCTTGTTAGCACAGGCCTGCTAACCGCCTGAATCGCCGCGTCCCAAACGCCCACCGGACCCATATTTACTTTCTATCTCTTTTGACTTTTAATTTGTTTATACCTTCCGGAAACCTGCCTCACCCAATGTGATACGGAATCGCTATTATTTTTTATTTATTTTTAGAACACACTCAAGAACCTCCAGAAGCTAACCAGCTAACTAGCTACAAGCTATTTAGTCATTGTTAGTTTTTTTAACCTGGATAACACTCGCCAGTCCAGCTTCCCTGCCCCATCCACCGCTGCCCCCTGGACACTGATCTCTTGGCTACATAGCTGATGCACGCTGGACTGTCCATTAATCACGGTACTCCATTCTGCTTGTTTGTTTTATCTGTTGGCCCCGTTGCCTAGTCTACGCCATTTTACCTGCTGTTGTTGTGCTAGCTGATTAGCTGTTGTCTCACCTACTGTTTTAGCTAGCTTTCCCAATTCAACACCTGTGATTACTGTATGCCTCGCTGTATGTCTCTCTCAAATGTCAATATGCCTTGTATACTGTTGTTCAGGTTAGTTATCATTGTTTTAGTTCACAATGGAGCCCCTAGTTCCACTCTTCATACCCCTGATAACTCCTTTGTCCCACCTCCCACACATGCGGTGACCTCACCCATTACTACCAGCATGTCCAGAGATACAACCTCTCTCATCATCACCCAGTGCCTGGGCTTACCTCCGCTGTACCCGCACCCCACCATACCCCTGTCTGCGCATTATGCCCTGAATATATTCTACCATGCCCAGAAACCTGCTCCTCTTATTCTCTGTCCCCAACGCTCTAGGCGACCAGTTTTGATAGCCTTTAGCCGCACCCTCATACTACTCCTTCTCTGTTCCGCGGGTGATGTGGAGGTAAACCCAGGCCCTGCATGTCCCCAGGCACCCTCATTTGTTGACTTCTGTGATCGAAAAAGCCTTGGTTTCATGCATGTCAACATCAGAAGCCTCCTCCCTAAGTTTGTCTTACTCACTGCTTTAGCACACTCTGCTAACCCTGATGTCCTTGCTGTGTCTGAATCCTGGCTCAGGAAGGCCACCAAAAATTCAGAGATTTCCATACCAAAACAAAGCCTCCTTCACTCACGCCGCCAAGCTTACCCTAGTAAAACTGACTATCCTACCGATCCTCGACTTCGGCGATGTCATCTACAAAATGGCTTCCAACACTCTACTCAGCAAACTGGATGCAGTCTATCACAGTGCCATCCGTTTTGTCACTAAAGCACCTTATACCACCCACCACTGCGACTTGTATGCTCTAGTCAGCTGGCCCTCGCTACATATTCGCCGCCAGACCCACTGGCTCCAGGTCATCTACAAGTTTATGCTAGGTAAAGCTCCGCCTTATCTCAGCTCACTGGTCACGATGGCAACACCCATCCGTAGCACGCGCTCCAGCAGGTGTATCTCACTGATCATCCCTAAAGCCAACACCTCATTTGGCCGCCTTTCGTTCCAGTACTCTGCTGCCTGTGACTGGAACGAATTGCAAAAATCGCTGAAGTTGGAGACTTTTATCTCCCTCACCAACTTCAAACATCAGCTATCTGAGCAGCTAACCGATCGCTGCAGCTGTACATAGTCTATTGGTAAATAGCCCACCCTTTTCACCTACCTCATCCCCATACTGTTTTTATTTATTTACTTTTCTGCTCTTCTGCACACCAATATCTCTACCTGCACATGACCATCTGATCATTTATCACTCCAGTGTTAATCTGCAAAATTGTAATTATTTACCTACCTCCTCATGCCTTTTGCACACATTGTATATAGACCCCCCCTTTGTTTTCTACTGTGTTATTGACTTGTTAATTGTTTACTCCATGTGTAACTCTTTGTTGTATGCTCACACTGCTATGCTTTATCTTGGCCAGGTCGCAGTTGCAAATGAGAACTTGTTCTCAACTAGCCTACCTGGTTAAATAAAGGTGAAATAAAAAAATAAAATAAAAAGGCGAGGTCAGTACAGGTGCATCAAAGCAGGGACCGAGAGACTGAAAAACAGCTTCTATCTCAAGGCCATCAGACTGTTAAACAGCCACCACTAACATTGAGTGGCTACTGCCAACACACTGTCAACGACACTGACTCTACTCCAGCCACTTTAATAATGGGAATTGATGGGAAATTATGTAAATATATCACTAGCCACTTTAAACAATGCTACCTTATATAATGTTACTTACCCTACATTATTCATCTCATATGCATACGTATATACTGTACTCTATATCATCGACTGCATCCTTATGTAATACATGTATCACTAGCCACTTTAACTATGCCACTTTGTTTACATACTCATCTCATATGTATATACTGTACTCGATACCATCTACTGTATCTTGCCTATGCTCCTCTGTACCATCACTCATTCATATATCCTTATGTACATATTCTTTATGCCCTTACACTGTGTATAAGACAGTAGTTTTTTGGAATTGTTAGTTAGATTACTTGTTCGTTATTACTGCATTGTCGGAACTAGAAGCACAAGCATTTCGCTACACTCGCATTAACATCTGCTAACCATGTGTATGTGACAAATAAAATTTGATTTGATTTGATTTAGAGTAGAGTACAACAAGTGCATTCCATTTCTTTAATAAATTCACATGGTAAATCTGGGTCAGATGCTTACGTCCTGGCTGTCTGACCCTGTAGATAACTTCACCCACCTTCCCAAGGACTTCATATGGTCCATTCCATCGGGCCAAAAACACACATTCTGAGGTGGGGACCAACACCAACACTTAATTAACAGTATCCTGGCTGGAAGTCTCTTCATTGTGTCGCTCTGTTGTACACCCGAGCTTGGGTCTCTTGGGCCTCCAAAGTGTGTTCCCGTACCAGGGGCCGCAGGGTTGCCATCCGGTCTCTCATGTCTACTACGTGTTCCACCATGGTTCGATGGGGTGACAGCTGCTGTCCCAGGATTCTTTAGCCACATCCAGCAGTCCTCTGGGTCATCTCCCGTACAGGAGTTCAAAGGGAGAGAACCCTGTTGAAGCTTGGGGCACTTCTCAGATCGAGAACATCAGGTAGTAACTGATCCCAATTCCTTCTGTCCACCTCCATCACCTTCTTTAGCATCTGCTTCAGGGTTCTATTGAATCTTTCCACCAATCCATCGGTCTGCGGGTGATACACTGAGGTGCGCAACATGGTTATTTTCATTCGTTTGCAGAGATCCTTCATGATTCGCCACATGAATAGGGTCCCCTGGTTGGTTAATATCTCATCGGGAGAATAGCATGACTGACTTACGTGCGATTCCCTTGGTAGCCATGGTGCGCAGGGGAATGGCTTCTGGGTACCTGGTGGCATAATCCAGAATCACCAGGATGTATTGGCGACCTCGGTTGCTCTTGGGTAGAGGTCCCACCAGGTCCATTGCAATCATGCTGAAGGGGACTGAAATGATGGGTAGGGGATTTAAGGGTCTGTGAAAGTGCGGTTTTAGTGCCACCTGCTGGCACTTCAGGCAACTGCGCAGTAATCCTCCACTGCTCTCTTCACACCCGGAGGGTAAAATCATGCCTTAAACCTGTCTAAGGTCTTATCAACCCCTAGGTGAGCCCCAACAAGGTGGGAGTGCACCAACTGCAGGACAGATTGTACAAAGGGACGAGGCACCAACAACAACTCCATATATTCGTTGTTCTTCTTCACAATCTTATACAGCAATTTCTTTTTTATAGAAAAATGTGGGTAGGTCATCTGACTTACCCCCTCCACGGGCTTTCCGTCCACCACGGTCACCTGCTGGAGAGCGCTGACCAGGTTGGGATCCTCCAGATGGGCCGTGCCGAACCGGCCTGCTAGAGAGGCGGACTCTGGCGCCACCTCATGGTCCATTGGGGACATTGCCTCACCTTCCTCCAGTCTTGCTTCACCCGAGTCACCCTCAGAGAGGGGTTCTGTTGACACCTGGGGTGTCAGGAAATCCCTCCCGATAAGGACCGGCACTGGCAGGTTCGGGATGACCATACTCCCGGAGTCCAAAAGTTCTGTGCTGTCCTTTTCTTTGGCTCTTACCAGGGTGACAGGGGAAGGAACACTCTTCTTAGCCCAGCATGTCATCAGCAAGCCCGGTTGCTACCACACTGGCTGAGACCGAAGGCATCGGGATATCGCGATTTGACAGTTCCAGGCAATGTGTCCCAGCTCGCCACACTCGTAGCACTTCCTCCTGTCCAGGTTCAGAACGGGTTGTCATCTCAGGGAGCTGGCTGTTAGTGTCCCTCCATCCTTGGCTGGGGTCCTCCGTCCTTTTTCGCTCCTTCGGGCGAGTGGAGGGTTCAGCCTTACATGGTTGTCCACTGCGCAGGATCTCCAAAGCCTCATGTGGACCTTCTACCAGTTCCACCAGCTGATCTACGCTCTGTGGGTTAGCTTGACTTGCTAACTTTTTAGCTTCGAATGGGAGAGAGCGTAGAATGGGCGTGATCGTCAGTGGTTCAGCACTTAGACAACTCTTGGCCAGCCTAAATATTTGCAATAGGGGGAGGGGGCGGTGTGGCATCATAAACCCAATCATGGAATCTTTGCACCCTGCTAATCAGGGTGTAACCATACCAGCACAGGATTTCCTTTTTCAGCCACTCATAATGCATCGCCTGGTCAGCCATCAGATCCTGATAGGTCTTCTGAGCCACACCTGACAGGAAGGGTGCTATCAGGCTGGCCCATTGCTCATGGGGCCATTTCTCCCTAGCAGCCGTCCTCTCGAAGGCTTGGAGGTAACCTTGATATTGTCAGTCTCTGTCAGTTTCAGTATAAACATACTGGGCTTGGGGCGAGAGACTGCTGCGCCTGCAGCCACGCCGGCCTGGGCGGCTGTCAGCTGGCTGAGTTCACCTCGCAGGAGAGCGGTCTGCTGAACCTGTTCCTCTAGCAGCTCCCGATGCATAGTCTGTTTCGCTATGTTCACCTCCAGCAGCTGTTTCATCAATGCTTCCATTATGCTCCAAGTCTGTTTTGTTATTGAACTTGGTTTGCTTTGCCCGCATTCTCCACCATATATAGCAGGCTCAAGGGTGTGGGGTTTCCACGTCACCAAGTTCAATAACCAAACACGCACAGGGAGCACAAGTAGAATGCAAATGGGGAATTTATTAGGGATATTTGCACACGGTGGGAAAGGGTGGGAATCCAGCAACCCGTAATCGTACAGATAATTCTCCCTCTCGGTCTTCCCCCTCTTT
Organism: Oncorhynchus kisutch; assembly: GCF_002021735.2. Lineage (NCBI taxonomy): Eukaryota > Metazoa > Chordata > Actinopteri > Salmoniformes > Salmonidae > Oncorhynchus > Oncorhynchus kisutch. The sequence continues at coordinate 55,595,837 of NC_034180.2, forward strand.
GTGCAGCCCGCTTCCTCTTTAATCCCAAAGCACTCAATGACTTAATGATCCACCGGCTTGCCTCTTTGGAGCAGGAAGTCCATATAAGGCTCGGGGGTGGAGCCAGACGGCTGCAAGATATCTTCCTTCAATAACCTATTCCCTCACCTTTCCCTGCCATCTGCCATCTGTTTAACAGATGTTATTGCGGGTGTAGTGAAATGCTTGTGCTTCTGGTTTCGACAGTGTATCTAACAAGTAATATCTATCAATTTCACAACAACAACCTAATACACAGAAATCTAAGTAAAGGATTGGAATTAAGAGTATATGAATATATGGATGAGCAATGATAGAGTGGCATAGACTAAGATAGTATAGAATAGATAGCTAGTATAGAAAGATAGAATAGAATACATTATATACATATAAGATGAGTAATGCAAGATATGTAAACATCATTAAAGTGACATTATTAAAGTGACAAGTGTTCCATTTATTAAAGTGGCCAATGATTAAGTCTGTATATGGAAGCAGCAGCCTCTCTGTGATGGCTAATTAACAGTCTGATGGCCTTGAAATAGAAGCTGTTTTTTCAGTCTCCTGATCCCAGCTTTGATGCACCTGTTCTAACCTCGCCTTCTGGATGATAGTGGGCTGAACAGGAAGTGGCTTGGGTGGTTGTTGTCCTTGATGATCTGTTTGGCCTTCCTGTGACATCGGGTGCTGTAGGTGTCCTGGAGGGCAGGTAGTTTGCCCTCGCTGATGCGTTGTACTACAGTCAATGTGCTGATAGAACTTCGGTAACGTTTTCCTCAAATTTGCTTTGTTAAAATCCCCAGCTACAATAAATGCAGCCCCAGGATATATTATTTCCAGTCTGCATAAAGTCCAGTGAAGTTCCTTGAGGGCTGTCGTGGTATCAGCTTGAGGGAGGATATACGCGGCTGTGACAATAACCAAAGAGAATTCTCTTGGGAGATAATACGGTCGGCATTTGATTGTGAGGCATTCTAGGTTGTGTGAATAAAAGGACTTGAGTTCTTGTATGTTATCACAGTTACACCATGAGTCATTAATCATGAAACTTACACCCCTGCCCCTCTTCATCCCGGAGAGATTTTTATTCCTGTCTGTGTGATGAACTGAGAACCCAACTGGCTGTACAGACTCAGACAGTATATCCAGAGAGCCATGTTTCCATGAAACAGAGTATGTTACAATCCCTGATGTCTCTCTGGAAGGAAATCCTCGCCATGAGCTCGTCACTTTATTATCCAGAGACTGAACATTAGCGAGTAATGTAATCAGAAGCGATAGCTGGTGTGCTTCCGGAGTCGGACTAAAAGACCACCCCGAGTACTACTTTTATGCCGGCGGTGTTTCGGAACAGCCTCTGGAATCAGTTCAATTGCCCTGGGGGGTACGAACAAGGGATCCGAATCGGGAAAGTCATATTCCTGGTGGTAATGCTGGTAATGATGGTGAGTTACCGCTGCTCTGATATCCAAAAGTTCTTCCCGGCTGTATGTAATAACACGAAAAAGTTCTTGGGCTAGTGATGTAAGAAATAACACATAAAATAAACTAAATATCACAGATTAAAAAAGCTGCAAACTGTCCAGTGACACGAGCCTACCAGACGAGATAAATGCCTTCGACCAACACTGAACAATGCATGAGAGCACCAGCTGTTCCAGATGACTTTAATCACGCTCTCCTTAGCCAATGTGAGTAAAACCTTTAAACAGCTTAACATTCACAAGGCCCCAGGGCCGGAAGGATTACCAGCACGGGTACTCAAAGCATCTGCTGATCAGCTGGTAAATGTCTTCCCTGACATTTTCAACCTCTCCCTGACCCAGTCTATAATACTTACATGTGTCAAGCTGACCACCATAGTCCCTGAGCACAAGAATGCCAAGGTAACCAGTCTAAATGACTATCACCCTTTAGCTCTCACATATGTAGCAATACAATGTTTTAAAAAGGCTGGTCATGGCTCATATCAACACCATCATCCCAGACATCCTGGACCCACTCCAATTCGAATACCTCCCCAACAGATCCACAGATGGCTCAATCGCCATTGCACTCCACAATTCCTTCTCCTACCTGGACAAGAGGAACACCTATATAATGCTGTTCATCGGCTACAGCTCAACACCCTAAAGCCCTCTAAGCTCATCACTAAGCTAAGGACTCCTTCTGCAATTGGATCCTGGACCCTCAGGGATGCTTAGTCCCCTCCTGTACTCAATGTTCACTCACAACAGCGTGACCAAGCACAATTCCAACACCATCATTAGCATTGCTGACGACACGACGGGTGTTGGCCTGTTCACCGATGACAATGAGACAGCCTACAGGTAGGAGGTCAGTGAACTAGCAGTGTGGTGTCAGAGAAAGGCCCTAAAATTGTTAAAGACTCCAGCCACCCTGGGGCCTCCCGTGAGGAGCAGCAGTCCAAGGCACTGCATCGCATAGCTGCGTCACTACAGATCCTGGTTCGATCCCAGGCTGTGTCGCATCCGTCCACGACCAGGAGACCCATGAGGTCGGCACACAATTGGCCCAGCGTCGTCAGTGGAGGGTTTGGCCAGCCGGGTTGTCCTTGGTCCATCGTACTCTTACAACTCCTGTGGCGGGCCGGGCGCAATGCACGCTGACATGGTCGCCAGGTGTATGGTGTTTCCTCCGACACATTGGTGCGGCTAGCTTCCGGGTGAGCATTGTGTCAAGAAGCAGGGCAGGGTCGTGTTTCTCCTCTCCTGAGTCTGTACGGGAGTTGCAGCGATGGGAACAGACTGTAACTACCAATTGGATAACACAAAGAAAAAAACACACAAAGAAAAATACGAAATAAATAACAAATTTGAACTTTTAAAAAAAGACTCCTGCCACCCAAGTCATAAACTGTAGCAGAGATGTACCAAGTCTGGAACCAACAGGTTCTGTACAGGTTCTACCCCAAGCCTTAAGACTGCTAAATCATTAACAAAATAGCTACCTGGATTATCTGCATTGATCCTTTTTGCACTAACTCATTTGACTCATCACGTATGCTGCTGCTACTGTTTATTATGTGTCCTGTTACCTAGTAATTTTACCCCTACCTATACACTAAATGACCAAAAGTACGTGAACATCTCATTCCAAAAATCATGGGCATTAATATGGAGTTGTTCCCCCCTTTGCTCCCATAAAAGTCTCCACTCTTCTGAGAAGGCTTTCTACTAGATGTTGGATCATTGCTGCATGGACTTGCTTCCATTCAGGCACAAGAGCATTAGTGAGGTCGGGCAGTGACGATGGGCGATTAGGCCTGGCTTACAGTCGGCAGTCATATTCATCCCAAAGGTGTGCCATGGGGTTGAGGTCAGGGCTCTGTGCAAGCCAAGCAAGTTCTTCCACACCAATCTCGGACAAACCATTTCTGTAAGAACCTCGCTTTGTGCACAGGGGCATTGTCATGCTGAAACAGGAAAGGTCCTTCCCCAAACTTTTCCCACAAAGTTGGAAGCACAGAATCGTAATAAATGTCATTGTATCTATAGCATTAAGATTTCCCTTCACTGGAACTAAGGGGCCCAAACCATGAAAAACAGCCCCAGATCATTATTCCTCCTCCACCAAACTTTACTGTTGGCACTATGCATTGGGGCAGGTAGCGTTCTCCTGGCACATCAACTAGGTACTGGTTCTCCCATGTTATTACCTCGTACCCCTGCACAACAACTAGGTACTGGTTCTCCCATGTTATTACCTCGTACCCCTGCACAACAACTAGGTACTGGTTCTCCCATGTTATTACCTCGTAGGGCCTGTAGTCATTTCATTGGGAGGGCCTGTAGGCATTTCATTCGGAGGGACTGTAGGCATTTCATTGGGAGGGCCTGTAGGCATTTAATTGGGAGGGCCTGTAGGCATTTAATTGGGAGGGCCTGTAGGCATTTTATTGGGAGGGCCTGTAGGCATTTCATTGGGAGGGCCTGTAGGCATTTCATTGGGAGGGCCTGTAGGCATTTCATTGGGAGGGCCTGTAGGCATTTCAAATCAAATCAAATCAAATCAAATTTTATTCGTCACATACACATGGTTAGCAGATGTTAATGCGAGTGTAGCGAAATGCTTGTGCTTCTAGTTCCGACAATGCAGTAATAACGAACAAATAATCTAACTAACAATTCCAAAAAACTACTGTCTTATACACAGTGTAAGGGGATAAGGAATATGTACATAAGGATATATGAATGAGTGATGGTACAGAGCAGCATAGGCAAGATACAGTAGATGAAATCGAGTACAGTATAACATATGAGATGAGTATTTAAACAAAGTGGCATAGTTAAAGTGGCTAGTGATACATGTATTACATAAGGATGCAGTCGATGATATAGAGTACAGTATATACGTATGCATATGAGATGAATAATGTAGGGTAAGTAACATTATATAAGGTAGCATTGTTTAAAGTGGCTAGTGATATATTTACATCATTTCCCATCAATTCCCATTATTAAAGTGGCTGGAGTTGAGTCAGTGTCATTGACAGTGTGTTGGCAGCAGCCACTCAATGTTAGTGGTGGCTGTTTAACAGTCTGATGGCCTTGAGATAGAAGCTGTTTTTCAGTCTCTCGGTCCCAGCTTTGATGCACCTGTACTGACCTCGCCTTCTGGATCACTGCGGGGTGAACAGGCAGTGGCTCGGGTGGTTGATGTCCTTGATGATCTTTATGGCCTTCCTGTAGCATCGGGTGGTGTAGGTGTCCTGGAGGGCAGGTAGTTTGCCCCCGGTGATGCGTTGTGCAGACCTCACTACCCTCTGGAGAGCCTTACGGTTGAGGGCGGTGCAGTTGCCATACCAGGCGGTGATACAGCCCGCCAGGATGCTCTCGATTGTGCGCCTTCTTCACGATGCTGTCTGTGTGAGTGGACCAATTCAGTTTGTCTGTGATGTGTATGCCAAGGAACTTAAAACTTGCTACCCTCTCCACTACTGTTCCATCGATGTGGATAGGGGGGTGTTCCCTCTGCTGTTTCCTGAAGTCCACAATCATCTCCTTAGTTTTGTTGACGTTGAGTGTGAGGTTATTTTCCTGACACCACACTCCGAGGGCCCTCACCTCCTCCCTGTAGGCCGTCTCGTCGTTGTTGGTAATCAAGCCTACCACTGTTGTGTCGTCCGCAAACTTGATGATTGAGTTGGAGGCGTGCGTGGCCACGCAGTCGTGGGTAAACAGGGAGTACAGGAGAGGGCTCAGAACGCACCCTTGTGGGGCCCCAGCGTTGAGGATCAGCGGGGGCGGCCCACCTGGGGGCGGCCCGTCAGGAAGTCCAGTACCCAGTTGCACAGGGCGGGGTCGAGACCCAGGGTCTCGAGCTTGATGACGAGCTTGGAGGGTACTATGGTGTTGAATGCCGAGCTGTAGTCGATGAACAGCATTCTCACATAGGTATTCCTCTTGTCCAGATGGGTTAGGGCAGTGTGCAGTGTGGTTGAGATTGCATCGTCTGTGGACCTATTTGGGCGGTAAGCAAATTGGAGTGGCTCTAGGGTGTCAGGTAGGGTGGAGGTGATATGGTCCTTGACCTAGTCTCTCAAAGCACTTCATGATGACGGATGTGAGTGCTACGGGGCGGTAGTCGTTTAGCTCAGTTACCTTAGCTTTCTTGGGAACAGGAACAATGGTGGCCCTCTTGAAGCATGTGGGAACAGCAGACTGGTATAGGGATTGATTGAATATGTCCGTAAACACACCGGCCAGCTGGTCTGCGCATGCTCTGAGGGCGCGGCTGGGGATGCCGTCTGGGCCTGCAGCCTTGCGAGGGTTAACACGTTTAAATGTCTTACTCACCTCGGCTGCAGTGAAGGAGAGACCGCATGTTTTCGTTGCAGGCCGTGTCAGTGACACAGTATTGTCCTCAAAGCGGGCAAAAAACGTATTTAGTTTGCCTGGGAGCAAGACATCCTGGTCCGTGACTGGGCTGGATTTCTTCCTGTAGTCCGTGATTGACTGTAGACCCTGCCACATGCCTCTTGTGTCTGAGCCGTTGAATTGAGATTCTACTTTGTCTCTGTACTGGCGCTTAGCTTGTATGATAGCCTTGCGGAGGGAATAGCTGCACTGTTTGTATTCGGTCATGTTACCAGACACCTTGCCCTGATTAAAAGCAGTGGTTCGCGCTTTCAGTTTCACACGAATGCTGCCATCAATCCACGGTTTCTGGATAGGGAATGTTTTAATCGTTGCTATGGGAACGACATCTTCAACGCACGTTCTAATGAACTCGCACACCGAATCAGCGTATTCGTCAATGTTGTTATCTGACGCAATACGAAACATCTCCCAGTCCACGTGATGGAAGCAGTCTTGGAGTGTGGAGTCAGCTTGGTCGGACCAGCGTTGGACAGACCTCAGCGTGGGAGCCTCTTGTTTTAGTTTCTGTCTGTAGGCAGGGATCAACAAAATGGAGTCGTGGTCAGCTTTTCCGAAAGGGGGGCGGGGCAGGGCCTTATATGCGTCGCGGAAGTTAGAGTAACAATGATCCAAGGTCTTTCCACCCCTGGTTGTGCAATCGATATGCTGATAAAATTTAGGGAGTCTTGTTTTCAGATTAGCCTTGTTAAAATCCCCAGCTACAATGAATGCAGCCTCCGGATAAATTGTTTCCAGTTTGCAGAGAGTTAAATAAAGTTCGTTCAGAGCCATCGATGTGTCTGCTTGGGGGGGGATATATACGGCTGTGATTATAATCGAAGAGAATTCTCTTGGTAGATAATGCGGTCTACATTTGATTGTGAGGAATTCTAAATCAGGTGAACAGAAGGATTTGAGTTCCTGTATGTTTCTTTCATCACACCATGTCACGTTGGCCATAAAGGCATACGCCCCCACCCCTCTTCTTACCAGAAAGATGTTTGTTTCTGTCGGCGCGATGCGTGGAGAAACCCGTTGGCTGCACCACTTCGGATAGCGTCTCTCCGGTGAGCCACGTTTCCGTGAAGCAAAGAACGTTACAGTCTCTGATGTCCCTCTGGAATGCTACCCTTGCTCGGATTTCATCAACCTTGTTGTCAAGAGACTGGACATTGGCAAGAAGAATGCTAGGGAGTGGTGCGCGATGTGCCCGTCTCCGGAGTCTGACCAGAAGACCGCCTCGTTTCCCTCTCTTTCGGAGTCGTTTTTTTGGGTCGCTGCATAGGATCCGCTCCGTTGTACTGTTTGTAAGGCAGAACACAGGATCCGCGTCGCGAAAAACATATTCTTGGTCGTACTGATGGTGAGTTGACGCTGATCTTATATTCAGTAGTTCTTCTCGGCTGTATGTGATGAAACCTAAGATGACCTGGGGTACTAATGTAAGAAATAACACGTAAAAAATAAATAAAACTGCATAGTTTCCTAGGAACGCGAAGCGAGGCGGCCATCTCTGTCGGCGCCGGAAGTACTTGTTGTAATTGTAATTGGGAGGGCCTGTAGGCATTTCATTGGGAGGGCCTGTAGGCATTTCATTGGGAGGGCCTGTAGGCATTTCATTGGGAGGGCCTGTAGGCATTTTATTGGGAGGGCCTGTAGGCATTTCATTGGGAGGGCCTGTAGGCATTTCATTGGGAGGGCCTGTAGGCATTTCATTGGGAGGGCCTGTAGGCATTTCATTGGGAGGGCCTGTAGGCATTTCATTGGGAGGGCCTGTAGTCATTTTATTGGGAGGGCCTGTAGTCATTTTATTGGGAGGGCCTGTAGTCATTTCATTGGGAGGGCCTGTAGTCATTTCATTGGGAGGGCCTGTAGTCATTTCATTGGGAGGGCCTGTAGTCATTTCATTGGGAGGGCCTGTAGTCATTTCATTGGGAGGGCCTGTAGTCATTTCATTGGGAGGGCCTGTAGGCATTTCATTGGGAGGGCCTGTAGGCATTTCATTGGGAGGGCCTGTAGTCATTTTATTGGGAGGGCCTGTAGTCATTTCCTTGTTAGTCTACACCTGTTGCTTACAAAGCATAATACAATTTAAGATATCAGTTTATATAAGTGACATTACCTTAACGTTACCAGTTTATATAAGTGACATTACCTCAACATTACCCATTTATATAAGTGACATTACCTCGACATTACCAATTTATATAAGTGACATTACCTCAATATTACCATTATATAAGTGACATTACCTCAACATTACCAGTGTATATAAGTGACATTACCTCAATATTACCTGTTTATATAAGTGACATTACTGGTATATAACAGTAACATTACCTCAACATTACCCGATTGTATAAGTGACATCACCTCAACATGACCTGTTTATATAAGTGACATTACCTCAACATTACCAGTTGATATACGTGACATTACCTTGACATTACTCATTTAAATAAGTGACATTGCCTCAACATTACCAGTTTATATAAGTGAAATTACCTCAACATTACCAGATTAAATAAGTGACATTACCTCAACATTACCCGTTTACAACAGTAACATTACCTCAACATTACCAGATTATGTAAGTGACATCACCTCAACATTACCAGTTTATATAAGTGACATTACCGCAACATTACCAGTTTAAATAAGTGACATTCACTCAACATTACCAGTTTACAACAGTAACATTACCTGAACATGATCAGTTTACATAAGTGACATTACCTCAACATTACCAGTTTATATAAGTGGCATTAACCCAACATTACCAGTTTATGTGCGTGCCATTACCCAAACATGACCAGTTAATACACGTGACATTACCCCCAACATTACCCATTTCTATACGTGACATTACCTCATCATTACCAGTTTATGTACTTGACATTACCCCCAACATTACCCATTTATATAAGTGACATTACCTCATCATTACCAGTTTATGTACGTGCCATTACCTCAACATTACCAGTTTATATAAGTGAAATTACATCAACATTACCAGTTTATTACAGTAATATTACCTAGACATTACCAGTTTACAACAGTAACAGTACCTGAACATGATCAGTTTATATAAGTGACATTACCTCAACATTACCAGTTTATGTAAGTGATATTCCCTCAACATTACCAGTTTATATATGTGACATTACCTCAACATTACCAGTTTATATACGTGACATTACCTCAACATTACCAGTCCATGTGCGTGACATTACCTCAACATTACCAGTTTATGTAATTGACATTAACTCAACATTACCGGTTTATAACAGTAACATTGCCTCAACATTACCAGTTTATATAAGTGACATTTCCTCCACATTTCCAGTTTATATAAGTGATATTACCTCAACATTACCAGTTCATGTGTGTGACATTGCCTCAACATTACCAGTTTATATAAGTGACATCCCTAGAAAGGACCAAACCTAGGAAGAAACCTAGAGAGGAACCAGGCTATGAGGGTTGGCCAGTCCTCTTCTGGCTACACGGGGTGGAGATTATAACAGAACATGGCCAAGATGTTCAAATGTTCATAAATGACCAGCATGGTCAAACAGAACAGAACAGAACAGAATTGACTTAACAGAACAGAACAGAATAAACATACCAGAACAGAATAGACTTAACAGAACAGAACAGAATAGACTTAACAGAACAGAATAAACTTACCAGAACAGTATAGACTTAACAGAACAGAATAGAATAGACTTAACAGAACAGAATTGACTTAACAGAACAGAACAGAATATACTTAACAGAACAGAACAGAATAGACTTAACAGAACAGAACAGAATATACTTAACAGAACAGAACAGAATAGACTTAACAGAACAGAATATACTTAACAGAACAGAATTGACTTAACAGAACAGAACAGAATATACTTAACAGAACAGAACAGAATAGACTTAACAGAACAGAATAGAATAGACTTAACAGAACAGAATATACTTAACAGAACAGAATAGACTTAACAGAACAGAACAGAATAGACTTAACAGAACAGAATAGAATAGACTTAACAGAACAGAGTAGACTTAACAGAACAGAACAGAATATACTTAACAGAACAGAACAGAATAGACTTAACAGAACAGAATAGAATAGACTTAACAGAACAGAATATACTTAACAGAACAGAACAGAATATACTTAACAGAACAGAACATAATATACTTAACAGAACAGAACAGAATATACTTAACAGAACAGAACAGAATAGACTTAACAGAACAGAACAGAATATACTTAACAGAACAGAAGAGACGTAACAGAACAGAACAGAATAGACTTAACAGAACAGAACAGATTTAACAGAACAGAATAGACTTAACAGAACAGAATATACTTAAGAGAACAGAACAGAATAGACTTAACAGAACAGAATAGACTTAACAGAACAGAACAGAATAGACTTAACAGAACAGAACAGAATATACTTAACAGAACAGAACAGAATATACTTAACAGAACAGAACAGAATATACTTAACAGAACAGAATAGACTTAACAGAACAGAACAGAATAGACTTAACAGAACAGAACAGAATAGACTTAACAGAACAGAATAGACTTAACAGAACAGAATAGAATAGACTTAACAGAACAGAATATACTTAACAGAACAGAACAGAATATACTTAACAGAACAGAACAGAATAGACTTAACAGAACAGAACAGAATATACTTAACAGAACAGAAGAGACGTAACAGAACAGAATAGACTTAACAGAACAGAATAGATTTAACAGAACAGAATAGACTTAACAGAACAGAATATACTTAAGAGAACAGAACAGAATAAACTTAACAGAACAGAACAGAATATACTTAACAGAACAGAACAGAATATACTTAACAGAACAGAACAGAATATACTTAACAGAACAGAATAGACTTAACAGAACAGAACAGAATAGACTTAACAGAACAGAACAGAATAGACTTAACAGAACAGAACAGAATAGACTTAACAGAACAGAATAGAATAGACTTAACAGAACAGAATAGAATAGACTTAACAGAACAGAATAGAATAGACTTAACAGAACAGAATATACTTAACAGAACAGAACAGAATAGACTTAACAGAACAGAATATACTTAACAGAACAGAATAGAATAGACTTAACAGAACAGAATATACTTAACAGAACAGAATATACTTAACAGAACAGAACAGAATATGCTTAACAGAACAGAACAGAATATACTTAACAGAACAGAACAGAATAGACTTAACAGAACAGAATAGAATAGACTTAATAGAACAGAACAGAATAGACTTAACAGAACAGAACAGAATATACTTAACAGAACAGAAGAGACGTAACAGAACAGAACAGAATAGACTTAACAGAACAGAACAGATTTAACAGAACAGAATAGACTTAACAGAACAGAATATACTTAAGAGAACAGAACAGAATAGACTTAACAGAACAGAACAGATTTAACAGAACAGAATAGACTTAACAGAACAGAACAGATTTAACAGAACAGAATAGACTTAACAGAACAGAATATACTTAACAGAACAGAACAGAATATACTTAACAGAACAGAATATACTTAACAGAACAGAACAGAATATACTTAACAGAACAGAACAGAATAGACTTAACAGAACAGAACAGAATAGACTTAACAGAACAGAACAGAATATACTTAACAGAACAGAAGAGACGTAACAGAACAGAACAGATTTAACAGAACAGAATAGACTTAAGAGAACAGAACAGAATAGACTTAACAGAACAGAACAGAATAGACTTAACAGAACAGAACAGAATAGACTTAACAGAACAGAATATACTTAACAGAACAGAACAGATTTAAGAGAACAGAACAGAATATACTTAACAGAACAGAACAGATTTAAGAGAACAGAACAGAATAGACTTAACAGAACAGAACAGATTTAACAGAACCGAATAGACGTAAGAGAACAGAATAGAGCAGAATAGTATGATGATGTAATTCTCTGTCTTCAGGCCACGAATACATTTCCAATCTGTAATAACAACATGCCATATACACAGCAACACATTTAAATGGTGTTGCAAAGGAGTGTTTTGGTGTGACATTCTAATGCATTCAGTGTCACTAAACTAAACTAAGCATTCGCTTTCCTCCCCTTTTTTTCACATGTTCTGCTAGTCTGTGTTTTTTCTGTAGTGTTTCTCCTGTTATCTCAGAACATGGATATTGATTTAGGGACAGTATAGTTGAATGCTTGATAATAAGCTAAGCAGAAATGTGTATTTACACCCTGTGTTCTGCTGTTAACCTTCTGTTAAAGTATCTGGCCCTTTCAACAGACCCACTAGGCTGTGCTTCCCTTCTGTTAAAGTATCTGGCCCTTTCAACAGACCCACTAGGCTGTGCTTCCCTTCTGTTAAAGTATCTGGCCCTTTCAACAGGCTCACTAGGTTGTGCTTCCCATCTGTTAAAGTATCTGGCCCTTTCAACAGACCCACTAGGCTGTGCTTCCCTTCTATTAAAGTATCTGGCCCTTTCAACAGACCCACTAGGCTGTGCTTCCCTTCTGTTAAAGTATCTGGCCCTTTCAACAGACCCACTAGGCTGTGCTTCCCTTCTGTTAAAGTATCTGGCCCTTTCAACAGACCCACTAGGCTGTGCTTCCCTTCTGTTAAAGTATCTGGCCCTTTCAACAGACCCACTAGGCTGTGCTTCCCTTCTGTTAAAGTATCTGGCCCTTTCAACAGACCCACTAGGCTGTGCTTCCCTTCTGTTAAACTATCTGGCCCTTTCAACAGACCCACTAGGCTGTGCTTCCCTTAAATCAAATCAAATCAAATCAAATCAAATCAAATTTATTTATATAGCCCTTCGTACATCAGCTGATATCTCAAAGTGCTGTACAGAAACCCAGCCTAAAACCCCAAACAGCAAGCAATGCAGGTGGAGAAGCACAGTGGCTAGGAAAAACTCCCTAGAAAGGCCAATACCTAGGAAGAAACCTAGAGAGGAACCAGGCTATGTGGGGTGGCCAGTCCTCTTCTGGCTGTGCCGGGTGGAGATTATAACAGAACATGGTCAAGATGTTCAATGTTCATAAATGACCAGCATGGTCGAATAATAATAAGGCAGAACAGTTGAAACTAGAGCAGCAGCACAGTCAGGTGGAAGTTGAAACTGGAGCAGCAGCATGGCCAGGTAGACTGGGGACAGCAAGGAGTCATCATGTCAGGTAGTCCTGGGGCATGGTCCTAGGGCTCAGGTCAGTTGAAACTGGAACAGCAGCATGGCCAGGTGGACTGGGGACAGCAAGGAGTCATCATGTCAGGTAGTCCTGGGGCATGGTCCTAGGGCTCAGGTCCTCCGAGAGAGAGAAAGAAAGAGAGAAGGAGAGAATTAGAGAACGCACACTTAGATTCACACAGGACACCGAATAGGACAGGAGAAGTACTCCAGATATAACAAACTGACCCCAGCCCCCCGACACATAAACTACTGCAGCATAAATACTGGAGGCTGAGTTAAAGTATCTGGCCCTTTCAACAGACCCACTGGGCTGTGCTTCCCTTCTGTTAAAGTATCTGGCCCTTTCAACAGACCCACTAGGCTGTGCTTCCCTTCTGTTAAACTATCTGGCCCTTTCAACAGACCCACCAAGCTGTGCTTCCCTTCTGTTAAAGTATCTGGCCCTTTCAACAGACCCACTAGGCTGTGCTTCCCTTCTGTTAAAGTATCTGGCCCTTTCAACAGACCCACTAGGCTGTGCTTCCCTTCTGTTAAAGTATCTGGCCCTTTCAACAGACCCACTAGGCTGTGCTTCCCTTCTGTTAAAGTATCTGGCCCTTTCAACAGACCCACTAGGCTGTGCTTCCCTTCTGTTAAACTATCTGGCCCTTTCAACAGACCCACTACGACGTGCTTCCCAAATGCAACCCTGTTCCCTGTCTTCCATGTGTGTCCTGGTCTAAAGTAGTGCACTATAAAGGGAATAGAGTGCGATATGGTAAACGCCTGATTTTTGCCTGATTTACTTCTGGTTTACGCCTGGTAAACGCCTGGTAAATGTCTGGTAAACGCCTGGTTTATGTCTGGTAAACGCCTGGTAAACACCTGGTAAACGCCTGGTTTATGCCTGGTTTACGCCAGGTTCACACCTGGTTTATGCCTGGTTCATGCCTGGTATACATCTGGTTTATGCCTGGTAAACGCCTGGTTTACACCTGGTTTATGCCTGGTATACGCCTGGTTTACGCCTGGTTTACACCTGGTATACGCCTGGTTTACTCCTGGTAAATGCCTGGTATACGCTTGATTTACGCCTGGTTTACGCCTGGTTTTTCCCCCATCGCTGCTGTCATATTAGCCTCTCAATCACTCTACAGGATTAAAGGTGTCTGTCGCACTGTGTCCCCATTGGTACCCTATTCCTTATACAGTGTACTACTGTTGACCAGAGCCCTCTGGTCTTATTCCTTATACAGTGTACTACTGTTGACCAGAGCCCTCTAGTCGTATTCCTTATACAGTGTACTACTGTTGACCAGAGCCCATAGGGAATAGAGTTTAATTTGGGACGCTGTCTGTCTGTCTGTCTCCTCCTCCGTCAGCCTGGCAACGGATTGATCTGCAGTGACACATGAACACACAGGCAACTGAGGAATTAGCATGAATTTGAATGCATTAACACCTTCCCCAGAGTTGATGTCCGCGCCCCGCGGAAATCAAGTTAGAATAAGGAAAAAATACCCATAAAAAGCTGTCAGATAGAGATATCTGTTTTGCATTGGATGGCTCTCAATCCACCGCATTCGCTGATGTCGCACTTCTGTGGTGACAGGTGACCATGAGACATCCTGAAAATCCATCTTCTCACAAAATTGTCTGTAGCATCAGAACGGTTGGCCTATAAACTATTGGACAGATGAGTCTCTCACAAACACATTGGAAGGGCAATCTGAAGAGCCCCCAGGTACCAGTCTGGAAGTATGCATGTTTAGGTTAAATACATGTTAACAAATAAAATGTTTCCTGATCTTTCTTCTTCTCTCAGATATAGGAGAGACAATTTAAACAAAGATTTTTGGGAGGGGCTGTCTGTTGTTCCACGTGTTTCTATTGGCTAATAGCAGTAAGGACTGTCTGCTGTTCCACGTGTTTCTATTGGCTAATAGCAGTAAGGACTGTCTGCTGTTCCACGTGTTTCTATTGGCTAATAGCAGTAAGGACTGTCTGCTGTTCCATGTGTTTCTATTGGCTAATAGCAGTAAGGACTGTCTGTTGTTCCACGTGTTTCTATTGGCTAATAGCAGTAAGGACTGTCTGCTGTTCCATGTGTTTCTATTGGCTAATAGCAGTAAGGACTGTCTGCTGTTCCATGTGTTTCTATTGGCTAATAGCAGTAAGGACTGTCTGCTGTTCCACGTGTTTCTATTGGCTAATAGCAGTAAGGACTGTCTGCTGTTCCATGTGTTTCTATTGGCTAATAGCAGTAAGGACTGTCTGCTGTTCCATGTGTTTCTATTGGCTAATAGCAGTAAGGACTGTCTGCTGTTCCATGTGTTTCTATTGGCTAATAGCAGTAAGGACTGTCTGCTGTTCCATGTGTTTCTATTGGCTAATAGCAGTAAGGACTGTCTGCTGTTCCATGTGTTTCTATTGGCTAATAGCAGTAAGGACTGTCTGTTGTCCAAAGAGTTTGTATGGACTGACAGCAGTAAATGCCAAAATTATATTTCATTATATTTTTATATATTTTTGATATACTTCAAAACGATACTTGGTATGACCTTCTTAAAACATTTCCATGTAGTTCAGAAGAACCCCCCGGTTTAGACAGGGCTTAGACTCTTATGGGTTAATCATTCTGTGGTGGGATTTTCATAGCATTTATTCACAGAACTTTTCACAATGCATGCGGCCCAAGTGGTACCTATGGCTCGTCCAAACTAGTGCAGAGGGCATAGGATGCTATTTGGGACAAAGGTTCTGGCATCAAAGTAGGGCTCAATCAGTCATCCTCTAACAGCTGATGCAGGTTCTGGCATCACAGTAGGGCTCAATCAGTCATCCTCTAACAGCTGATGCAGGTTCTGGCATCACAATAGGGCTCAATCAGTCATCCTCTAACAGCTGATGCAGGTTCTGGCATCACAGTAGGGCTCAATCAGTCATCCTCTAACAGCTGATGCAGGTTCTGGCATCACAGTAGGGCTCAATCAGTCATCCTCTAACAGCTGATGCAGGTTCTGGCATCACAGTAGGGCTCAATCAGTCATCCTCTAACAGCTGATGCAGGTTCTGGCATCACAGTAGGGCTCAATCAGTCATCCTCTAACAGCTGATGCAGGTTCTGGCATCACAGTAGGGCTCAATCAGTCATCCTCAAACAGCTGATGCAGGTTCTGGCATCACAGTAGGGCTCAATCAGTCATCCTCTAACAGCTGATGCAGGTTCTGGCATCACAGTAGGGCTCAATCAGTCATCCTCTAACAGCTGATGCAGGTTCTGGCATCACAGTAGGGCTCAATCAGTCATGCTCTAACAGCTGATGCAGGTTCTGGCATCACAGTAGGGCTCAATCAGTCATCCTCTAACAGCTGATGCAGGTTCTGGCATCACAGTAGGGCTCAATCAGTCATCCTCAAACAGCTGATGCAGGTTCTGGCATCACAGTAGGGCTCAATCAGTCATCCTCTAACAGCTGATGCAGGTTCTGGCATCACAGTAGGGCTCAATCAGTCATCCTCTAACAGCTGATGCAGGTTCTGGCATCACAGTAGGGCTCAATCAGTCATCCTCTAACAGCTGATGCAGGTTCTGGCATCACAGTAGGGCTCAATCAGTCATGCTCTAACAGCTTACCACATCAGCCAGACCACAGTATTGCTTCAATAAATTAACACAGAAAGATAGCACACCACAATCAGGCTCAAATGCTTCATATCTTACAGAGTGGGAAGACAGCGTCACATTAAATCAGTTCTGTAGGCCTATGAGTCATTTAGTAGACTCTCTTATCCAGAGACACTACAGTAGTGAATCATTTAGTAGACTCTCTGATTAGAGCCACTACAGTAGTGAGTCATTTAGTAGACTCTCTTATCCAGAGACACTACAGTAGTGAATCATTTAGTAGACTCTCTGATTAGAGCCACTACAGTAGTGAATCATTTAGTAGACTCTCTTATCCAGAGACACTACAGTAGTGAATCATTTAGTAGACTCTCTTATCCAGAGACACTACAGTAGTGAATCATTTAGTAGACTCTCTGATTAGAGCCACTACAGTAGTGAGTCATTTAGTAGACTCTCTTATCCAGAGACACTACAGTAGTGAATCATTTAGTAGACTCTCTTATCCAGAGACACTACAGTAGTGAATCATTTAGTAGACTCTCTTATCCAGAGACACTACAGTAGTGAATCATTTAGCGGAATCTCTGATTAGAGCCACTACAGTAGTGAATCATTTAGCAGACTCTCTTATCCAGAGACACTACAGTAGTGAATCATTTAGTAGACTCTCTTATCCAGAGCCACTACAGTAGTGAATCATTTAGTAGACTCTCTGATTAGAGCCACTACAGTAGTGAATCATTTAGCAGACTCTCTTATCCAGAGACACTACAGTAGTGAATCATTTAGTAGACTCTCTGATTAGAGCCACTACAGTAGTGAGTCATTTAGTAGACTCTCTTATCCAGAGACACTACAGTAGTGAGTCATTTAGTAGACTCTCTTATCCAGAGACACTACAGTAGTGAATCATTTAGTAGACTCTCTTATCCAGAGACACTAAAATCAAATCAAATCAAATTTATTTATATAGCCCTTCGTACATCAGCTGATATCTCAAAGTGCTGTACAGAAACCCAGCCTAAAACCCCAAACAGCAAGCAATGCAGGTGGAGAAGCACAGTGGCTAGGAAAAACTCCCTAGAAAGGCCAATACCTAGGAAGAAACCTAGAGAGGAACCAGGCTATGTGGGGTGGCCAGTCCTCTTCTGGCTGTGCCGGGTGGAGATTATAACAGAACATGGTCAAGATGTTCAATGTTCATAAATGACCAGCATGGTCGAATAATAATAAGGCAGAACAGTTGAAACTAGAGCAGCAGCACAGTCAGGTGGAAGTTGAAACTGGAGCAGCAGCATGGCCAGGTAGACTGGGGACAGCAAGGAGTCATCATGTCAGGTAGTCCTGGGGCATGGTCCTAGGGCTCAGGTCAGTTGAAACTGGAACAGCAGCATGGCCAGGTGGACTGGGGACAGCAAGGAGTCATCATGTCAGGTAGTCCTGGGGCATGGTCCTAGGGCTCAGGTCCTCCGAGAGAGAGAAAGAAAGACTACTACTACAGTAGTGAATCATTTAGTAGACTCTCTTATCCAGAGACACTACAGTAGTGAATCATTTAGTAGACTCTCTTATCCAGAGACACTACAGTAGTGAATCATTTAGTAGACTCTCTTATCCAGAGCCACTACAGTAGTGAGTCATTTAGTAGACTCTCTTATCCAGAGACACTACAGTAGTGAATCATTTAGTAGACTCTCTGATTAGAGCCACTACAGTAGTGAGTCATTTAGTAGACTCTCTTATCCAGAGACACTACAGTAGTGAATCATTTAGTAGACTCTCTGATTAGAGCCACTACAGTAGTGAGTCATTTAGTAGACTCTCTTATCCAGAGACACTACAGTAGTGAATCATTTAGTAGACTCTCTGATTAGAGCCACTACAGTAGTGAGTCATTTAGTAGACTCTCTTATCCAGAGACACTACAGTAGTGAATCATTTAGTAGACTCTCTGATTAGAGCCACTACAGTAGTGAGTCATTTAGTAGACTCTCTTATCCAGAGACACTACAGTAGTGAATCATTTAGTAGACTCTCTGATTAGAGCCACTACAGTAGTGAGTCATTTAGTAGACTCTCTTATCCAGAGACACTACAGTAGTGAATCATTTAGTAGACTCTCTGATTAGAGCCACTACAGTAGTGAGTCATTTAGTAGACTCTCTTATCCAGAGACACTACAGTAGTGAATCATTTAGTAGACTCTCTGATTAGAGCCACTACAGTAGTGAGTCATTTAGTAGACTCTCTTATCCAGAGACACTACAGTAGTGAATCATTTAGTAGACTCTCTGATTAGAGCCACTACAGTAGGGAGTCATTTAGTAGACTCTCTTATCCAGAGACACTACAGTAGTGAATCATTTAGTAGACTCTCTGATTAGAGCCACTACAGTAGTGAGTCATTTAGTAGACTCTCTTATCCAGAGACACTACAGTAGTGAATCATTTAGTAGACTCTCTGATTAGAGCCACTACAGTAGTGAGTCATTTAGTAGACTCTCTTATCCAGAGACACTACAGTAGTGAATCATTTAGTAGACTCTCTGATTAGAGCCACTACAGTAGTGAGTCATTTAGTAGACTCTCTTATCCAGAGACACTACAGTAGTGAATCATTTAGTAGACTCTCTTATCCAGAGACACTACAGTAGTGAATCATTTAGCGGAATCTCTTATCCAGAGCCATTACAGTAGTGAGTCATTTAGTAGACTCTCTTATCCAGAGCCATTACAGTATTGAGTCATTTAGTAGACTCTCTGATTAGAGCCACTACAGTAGTGAGTCATTTAGCAGACTCTCTGATCCAGAGCCACTACAGTAGTGAGTCATTTAGCAGACTCTCTGATCCAGTTAGAATTAGAGTGTCAGTTAGAATTAGAGTGTCAGTTAGAATTAGAGTGTCAGTTAGAATTAGAGTGTCAGTTAGAATTAGAGTGTCAGTTAGAATTAGAGTGTCAGTTAGAATTAGAGTGTCAGTTAGAATTAGAGCGTCAGTTAGAATTAGAGCGTCAGTTAGAATTAGAGCGTCAGTTAGAATTAGAGCGTCAGTTAGAATTAGAGTGTCAGTTAGAATTAGGGTGTCAGTTAGAATTAGAGTGTCAGTTAGAATTAGAGTGTCAGTTAGAATTAGTGTCAGTTAGAATTAGTGTCAGTTAGAATTAGAGTGTCAGTTCGAATTAGAGCGTCAGTTAAAATTAGAGTGTCAGTTAGAATTAGAGTGTCAGTTAGAATTAGAGTGTCAGTTAGAATTAGAGCGTCAGTTAGAACTAGTGTCAGTTAGAATTAGAGCGTCAGTTAGAATTAGAGTGTCAGTTAGAATTAGAGTGTCAGTTAGAATTAGAGTGTCAGTTAGAATTAGTGTCAGTTAGAATTAGAGTGTCAGTTAGAATTAGTGTCAGTTAGAATTAGAGTGTCAGTTAGAATTAGAGCGTCAGTTAGAATTAGTGTCAGTTAGAATTAGAGTGTCAGTTAGAATTAGTGTCAGTTAGAATTAGAGTGTCAGTTAGAATTAGTGTCAGTTAGAATTAGAGTGTCAGTTAGAATTAGAGTGTCAGTTAGAATTAGAGTGTCAGTAAGAATTAGAGTGTCAGTTAGAATTAGAGTGTCAGTTAGAATTAGAGTGTCAGTTAGAATTAGAGTGTCAGTTAGAATTAGTGTCAGTTAGAATTAGAGCGTCAGTTAGAATTAGAGTGTCAGTTAGAATTAGAGTGTCAATTAGAATTAGAGCGTCAGTTAGAATTAGAGTGTCAGTTAGAATTAGTGTCAGTTAGAATTAGAGTGTCAGTTAGAATTAGTGTCAGTTAGAATTAGTGTCAGTTAGAATTAGTGTCAGTTAGAATTAGAGTGTCAGTTAGAATTAGTGTCAGTTAGAATTAGTGTCAGTTAGAATTAGAGTGTCAGTTAGAATTAGAGTGTCAGTTAGAATTAGAGTGTCAGTTAGAGTTAGAGCGTCAGTTAGAATTAGAGTGTCAGTTAGAATTAGTGTCAGTTAGAATTAGTGTCAGTTAGAATTAGTGTCAGTTAGAATTAGAGTGTCAGTTAGAATTAGTGTCAGTTAGAATTAGAGTGTCAGTTAGAATTAGAGTGTTAGTTAGAATTAGAGCGTCAGTTAGAATTAGAGTGTTAGTTAGAATTAGTGTCAGTTAGAATTAGTGTCAGTTAGAATTAGAGTGTCAGTTAGAATTAGAGTGTCAGTTAGAATTAGAGTGTCAGTTAGAATTAGAGTGTCAGTTAGAATTAGAGTGTCAGTTAGAATTAGAGTGTCAGTTAGAATTAGTGTCAGTTAGAATTAGAGTGTCAGTTAGAATTAGAGTGTCAGTTAGAATTAGAGTGTCAGTTAGAATTAGAGTGTCAGTTAGAATTAGAGTGTCAGTTAGAATTAGTGTCAGTTAGAATTAGAGTGTCAGTTAAAATTAGTGTCAGTTAGAATTAGAGTGTCAGTTAGAATTAGAGTGTCAGTTAGAATTAGAGTGTCAGTTAGAATTAGTGTCAGTTAGAATTAGAGTGTCAGTTAGAATTAGTGTCAGTTAGAATTAGAGTGTCAGTTAGAATTAGTGTCAGTTAGAATTAGTGTCAGTTAGAATTAGAGTGTCAGTTAGAATTAGTGTCAGTTAGAATTAGTGTCAGTTAGAATTAGAGTGTTAGTTAGAATTAGAGTGTCAGTTAGAATTAGAGTGTTAGTTAGAATTAGAGCGTTAGTTAGAATTAGAGTTTCAGTTCACGAAAGGCTTGAATTTATTCATGACATTTTTCTCATAAAGTAGACATAGTCCGCACAACAGCTGCCTATATGCAGTATTTAAATACATGCCATTATTTATGGAGTGTGTGCTATCTCCTGAATGATTCCTCTTTTCCTCATTCTAATGCTCCCACCCTGGTTTGAATGGAAGGTCCTAAATAATGCCTTCAGAAAGTATTCACGCCGCTTCTCTTTTTACACATTTTCTTGTGTTACAGCCTGAATTTAAAATAGATTGTATTTAGATTTCTTGTTACCAGCCTAAACACAATACCCCAAAATGTCAAAGTGGAATTTTTTACAAAAAATAAAAAAGTTCAACGCTGCCATGGAGACAAGTGTTTTAATACTAAAGCCTCTCTTGAAAAAGCCAAACCTTGACCCAGAAAATCCCCAAAATGTAATAAACTATTGGCCTATGTCGAATCTCCCATTCTTCTCAAACATTTTAGAAAAAGCTGATGCGCAGCAACTCATTGACTTCCTGAAGACAAACAATGTACACGAAATGCTTCGGTCTGGTTTTAGACCCCATCATAGCACCGAGACTGCACTCTGAAAGTGGTAAATTATCTTTTAATTGCATCAGACCAAGGTTCTGCATCTGTCCTCGTGCTCCTAGACCTTAGTGCTGCTTTTGACACCATCGATCACCACTTTTTGGGGGGAGAGATTAGAAACCCTAATTGGTCGCTGAATAGTAAGGAACTCCCCCGACCTCATTGTCTAGGTCCTAATTGGTCGCTGAATAGTAAGGAACTCCCCTCACCTCATTGTCTAGGTCCTAATTGGTCGCTGAATAGTAAGGAACTCCCCTCACCTCATTGTCTTGGTCCTAATTGGTCGCTGAATAGTAAGGAACTCCCCTCACCTCATTGTCTTGGTCCTAATTGGTCGCTGAATAGTAAGGAACTCCCCTCACCTCATTGTCTTGGTCCTAATTGGTCGCTGAATAGTAAGGAACTCCCCTCACCTCATTGTCTTGGTCCTAATTGGTCGCTGAATAGTAAGGAACTCCCCTCACCTCATTGTCTTGGTCCTAATTGGTCGCTGAATAGTAAGGAACTCCCCTCACCTCATTGTCTTGGTCCTAATTGGTCGCTGAATAGTAAGGAACTCCCCTCACCTCATTGTCTAGGTCCTAATTGGTCGCTGAATAGTAAGGAACTCCCCTCACCTCATTGTCTAGGTCCTAATTTAACAAATATAAATATTCCCAAAATGCATCCTGTTTGCAACAAGGCACTAAAGTATTCATCATCTGAAGACACATGATAAACTGTAGCTATATGAAGGGGTTGATGACGTGCTGACGTCACTTCCTGTCACAGCTTGTGGACTTGTTTAAGTGATGCTGTGCGTTTTCTTGCTAGCCTTACTTTGCTATGTGCCAACTTTAAGGTTTTTATTTTTTCCCCACGCTCAACTTTTTTCATTCAACTTTTTCACCCCGGACGCTTTATCTGGACGTGGTTCGTCAGGACCTCCACCAGCCGAAGCTAAGTAGTAACATTAACATGATGCCTT
This sequence comes from Oncorhynchus kisutch, assembly GCF_002021735.2. NCBI lineage: Eukaryota > Metazoa > Chordata > Actinopteri > Salmoniformes > Salmonidae > Oncorhynchus > Oncorhynchus kisutch. The sequence continues at coordinate 55,618,869 of NC_034180.2, forward strand.
CTAATTGCAGTCACTGTACTCATAATATACAGGAGAACAATCGCCTTATGGCAAGGATAGCCGTGCTGCAAGCCCAGCTTCAGACGCAATCGTTAGGCAAGAGTAATTTAAGTGTAGGAAAGGATGAAACAGCGTCTGTGCCACCAGTAAGTACAGATAGTAGTATAAATCCCCTCACACGGTCCTCGCAGCCGGACAACTTTCTCAATGCTTCTGGAGGGAAATGCTGCAGGAATGTTCAACCGGTGTCACTCATTCAGCAGACAGAAATGTTCAACCGGTTCTCCCCATTAAGCAACGAGTCGAGTCAGAGGCAGAGCCTTCTCTTGTCTCTACTCCTCCGGTTACGGGGTCTGAGACGCCGAAGCTTCCCACCATTAGCTCTGACAAATTGAAAACCCTAGTTATTGGCGACTTCTTTACCCGCGGTATTAGACTTAAAACTAATCATCCAGCGATCATACACTGTTTACCAGGGGGCAGGGCTACCGACGTTAAGGCTAATCTGAAGATGGTGCTGGCTACGGCTAAAACTGGTGAGTGTAGAGAGTATAGAGATATTGTTATCCACGTCGGCACCAACGATGTTAGGATGAAACAGTCAGAGGTCACCAAGCGCAACATAGCCTCAGCATGTAAATCAGAAAGATGTGTCAGCATCGAGTAATTGTCTCTGGCCCCCTCCCAGTTAGGGGGAGTGATGAGCTCTACAGCAGAGTCTCTGGCCCCCTCCCAGTTAGGGGGAGTGATGAGCACTACAGCAGAGTCTCTGGCCCCCTCCCAGTTAAGGGGAGTGATGAGCTCTACAGCAGTCTCACAACTCAATCGCTGGTTGAAAACTGTTTTCTGCCCCTCCCAAAAGATAGAATTTGTAGATAATTGGCCCTCTTTCTGGGGCTCACCCACAAACAGGACCAAGCCTGGCCTGCTGAGGAGTGACAGACTCCATCCTAGCTGGAGGGGTGCTCTCATCTTATCTACCAACATAGACAGGGCTCTAACTCCTCTAGCTCCAAAATGAGATGGGGTGCAGGCCAGGCAGCAGGCTGTTAGCCAGCCTGCCAGCATAGTGGAGTCTGCAACTAGCACAGTCAGTGTAGTCAGCTCAGCTATCCCCATTGAGAACGTGTCTGTGCCTCGACCTGGGTTGGGCAAAACTAAACATGGCGGTGTTCGTCTTAGCAATCTCACTGGAGTAAAGACCTCCTCCATTCCTGTCATTATTGAAAGAGATTGTGATACCTCACATCTCAAAATAGGGCTACTTAATGTTAGATCCCTCACTTCCAAGGCAGTTATAGTCAATGAACTGATCATTATATCGCTGTGACTGGCCTGACTGAAACATGGCTCAGGCCTGATGAATTTACTGTGTTAAATGAGGCTTCTCCTCCTGGTTACACTAGTGACCATATCCCCCATGCATCTCGCAAAGGCGGAGGTGTTGCTAACATTTACGATACCAAATTTCAAATTACAAAAAAAAAAGACTGCATTTTTGTCTTTTGAGCTTCTAGTCATGAAATCTATGCAGCCTACTCAATCACTTTTTATAGCTACTGTTTACAGGCCTCCTGGGCCCTATACAGCGTTCCTAACTGAGTTCCCTGAATTCTTATCAGACATTGTAGTCATGAAATATAATATTCAAATTTTTGGTGACTTTAATATTCACATGGAAAAGTCCACAGACCCACTCCAAAAGGCTTTCGGAGCCATCATCGACTCAGTGGGTTTTGTCCAACATGTCTCCGGACCTACTCACTGCCACAGTCATACTCTGGACCTAGTTTTGTCCCATGGAATAAATATTGTGGATCTTAATGTTTTTCCTCATAATCCTGGACTATCGGACCACCATTTTATTACGTTTGCAATCGTAACAAATAATCTGGTACCCTAGATGCAGTCGCACCCCTAAAAACAAAAAATATTTGTCACAAGAAACTAGCTCCTGGTATACAAAAAATACTCTGAAGCAAGCTTCCAGAAAATTGGAACGGAAATGGCGCCACACCAAACTGGAAGTCTTCCGATTAGCTTGGAAAGACAGTACTGTACTGTATCGAAGAGCCCTTACTATCCTACCGATCCTCGACTTCGGCGATGTCATCTACAAAATTGCCTCCAACACTCTACTCAGCAAACTGGATGCAGTCTATCACAGTGCCATCCGTTTTGTTACTAAAGCACCTTATACCACCCACCACTGTGACCTGTATGCTCTAGTCGGCTGGCCCTCGCTACATATTCATCGCCAGACTCACTGGCTCCAGGTCATCTACAAGTCCATGCTAGGTAAAGTTCCACCTTATCTCAGTTCACTGGTCACGATGGCAACACCCGTAGCACGCGCTCCAGCAGGTGTATCTCACTGATCATCCCTAAAGCCAACACCTCATTTGGCCGCCTTTCCTTCCAGTTCTCTGCTGCCTGTGACTGGAACGAATTGCAAAAATCGTTGAAGTTGGAGACTTATCTCCCTCACCAACTTTAAACATCTGCATTCTGAGAAGCTAACCGATCGCTGCAGCTGTACATAGTCCATCGGTAAATAGCCCACCCAATCTATCTACCTCATCCCCATACTGTTTTTATTTATTTACTTTTCTGCTCTTTTGCACACCAGTATCTCTACCTGCACATGACCATCTGATCATTTATCCCTCCAGTGTTAATCTGTAATTATTTGCCTACCTCCTCATGCCTTTAGCACACAATGTATATAGACTCCCCTTTTTTTCTACTGTGTTATTGACTTGTTAATTGTTTACTCCATGTGTAACTCTGTGTTGTCTGCTCACACTGCTATGCTTTATCTTGGCCAGGTCGCAGTTGTAAATGAGAACTTGTTCTCAACTAGCCTACCTGGTTAAATAAAGGTGAAATATATATATTTTTTAAAGAAATACTGTTGCTCGATTATCCTATTTTTGCAACTTAATTGAGGAGAATAAGAACAATCCAAAATATATTTTTGATACTGTCGCAAAGCGAAAACGAAAAAGCAGCATTCTCCAAGAGAGGATGGCTTTCACTTCAGCAGTATTAAATTCATGAAAATCTTTGAGGAAAAGATCATGATCATTAGAAAGCAAATTACGGACTCCTCTTTAAATCTGCGTGTTTCTCCAAAGCTCAGTTGTCCTGAGTCTGCCCAACTCTGCCAGGACCTAGGATCAAGGGAGACACTCAAGTTTTTTGATACTATATCTCTTGACACAATGATGAAAATAATCATGGCCTCTAAACCTTCAAGCTGCATACTGGACCCTATTCCAACTAAACTACTGAAAGATCTGCTTCCTGTGCTTGGCCCTCCTATGTTGAACATAATAAACGTCTCTCTATCCACCAAACTCACTAAAAGTGGCAGTAATAAAGCCTCTCTTGAAAAAACCAAACCAAACCTCCTTCTATAGAGCTCAAATTTGAAGGAGTGGTCTGCCTATCCATGTGAGAGAGAGAGAGTGACTCGTTCTCGACCTTTGTGTTTTTAATGAAGACTCACTCATGATTGAGTGTCGTCTGGCCCAGGAGTGTGAAGGTGAATGGAAAGGCACTGGAGCAACGAACCGCCAATGCTGTCTCTGCCTGGCTGGTTCCCCCCTTTCCACTGGGATTCTCTGCCTCTAACCCTATGACAGGGGCTGTGTCACTGGCTTACTGGTGCTCTTCCATGCCATCCCTAGGAGGGGTGCGTCACTTGAGAGGGTTGAGTCACTGACGTGATCTTCCTGTCTGGATTGTGCCGTGGGGGAGATCTTTGTGGGCTATTCTCAGCCTTGTCTCAGGATGGTAAGTTGGTGATTGAAGATATCCCTCTAGTGGTGTGGGGGCTGTGTTTCGGCAAAGTGGGTGGGGTTATATCCTGCCTGGTTGGCCCTGTCCAGGTGTGTAGTCCGACGGGGTCACAGTGTATCCCGACGCTTCCTCTCTTAGCCTACAGTAATTATGCTGCAATACTTCATGTGTAGGGGGGCTAGGACCAGTCTGTTATATCTGGAGTATTTCTCCTGTCTTATCCGGTGTTCTGTGTGAATTTAAGTATGCTCTCTCTAATTCTCTCTGTTTCTCTCTCTCTCTTTCTGACATTTACTCCTGAGGTGCTGACCTGTTGCACCCTCTACAACCACCACTGTGATTATTATTATTGGACCATGCTGGTCATCTATAAACATTTGAACATCTTGGCCATGTTCTGTTATAATCTCCACCCCGCGTAGCCAGAAGAGGACTGGCCACCCCTCATAGCCTGGTTCCTCTCTAGGTTTCTTCCTAGGTTTTGACCTTTCTAGGGAGTTTTTCCTAGCCACCGTGCTTCTACACCTGCATTGCTTGCTGTTTGGGGTTTTAGGCTGGGTTTCTGTACAGCACTTTGAGATATCAGTTGATGTACGAAGGGCTATATAAATACATTTGATTTGATTTACTCTACTCTTCTACACTATGCTATACTCTACTGTACTGTATTTCACTATACTCTACTGTACACTACTCTGCTCTGCTCTACTATAGTCTACTCTACTATACTCTACACTACTCTACACTACACGACTCTACACTACTCTACTCTACTGTACTGTATTTCACTATACTCTACTGTACATTACTGTACTGTACTGTACTGTACTGTACTGTACTGTACTGTACTGTACTGTACTGTACTGTACTCCAATCTACTGTACACTACTCTACTCTACTGTACTCTACTCTACACCACTCTACTCTACACCACTCTACTCTACACTACACGACTATATTATACTATACACTACTCTACTCTTCTACAACTATGCTATACTCTACTGTACTGTACTTCACTGTACTCTACTCTACCGTACTCTACTCTACTGTACTATACTCTACTCTACACTACCATACACTACTATACACTACTATACTCTACTGTACTGTACTTCACCATACTCTACAGCACTCTACTATACTCTACTGTACTGTACAATACTCTACTCTACTGTACTGTATTTAACTATACTCTACTGTGCACTACTCTACTCTGCTCTACTATAGTCTACTATACTCTACTCTACACTACTCAACTTTACTGTACTCTACACGACTCTACTCTACTATACCCTACTGTACTGTATTTCACCATACTCTACTGTACATTACTCTACTCTACTGTACTGTACTATACTCCAATCTACTGTACACTACTCTACTCTACTGTACTCTACTCTACACCACTCTACTCTACACCACTCTACTCTACACTACACTACTCTACTCTACTATGTTATACTATACACTACTCTACTCTACTCTTCTACACTATGCTATACTCTACTGTACTGTACTGTACTTCACTCTACTCTACCGTATTCTACTCTACTGTACTATACTCTACTGTACTATACTTCACCATACTCTACTCTACTCTACTCTACTATACTATACTCTACTCTACTCTACACTACTCTACTATACACTACTATACTCCACTGTACTGTACTTCACTCTACTCCACTCTTCCACACTATACTATACTCTACTGTACTTCACCATAGTATACTCTACTCTACAGTACTCTACTGTACTATACTATACTCTACTCTACTGTACGCTACTGTACTATACTCTACTGTACTGTACTATACTCTACTCTACACTACACTACTCTACTCTACTATACACTACTATACTCTACTGTAATGTACTTCACTATACTCTACTCTACTCTGCAGCACTCTACTATACTCTACTGTACTGTACTATACTGTACTCTACACTACTCTACTCTACTCTACTCTACTCTACTCTACTCTACTCTACTCTACTGTACTATACTCTACTCTACTATACTCTACTCTACTATGCACTACTATACTATACTCTACTCTTCTACACTATACTGTACTGTACTTCACCATACTCTACTGTACTATAATGTACTGTACTATACTCTACTCTGCACTACTCTACTCTACTGTACTATACTCTACTGTACTATACTCTACTGTACTCAGCTCTACTGTACTCTACTCTACTGTACTCTACTCTTCTACACTATGCTATATTCTACTGTACTGTACTCCACTATACTCTACACCACTCTACTCTGCACTACTCTACTCTACTCTACACCACTCTACTCTGCACTACTCTACACTACTCTACTCTACTCTACACTACTCTACACTACTCTACACTACTCTATTCTATTCTACACTACTCTACACTACTCTACTCTACAGTACACTACTCTACTCTACACTGCTCTACACTACTCTACACTGCTCTACTCTACTCTAATCTACACTACTCTACACTACTCTACACTACTCTACACTACTCTATTCTATTCTACACTACTCTACTCTACTCTACACTACTCTACACTACTCTATTCTATTCTACACTACTCTACACTACACTACTCTACACTACTCTACACTACTCTATTCTATTCTACACTACTCTATTCTATTCTACACTACTCTACTCTACTCTACACTACTCTACTCTACTCTAATCTACACTACTCTACACTACTCTACACTACTCTATTCTATTCTACACTACTCTACACTATTTTACTCTACACTGCTCTACACTACTCTACACTGCTTTACACTACTCTACTATACACTACTGTACTTTACTTCACTCTACTCCACTCTTCCACACTATACTATACTCTACTGTACTTCACCATACTATACTCTACTCTACAGTACTCTACTGTACTATACTATACTCTACTGTACGCTACTGTACTATACTCTACTGTACTATACTCTACTCTACTCTACTCTACACTACACTACTCTACTCTACTATACACTACTATACTCTACTGTAATGTACTTCACTATACTCTACTCTACTCTGCAGCACTCTACTATACTCTACTGTACTGTACTATACTGTACTCTACTCTACTCTACTCTACTCTACTATGCACTACTATACTATACTCTACTCTTCTACACTATACTGTACTGTACTTCACCATACTCTACTCTACTATACTGTACTGTACTATACTATACTCTACTCTGCACTACTCTACTCTACTGTACTATACTCTACTGTACTATACTCTACTGTACTCAGCTCTACTGTACTCTACTCTACTCTACTCTACACTACTCTACTCTACTCTACTCTACTCTACTCTACTCTACTCTACACTACTCTACTCTAATCTACACTACTCTACACTACTCTACTCTACTCTACTCTACTCTAATCTACACTACTCTACTCTAATCTACACTACTCTACACTACTCTACTCTACTCTACTCTACACTACTCTACTCTACTCTACTCTACACTACTCTACTCTACTCTACTCTACACTACTCTACTCTACACTACTCTACTCTACTCTACTCTACTCTACTCTACACTACTCTACTCTACTCTACTATCTTTGATACTAACCACGTTTCATCCATAGTTTTTATGCGAGTGAAGTCATACCGACAGCTGCGATGGAAACAGGAAGTTTCGGTACAATTTTATATATGCCGACAGATCATTTGTTTGTTCGAAATGGTGGGGTATTTTTCTATCTGTAAATACATTATACGAGAAATAGTGGTGGAAATGCTTTATGCACAAGTATTGATATAAAAAACACATCATTTTGAGGTAAACTTGGAGTCACGTGATGATATGGTGTGTTGTCCTCCCACTACGACTCAGGAAACCATGCAGTTTATTAGACTACAGATGAAATAAGTGAAGATGATCTTCACAGGGTGGTGAAAGTCCACGGTGATGAGCTTGATGCTCCTTTCCAATAAATATTGAGGGTCTTATTCTGCTGACATGATGATTGATGCTTGAAAAATAAAAACATTCCAGCTCTTATCCATGTAGACTAGCTTACACGCACTGTATCCCGCACTGTATCCCGCACTGTATCCCGCACTGTATCCCGCACTGTATCTGCTAGCTGTGTGCTTACCCGCACTGTATCTGCTAGCTGTGTGCTTACACGCACTGTATCCCGCACTGTATCTGCTAGCTGTGTGCTTACCCGCACTGTATCCCGCACTGTATCTGCTAGCTGTGTGCTTACCCGCACTGTATCCCGCACTGTATCTGCTAGCTGTGTGCTTACCCGCACTGTATCTGCTAGCTGTGTGCTTACCCGCACTGTATCTGCTAGCTGTGTGCTTACCCGCACTGTATCCCGCACTGTATCTGCTAGCTGTGTGCTTACCCGCACTGTATCCCGCACTGTATCCCGCACTGTATCTGCTAGCTGTGTGCTTACCCGCACTGTATCCCGCACTGTATCCCGCACTGTATCCCGCACTGTATCCCGCACTGTATCTGCTAGCTGTGTGCTTACCCGCACTGTATCCCGCACTGTATCTGCTAGCTGTGTGCTTAACCACACGTGCCAAGACCAGAGTAGGCTATTTAACACAACGGTTTTTGTGACAAAACTAACAGTTGGAAATGCGATGGAAACACGTTGAATGTTCCATTTTAATTCGGTAATTACACTTTTAAGCGAAGGTCACGAGGTCATCACGCACGTTTAAAAAAAAATCTGCAACAAGTCCATTTGGTGGAAACACCGCTAGTGGGAAAACGCGTCCATTTTGCAACCAGCCTGAAAACAATGACCAGAAACTGTTAGAATTTATCACCGCAGTGATTTAGGAATCCATGTGACTAGGCAGCCACTTGTTGTTCTCCTTGCAGCTAATAACAAATGAGGCTAATTGTTTTTTTCTATTTGTTTTTGTTTTGTTTGCAGGGACAGATGGCAAATTGATTTGTTAATTTCACTCCATGGCAATGGCAGGACAAATCAGTTGTGCACAACTAGTTTGTAGGTAAGACATTTTAACATCTGATTAAAAACTTAGGAAATGCAACTAGCTATGTGGCGTTCAATCTTGCTAGCCAGCCAAGTTATTTGTGCATTCTTACACGATCAGTCAATCCATGCAGTGTCTGTTTACGTTAGCTAACTTTCTTCTTGTCACTTCCCCTCCCTTCGTGTTTCACCATTGCATATAAAGACAATTTTAGCATATTTTCAATTAAACGTAAACCGGTGACAACTTGATCAAGCCTATGAATATGCAAAACTGTTGACTAAACTATAGCACATTATTAACAAAGGTATTTGTGGTTCTCAGCAACTTGAAGCAGCACTGGTAGTCAGGTTTTCTTCCCCCATTGGCCTTATGTTTCTGTTCTCCTCAGGTTGGAGCACAACCCATCATTTATTCATTTAGTAATCAACAAGTGTTGATGTCTCCACATGTTTCTGGTTTTGAGGCTTGGGCATCTGAAGCTGCAGTTCATCTGTCTAATGAGAGAGACAGGCATCATCTGGGGAGTCTGTCTAATCCCCTGTTGGGAGAGAGACAGGCATCATCTGGGGAATCTGTCTAATCCCCTGCAAGGAGAGAGACAGGCATCATCTGGGGAGTCTGTCTAATCCCCTGCAAGGAGAGAGACAGGCATCATCTGGGGAGTCTGTCTAATCCCCTGTTGGGAGAGAGACAGGCATCATCTGGGGAGTGTAGTTCATCTGTCTAATCTCCTGCAAGGAGAGAGACAGGCATCATCTGGGGAGTGTAGTTCATCTGTCTAATCCCCTGCAAGGAGAGAGACAGGCATCATCTGGGGAGTCTGTCTAATCCCCTGCAAGGAGAGAGACAGGCATCATCTGGGGAGTCTGTCTAATCCCCTGCAAGGAGAGAGACAGGCATCATCTGGGGAGTGTAGTTCATCTGTCTAATCCCCTGCAAGGAGAGAGACAGGCATCATCTGGGGAGTCTGTCTAATCCCCTGCAAGGAGAGAGACAGGCATCATCTGGGGAGTCTGTCTAATCCCCTGCAAGGAGAGAGACAGGCATCATCTGGGGAGTCTGTCTAATCCCCTGCAAGGAGGGAGACAGGCATCATCTGGGGAGTCTGTCTAATCCCCTGCAAGGAGAGAGACAGGCATCATCTGGGGAGTCTGTCTAATCCCCTGCAAGGAGAGAGACAGGCATCATCTGGGGAGTGTAGTTCATCTGTCTAATCCCCTGCAAGGAGAGAGACAGGCATCATCTGGGGAGTCTGTCTAATCCCCTGCAAGGAGGGAGACAGGCATCATCTGGGGAGTCTGTCTAATCCCCTGCAAGGAGAGAGACAGGCATCATCTGGGGAGTCTGTCTAATCTCCTGCAAGGAGAGAGACAGGCATCATCTGGGGAGTCTGTCTAATCCCCTGCAAGGAGAGAGACAGGCATCGTCTGGGGAGTCTGTCTAATCCCCTGTTGGGAGAGAGACAGGCATCATCTGGGGAGTCTGTCTAATCCCCTGTTGGGAGAGAGACAGACATCATCTGGGGAGTCTGTCTAATCCCCTGCAAGGAGGGAGACAGGCATCATCTGGGGAGTCTGTCTAATCCCCTGCAAGGAGAGAGACAGGCATCATCTGGGGAGTCTGTCTAATCCCCTGCAAGGAGGGAGACAGGCATCATCTGGGGAGTCTGTCTAATCCCCTGCAAGGAGAGAGACAGGCATCATCTGGGGAGTCTGTCTAATCCCCTGCAAGGAGAGAGACAGGCATCATCTGGGGAGTGTAGTTCATCTGTCTAATCCCCTGCAAGGAGAGAGACAGGCATCATCTGGGGAGTCTGTCTAATCCCCTGCAAGGAGGGAGACAGGCATCATCTGGGGAGTCTGTCTAATCCCCTGCAAGGAGAGAGACAGGCATCATCTGGGGAGTCTGTCTAATCTCCTGCAAGGAGAGAGACAGGCATCATCTGGGGAGTCTGTCTAATCCCCTGCAAGGAGAGAGACAGGCATCGTCTGGGGAGTCTGTCTAATCCCCTGTTGGGAGAGAGACAGGCATCATCTGGGGAGTCTGTCTAATCCCCTGTTGGGAGAGAGACAGGCATCATCTGGGGAGTCTGTCTAATCCCCTGCAAGGAGGGAGACAGGCATCATCTGGGGAGTCTGTCTAATCCCCTGCAAGGAGAGAGACAGGCATCATCTGGGGAGTCTGTCTAATCCCCTGTTGGGAGAGAGACAGGCATCATCTGGGGAGTGTAGTTCATCTGTCTAATCTCCTGCAAGGAGAGAGACAGGCATCATCTGGGGAGTGTAGTTCATCTGTCTAATCCCCTGCAAGGAGAGAGACAGGCATCATCTGGGGAGTCTGTCTAATCCCCTGCAAGGAGAGAGACAGGCATCATCTGGGGAGTCTGTCTAATCCCCTGCAAGGAGAGAGACAGGCATCATCTGGGGAGTGTAGTTCATCTGTCTAATCCCCTGCAAGGAGAGAGACAGGCATCATCTGGGGAGTCTGTCTAATCCCCTGCAAGGAGAGAGACAGGCATCATCTGGGGAGTCTGTCTAATCTCCTGCAAGGAGAGAGACAGGCATCATCTGGGGAGTCTGTCTAATCCCCTGCAAGGAGAGAGACAGGCATCGTCTGGGGAGTCTGTCTAATCCCCTGTTGGGAGAGAGACAGGCATCATCTGGGGAGTCTGTCTAATCCCCTGTTGGGAGAGAGACAGGCATCATCTGGGGAGTCTGTCTAATCCCCTGCAAGGAGGGAGACAGGCATCATCTGGGGAGTGTAGTTCATCTGTCTAATCTCCTGCAAGGAGAGAGACAGGCATCATCTGGGGAGTCTGTCTAATCCCCTGCAAGGAGAGAGACAGGCATCATCTGGGGAGTCTGTCTAATCCCCTGCAAGGAGAGAGACAGGCATCATCTGGGGAGTCTGTCTAATCCCCTGCAAGGAGGGAGACAGGCATCATCTGGGGAGTCTGTCTAATCCCCTGCAAGGAGAGAGACAGGCATCATCTGGGGAGTCTGTCTAATCCCCTGCAAGGAGAGAGACAGGCATCATCTGGGGAGTGTAGTTCATCTGTCTAATCCCCTGCAAGGAGAGAGACAGGCATCATCTGGGGAGTCTGTCTAATCCCCTGCAAGGAGGGAGACAGGCATCATCTGGGGAGTCTGTCTAATCCCCTGCAAGGAGAGAGACAGGCATCATCTGGGGAGTCTGTCTAATCTCCTGCAAGGAGAGAGACAGGCATCATCTGGGGAGTCTGTCTAATCCCCTGCAAGGAGAGAGACAGGCATCATCTGGGGAGTCTGTCTAATCTCCTGCAAGGAGAGAGACAGGCATCATCTGGGGAGTCTGTCTAATCCCCTGTTGGGAGAGAGACAGGCATCATCTGGGGAATCTGTCTAATCCCCTGCAAGGAGAGAGACAGGCATCATCTGGGGAGTCTGTCTAATCCCCTGCAAGGAGAGAGACAGGCATCATCTGGGGAGTCTGTCTAATCCCCTGTTGGGAGAGAGACAGGCATCATCTGGGGAGTGTAGTTCATCTGTCTAATCTCCTGCAAGGAGAGAGACAGGCATCATCTGGGGAGTGTAGTTCATCTGTCTAATCCCCTGCAAGGAGAGAGACAGGCATCATCTGGGGAGTCTGTCTAATCCCCTGCAAGGAGAGAGACAGGCATCATCTGGGGAGTCTGTCTAATCCCCTGCAAGGAGAGAGACAGGCATCATCTGGGGAGTGTAGTTCATCTGTCTAATCCCCTGCAAGGAGAGAGACAGGCATCATCTGGGGAGTCTGTCTAATCCCCTGCAAGGAGAGAGACAGGCATCATCTGGGGAGTCTGTCTAATCCCCTGCAAGGAGAGAGACAGGCATCATCTGGGGAGTCTGTCTAATCCCCTGCAAGGAGGGAGACAGGCATCATCTGGGGAGTCTGTCTAATCCCCTGCAAGGAGAGAGACAGGCATCATCTGGGGAGTCTGTCTAATCCCCTGCAAGGAGAGAGACAGGCATCATCTGGGGAGTGTAGTTCATCTGTCTAATCCCCTGCAAGGAGAGAGACAGGCATCATCTGGGGAGTCTGTCTAATCCCCTGCAAGGAGGGAGACAGGCATCATCTGGGGAGTCTGTCTAATCCCCTGCAAGGAGAGAGACAGGCATCATCTGGGGAGTCTGTCTAATCTCCTGCAAGGAGAGAGACAGGCATCATCTGGGGAGTCTGTCTAATCCCCTGCAAGGAGAGAGACAGGCATCGTCTGGGGAGTCTGTCTAATCCCCTGTTGGGAGAGAGACAGGCATCATCTGGGGAGTCTGTCTAATCCCCTGTTGGGAGAGAGACAGGCATCATCTGGGGAGTCTGTCTAATCCCCTGCAAGGAGGGAGACAGGCATCATCTGGGGAGTGTAGTTCATCTGTCTAATCTCCTGCAAGGAGAGAGACAGGCATCATCTGGGGAGTCTGTCTAATCCCTTGCAAGGAGGGAGACAGGCATCATCTGGGGAGTCTGTCTAATCCCCTGCAAGGAGAGAGACAGGCATCATCTGGGGAGTCTGTCTAATCCCCTGCAAGGAGAGAGACAGGCATCATCTGGGGAGTCTGTCTAATCTCCTGCAAGGAGAGAGACAGGCATCATCTGGGGAGTCTGTCTAATCCCCTGCAAGGAGAGAGACAGGCATCGTCTGGGGAGTCTGTCTAATCCCCTGTTGGGAGAGAGACAGGCATCATCTGGGGAGTCTGTCTAATCCCCTGTTGGGAGAGAGACAGGCATCATCTGGGGAGTCTGTCTAATCCCCTGCAAGGAGGGAGACAGGCATCATCTGGGGAGTGTAGTTCATCTGTCTAATCTCCTGCAAGGAGAGAGACAGGCATCATCTGGGGAGTCTGTCTAATCCCTTGCAAGGAGGGAGACAGGCATCATCTGGGGAGTCTGTCTAATCCCCTGCAAGGAGGGAGACAGGCATCATCTGGGGAGTGTAGTTCGTCTGTCTAATCCCCTGCAAGGAGAGAGACAGGCATCATCTGGGGAGTGTAGTTCATCTGTCTAATCCCCTGCAAGGAGAGAGACAGGCATCATCTGGGGAGTCTGTCTAATCCCCTGCAAGGAGGGAGACAGGCATCATCTGGGGAGTCTGTCTAATCCCCTGCAAGGAGAGAGACAGGCATCATCTGGGGAGTCTGTCTAATCTCCTGCAAGGAGAGAGACAGGCATCATCTGGGGAGTCTGTCTAATCCCCTGCAAGGAGAGAGACAGGCATCATCTGGGGAGTCTGTCTAATCCCCTGCAAGGAGAGAGACAGGCATCATCTGGGGAGTCTGTCTAATCCCCTGTTGGGAGAGAGACAGGCATCATCTGGGGAGTCTGTCTAATCCCCTGTTGGGAGAGAGACAGGCATTATCTGGGGAGTCTGTCTAATCCCCTGCAAGGAGGGAGACAGGCATCATCTGGGGAGTGTAGTTCATCTGTCTAATCTCCTGCAAGGAGAGAGACAGGCATCATCTGGGGAGTCTGTCTAATCCCTTGCAAGGAGGGAGACAGGCATCATCTGGGGAGTCTGTCTAATCCCCTGCAAGGAGAGAGACAGGCATCATCTGGGGAGTCTGTCTAATCCCCTGCAAGGAGAGAGACAGGCATCATCTGGGGAGTCTGTCTAATCCCCTGCAAGGAGGGAGACAGGCATCATCTGGGGAGTGTAGTTCATCTGTCTAATCCCCTGCAAGGAGAGAGACAGGCATCATCTGGGGAGTGTAGTTCATCTGTCTAATCCCCTGCAAGGAGGGAGACAGGCATCATCTGGGGAGTCTGTCTAATCCCCTGCAAGGAGGGAGACAGGCATCATCTGCGGACTGTAGTTCATCTGTCTAATCCCCTGCAAGGAGAGAGACAGGCATCATCTGGGGAGTCTGTCTAATCCCCTGCAAGGAGAGAGACAGGCATCATCTGGGGAGTCTGTCTAATCCCCTGTTGGGAGAGAGACAGGCATCATCTGGGGAGTGTAGTTCATCTGTCTAATCCCCTGCAAGGAGGGAGACAGGCATCATCTGGGGAGTCTGTCTAATCTCCTGCAAGGAGAGAGACAGGCATCATCTGGGGAGTCTGTCTAATCCCCTGTTGGGAGAGAGACAGGCATCATCTGCGGAGAATCCCCTGTTGGGAGAGTGACAGGCATCATCTGCGGAGTCTGTCTAATCCCCTGCAAGGAGAGAGACAGGCATCATCTGGGGAGTCTGTCTAATCCCCTGCAAGGAGGGAGACAGGCATCATCTGGGGAGTCTGTCTAATCTCTTGCAAGGAGGGAGACAGGCATCATCTGGGGAGTCTGTCTAATTCCCTGCAAGGAGGGAGACAGGCATCATCTGGGGAGTGTAGTTCATCTGTCTAATCCCCTGCAAGGAGGGAGACAGGCATCATCTGGGGAGTCTGTCTAATCTCTTGCAAGGAGGGAGACAGGCATCATCTGGGGAGTCTGTCTAATCCCCTGTTGGGAGAGAGACAGGCATCATCTGGGGAGTCTGTCTAATCCCCTGCAAGGAGAGAGACAGGCATCATCTGGGGACTGTAGTTAATCTGTCTAATCCCCTGTTGGGAGAGAGACAGGCATCATCTGGGGAGTCTGTCTAATCCCCTGCAAGGAGAGAGACAGGCATCATCTGGGGAGTCTGTCTAATCCCCTGCAAGGAAAGAGACAGGCATCATCTGGGGAGTCTGTATAATCCCCTGCAAGGAGAGAGACAGGTATCATCTGGGGAGTCTGTCTAATCCCCTGCAAGGAGAGAGACAGGCATCATCTGGGGAGTCTGTATAATCCCCTGTTGGGAGAGAGACAGGCATCATCTGGGGAGTCTGTCTAATCCCCTGCAAGGAGAGAGACAGGCATCATCTGGGGAGTCTGTCTAATCTCTTGCAAGGAGGGAGACAGGCATCATCTGGGGAGTCTGTCTAATCCCCTGCAAGGAGAGAGACAGGCATCATCTGGGGAGTCTGTCTAATCCCCTGCAAGGAGGGAGACAGGCATCATCTGGGGAGTCTGTCTAATCTCTTGCAAGGAGGGAGACAGGCATTATCTGGGGAGTCTGTCTAATCCCCTGCAAGGAGGGAGACAGGCATCATCTGGGGAGTGTAGTTCATCTGTCTAATCCCCTGCAAGGAGGGAGACAGGCATCATCTGGGGAGTCTGTCTAATCTCTTGCAAGGAGGGAGACAGGCATCATCTGGGGAGTCTGTCTAATCCCCTGCAAGGAGAGAGACAGGCATCATCTGGGGAGTCTGTCTAATCCCCTGCAAGGAGGGAGACAGGCATCATCTGGGGAGTCTGTCTAATCCCCTGTTGGGAGAGAGACAGGCATCATCTGGGGAGTCTGTCTAATCCCCTGCAAGCAGAGAGACAGGCATCATCTGGGGACTGTAGTTCATCTGTCTAATCCCCTGTTGGGGGAGAGACAGGCATCATCTGGGGAGTCTGTCTAATCCCCTGCAAGGAGAGAGACAGGCATCATCTGGGGAGTCTGTCTAATCCCCTGCAAGGAGAGAGACAGGCATCATCTGGGGAGTCTGTCTAATCCCCTGTTGGGAGAGAGACAGGCATCATCTGGGGAGTCTGTCTAATCCCCTGCAAGGAGAGAGACAGGCATCATCTGGGGACTGTAGTTCATCTGTCTAATCCCCTGTTGGGAGAGAGACAGGCATCATCTGGGGAGTCTGTCTAATCCCCTGCAAGGAAAGAGACAGGCATCATCTGGGGAGTGTAGTTCATCTGTCTAATCCCCTGCAAGGAGGGAGACAGGCATCATCTGGGGAGTCTGTCTAATCTCCTGCAAGGAGAGAGACAGGCATCATCTGGGGAGTCTGTCTAATCCCCTGCAAGGAGGGAGACAGGCATCATCTGGGGAGTCTGTCTAATCCCCTGCAAGGAGGGACACAGGCATCATCTGGGGAGTGTAGTTCATCTGTCTAATCCCCTGCAAGGAGAGAGACAGGCATCATCTGGGGAGTGTAGTTCATCTGTCTAATCCCCTGCAAGGAGGGAGACAGGCATCATCTGGGGAGTCTGTCTAATCTCCTGCAAGGAGAGAGACAGGCATTATCTGTGGAGTCTGTCTAATCCCCTGCAAGGAGAGAGACAGGCATCATCTGGGGAGTCTGTCTAATCCCCTGCAAGGAGGGAGACAGGCATCATCTGCGGACTGTAGTTCATCTGTCTAATCCCCTGCAAGGAGAGAGACAGGCATCATCTGGGGAGTCTGTCTAATCCCCTGCAAGGAGAGAGACAGGCATCATCTGGGGAGTCTGTCTAATCCCCTGTTGGGAGAGAGACAGGCATCATCTGGGGAGTGTAGTTCATCTGTCTAATCCCCTGCAAGGAGGGAGACAGGCATCATCTGGGGAGTCTGTCTAATCCCCTGCAAGGAGGGAGACAGGCATCATCTGGGGAGTCTGTCTAATCCCCTGCAAGGAGAGAGACAGGCATCATCTGGGGACTGTAGTTCATCTGTCTAATCCCCTGTTGGGAGAGAGACAGGCATCATCTGGGGAGTCTGTCTAATCCCCTGCAAGGAGAGAGACAGGCATCATCTGGGGAGTCTGTCTAATATCTTGCAAGGAGGGAGACAGGCATCATCTGGGGAGTCTGTCTAATCCCCTGCAAGGAGAGAGACAGGCATCATCTGGGGAGTCTGTCTAATCCCCTGCAAGGAGGGAGACAGGCATCATCTGGGGAGTCTGTCTAATCTCTTGCAAGGAGGGAGACAGGCATTATCTGGGGAGTCTGTCTAATCCCCTGCAAGGAGGGAGACAGGCATCATCTGGGGAGTGTAGTTCATCTGTCTAATCCCCTGCAAGGAGGGAGACAGGCATCATCTGGGGAGTCTGTCTAATCTCTTGCAAGGAGGGAGACAGGCATCATCTGGGGAGTCTGTCTAATCCCCTGCAAGGAGAGAGACAGGCATCATCTGGGGAGTCTGTCTAATCCCCTGCAAGGAGGGAGACAGGCATCATCTGGGGAGTCTGTCTAATCCCCTGTTGGGAGAGAGACAGGCATCATATGGGGACTGTAGTTCATCTGTCTAATCCCCTGTTGGGAGAGAGACAGGCATCATCTGGGGAGTCTGTCTAATCCCCTGCAAGGAGAGAGACAGGCATCATCTGGGGAGTCTGTCTAATCCCCTGCAAGGAGAGAGACAGGCATCATCTGGGGAGTCTGTCTAATCCCCTGTTGGGAGAGAGACAGGCATCATCTGGGGAGTCTGTCTAATCCCCTGCAAGGAGAGAGACAGGCATCATCTGGGGACTGTAGTTCATCTGTCTAATCCCCTGTTGGGAGAGAGACAGGCATCATCTGGGGAGTCTGTCTAATCCCCTGCAAGGAAAGAGACAGGCATCATCTGGGGAGTGTAGTTCATCTGTCTAATCCCCTGCAAGGAGGGAGACAGGCATCATCTGGGGAGTCTGTCTAATCTCCTGCAAGGAGAGAGACAGGCATCATCTGGGGAGTCTGTCTAATCCCCTGCAAGGAGGGAGACAGGCATCATCTGGGGAGTCTGTCTAATCCCCTGCAAGGAGGGAGACAGGCATCATCTGGGGAGTGTAGTTCATCTGTCTAATCCCCTGCAAGGAGAGAGACAGGCATCATCTGGGGAGTGTAGTTCATCTGTCTAATCCCCTGCAAGGAGGGAGACAGGCATCATCTGGGGAGTCTGTCTAATCTCCTGCAAGGAGAGAGACAGGCATTATCTGTGGAGTCTGTCTAATCCCCTGCAAGGAGAGAGACAGGCATCATCTGGGGAGTCTGTCTAATCCCCTGCAAGGAGGGAGACAGGCATCATCTGCGGACTGTAGTTCATCTGTCTAATCCCCTGCAAGGAGAGAGACAGGCATCATCTGGGGAGTCTGTCTAATCCCCTGCAAGGAGAGAGACAGGCATCATCTGGGGAGTCTGTCTAATCCCCTGTTGGGAGAGAGACAGGCATCATCTGGGGAGTGTAGTTCATCTGTCTAATCCCCTGCAAGGAGGGAGACAGGCATCATCTGGGGAGTCTGTCTAATCCCCTGCAAGGAGGGAGACAGGCATCATCTGGGGAGTCTGTCTAATCCCCTGCAAGGAGAGAGACAGGCATCATCTGGGGACTGTAGTTCATCTGTCTAATCCCCTGTTGGGAGAGAGACAGGCATCATCTGGGGAGTCTGTCTAATCCCCTGCAAGGAAAGAGACAGGCATCATCTGGGGAGTGTAGTTCATCTGTCTAATCCCCTGCAAGGAGGGAGACAGGCATCATCTGGGGAGTCTGTCTAATCTCCTGCAAGGAGAGAGACAGGCATCATCTGGGGAGTCTGTCTAATCCCCTGCAAGGAGGGAGACAGGCATCATCTGGGGAGTCTGTCTAATCCCCTGCAAGGAGGGAGACAGGCATCATCTGGGGAGTGTAGTTCATCTGTCTAATCCCCTGCAAGGAGAGAGACAGGCATCATCTGGGGAGTGTAGTTCATCTGTCTAATCCCCTGCAAGGAGGGAGACAGGCATCATCTGGGGAGTCTGTCTAATCTCCTGCAAGGAGAGAGACAGGCATTATCTGTGGAGTCTGTCTAATCCCCTGCAAGGAGAGAGACAGGCATCATCTGGGGAGTCTGTCTAATCCCCTGCAAGGAGGGAGACAGGCATCATCTGCGGACTGTAGTTCATCTGTCTAATCCCCTGCAAGGAGAGAGACAGGCATCATCTGGGGAGTCTGTCTAATCCCCTGCAAGGAGAGAGACAGGCATCATCTGGGGAGTCTGTCTAATCCCCTGTTGGGAGAGAGACAGGCATCATCTGGGGAGTGTAGTTCATCTGTCTAATCCCCTGCAAGGAGGGAGACAGGCATCATCTGGGGAGTCTGTCTAATCCCCTGCAAGGAGGGAGACAGGCATCATCTGGGGAGTCTGTCTAATCCCCTGCAAGGAGAGAGACAGGCATCATCTGGGGACTGTAGTTCATCTGTCTAATCCCCTGTTGGGAGAGAGACAGGCATCATCTGGGGAGTCTGTCTAATCCCCTGCAAGGAAAGAGACAGGCATCATCTGGGGAGTGTAGTTCATCTGTCTAATCCCCTGCAAGGAGGGAGACAGGCATCATCTGGGGAGTCTGTCTAATCTCCTGCAAGGAGAGAGACAGGCATCATCTGGGGAGTCTGTCTAATCCCCTGCAAGGAGGGAGACAGGCATCATCTGGGGAGTCTGTCTAATCCCCTGCAAGGAGGGAGACAGGCATCATCTGGGGAGTGTAGTTCATCTGTCTAATCCCCTGCAAGGAGAGAGACAGGCATCATCTGGGGAGTGTAGTTCATCTGTCTAATCCCCTGCAAGGAGGGAGACAGGCATCATCTGGGGAGTCTGTCTAATCCCCTGCAAGGAGAGAGACAGGCATCATCTGGGGAGTCTGTCTAATCCCCTGCAAGGAGGGAGACAGGCATCATCTTCGGACTGTAGTTCATCTGTCTAATCCCCTGCAAGGAGAGAGACAGGCATCATCTGGGGGATCTGTCTAATCCCCTGCAAGGAGAGAGACAGGCATCATCTGGGGAGTCTGTCTAATCCCCTGTTGGGAGAGAGACAGGCATCATCTGGGGAGTGTAGTTCATCTGTCTAATCCCCTGCAAGGAGGGAGACAGGCATCATCTGGGGAGTCTGTCTAATCCCCTGCAAGGAGAGAGACAGGTATCATCTGGGGAGTCTGTCTAATCCCCTGCAAGGAGAGAGACAGGCATCATATGGGGAGTCTGTATAATCCCCTGTTGGGAGAGAGACAGGCATCATCTGGGGAGTCTGTCTAATCCCCTGCAAGGAGAGAGACAGGCATCATCTGGGGAGTCTGTCTAATCCCCTGCAAGGAGGGAGACAGGCATCATCTGGGGAGTCTGTCTAATCTCTTGCAAGGAGGGAGACAGGCATCATCTGGGGAGTCTGTCTAATCCCATGCAAGGAGGGAGACAGGCATCATCTGGGGAGTGTAGTTCATCTGTCTAATCCCCTGCAAGGAGGGAGACAGGCATCATCTGGGGAGTCTGTCTAATCTCTTGCAAGGAGGGAGACAGGCATCATCTGGGGAGTCTGTCTAATCCCCTGCAAGGAGAGAGACAGGCATCATCTGGGGAGTCTGTCTAATCCCCTGCAAGCAGGGAGACAGGCATCATCTGGGGAGTCTGTCTAATCCCCTGTTGGGAGAGAGACAGGCATCATCTGGGGAGTCTGTCTAATCCCCTGCAAGGAGAGAGACAGGCATCATCTGGGGACTGTAGTTCATCTGTCTAATCCCCTGTTGGGAGAGAGACAGGCATCATCTGGGGAGTCTGTCTAATCCCCTGCAAGGAAAGAGACAGGCATCATCTGGGGAGTCTGTCTAATCCCCTGCAAGGAGAGAGACAGGCATCATCTGGGGAGTCTGTATAATCCCCTGCAAGGAGAGAGACAGGTATCATCTGGGGAGTCTGTCTAATCCCCTGCAAGGAGAGAGACAAGTATCATCTGGGGAGTCTGTCTAATCCCCTGCAAGGAGGGAGACAGGCATCATCTGGGGAGTCTGTCTAATCCCCTGTTGGGAGAGAGACAGGCATCATCTGGGGAGTCTGTCTAATCCCCTGCAAGGAGAGAGACAGGCATCATCTGGGGACTGGAGTTCATCTGTCTAATCCCCTGTTGGGAGAGAGACAGGCATCATCTGGGGAGTCTGTCTAATCCCCTGCAAGGAAAGAGACAGGCATCATCTGGGGAGTGTAGTTCATCTGTCTAATCCCCTGCAAGGAGGGAGACAGGCATCATCTGGGGAGTCTGTCTAATCTCCTGCAAGGAGAGAGACAGGCATCATCTGGGGAGTCTGTCTAATCCCCTGCAAGGAAGGAGACAGGCATCATCTGGGGAGTCTGTCTAATCCCTTGCAAGGAGGGAGACAGGCATCATCTGGGGAGTGTAGTTCATCTGTCTAATCCCCTGCAAGGAGAGAGACAGGCATCATCTGGGGAGTGTAGTTCATCTGTCTAATCCCCTGCAAGGAGGGAGACAGGCATCATCTGGGGAGTCTGTCTAATCTCCTGCAAGGAGAGAGACAGGCATCATCTGTGGAGTCTGTCTAATCCCCTGCAAGGAGAGAGACAGGCATCATCTGGGGAGTCTGTCTAATCCCCTGCAAGGAGGGAGACAGGCATCATCTGCGGACTGTAGTTCATCTGTCTAATCCCCTGCAAGGAGAGAGACAGGCATCATCTGGGGAGTCTGTCTAATCCCCTGCAAGGAGAGAGACAGGCATCATCTGGGGAGTCTGTCTAATCCCCTGTTGGGAGAGAGACAGGCATCATCTGGGGAGTGTAGTTCATCTGTCTAATCTCCTGCAAGGAGAGAGACAGGCATCATCTGGGGAGTCTGTCTAATCCCCTGTTGGGAGAGAAACAGGCATCATCTGCGGAGAATCCCCTGTTGGGAGAGAGACAGGCATCATCTGCGGAGTCTGTCTAATCCCCTGCAGGGAGAGAGACAGGCATCATCTGGGGAGTCTTTCTAATCCCCTGCAAGGAGGGAGACAGGCATCATCTGGGGAGTCTGTCTAATCTCTTGCAAGGAGGGAGACAGGCATCATCTGGGGAGTCTGTCTAATCCCCTGCAAGGAGGGAGACAGGCATCATCTGGGGAGTGTAGTTAATCTGTCTAATCCCCTGCAAGGAGGGAGACAGGCATCATCTGGGGAGTCTGTCTAATCTCTTGCAAGGAGGGAGACAGGCATCATCTGGGGAGTCTGTCTAATCCCCTGCAAGGAGAGAGACAGGCATCATCTGGGGACTGTAGTTCATCTGTCTAATCCCCTGTTGGGAGAGAGACAGGCATCATCTTGGGAGTCTGTCTAATCCCCTGCAAGGAGAGAGACAGGCATCATCTGGGGAGTCTGTCTAATCCCCTGCAAGGAAAGAGACAGGCATCATCTGGGGAGTCTGTATAATCCCCTGCAAGGAGAGAGACAGGTATCATCTGGGGAGTCTGTCTAATCCCCTGCAAGGAGAGAGACAGGTATCATCTGGGGAGTCTGTCTAATCCCCTGCAAGGAGAGAGACAGGCATCATATGGGGAGTCTGTATAATCCCCTGTTGGGAGAGAGACAGGCATCATCTGGGGAGTCTGTCTAATCCCCTGCAAGGAGAGAGACAGGCATCATCTGGGGAGTCTGTCTAATCCCCTGCAAGGAGGGAGACAGGCATCATCTGGGGAGTCTGTCTAATCTCTTGCAAGGAGGGAGACAGGCATCATCTGGGGAGTCTGTCTAATCCCATGCAAGGAGGGAGACAGGCATCATCTGGGGAGTGTAGTTCATCTGTCTAATCCCCTGCAAGGAGGGAGACAGGCATCATCTGGGGAGTCTGTCTAATCTCTTGCAAGGAGGGAGACAGGCATCATCTGGGGAGTCTGTCTAATCCCCTGCAAGGAGAGAGACAGGCATCATCTGGGGAGTCTGTCTAATCCCCTGCAAGCAGGGAGACAGGCATCATCTGGGGAGTCTGTCTAATCCCCTGTTGGGAGAGAGACAGGCATCATCTGGGGAGTCTGTCTAATCCCCTGCAAGGAGAGAGACAGGCATCATCTGGGGACTGTAGTTCATCTGTCTAATCCCCTGTTGGGAGAGAGACAGGCATCATCTGGGGAGTCTGTCTAATCCCCTGCAAGGAAAGAGACAGGCATCATCTGGGGAGTCTGTCTAATCCCCTGCAAGGAGAGAGACAGGCATCATCTGGGGAGTCTGTATAATCCCCTGCAAGGAGAGAGACAGGTATCATCTGGGGAGTCTGTCTAATCCCCTGCAAGGAGAGAGACAAGTATCATCTGGGGAGTCTGTCTAATCCCCTGCAAGGAGAGAGACAGGCATCATCTGGGGAGTCTGTCTAATCCCCTGCAAGGAGAGAGACAGGCATCATCTGGGGAGTCTGTATAATCCCCTGCAAGGAGAGAGACAGGTATCATCTGGGGAGTCTGTCTAATCCCCTGCAAGGAGAGAGACAGGCATCATCTGGGGAGTCTGTATAATCCCCTGTTGGGAGAGAGACAGGCCTCATCTGGGGAGTCTGTCTAATCCCCTGCAAGGAGAGAGACAGGTATCATCTGGGGAGTCTGTCTAATCCCCTGCAAGGAGAGAGACAGGCATCATCTGGGGAGTCTGTATAATCCCCTGCAAGGAGAGAGACAGGCATCATCTGGGGAGTCTGTATAATCCCCTGCAAGGAGAGAGACAGGCATCATCTGGGGAGTCTGTATAATCCCCTGTTGGGAGAGAGACAGGCATCATCTGGGGAGTCTGTCTAATCCCCTGCAAGGAGAGAGACAGGCATCATCTGGGGAGTCTGTCTAATCTCTTGCAAGGAGGGAGACAGGCATCATCTGGGGAGTCTGTCTAATCCCCTGCAAGGAGAGAGACAGGCATCATCTGGGGAGTCTGTCTAATCCCCTGCAAGGAGGGAGACAGGCATCATCTGGGGAGTCTGTCTAATCTCTTGCAAGGAGGGAGACAGGCATCATCTGGGGAGTCTGTCTAATCCCCTGCAAGGAGGGAGACAGGCATCATCTGGGGAGGGTAGTTCATCTGTCTAATCCCCTGCAAGGAGGGAGACAGGCATCATCTGGGGAGTCTGTCTAATCTCTTGCAAGGAGGGAGACAGGCATCATCTGGGGAGTCTGTCTAATCCCCTGCAAGGAGAGAGACAGGCATCATCTGGGGAGTCTGTCTAATCCCCTGCAAGGAGGGAGACAGGCATCATCTGGGGAGTCTGTCTAATCCCCTGTTGGGAGAGAGACAGGCATCATCTGGGGAGTCTGTCTAATCCCCTGCAAGGAGAGAGACAGGCATCATCTGGGGACTGTAGTTCATCTGTCTAATCCCCTGTTGGGAGAGAGACAGGCATCATCTGGGGAGTCTGTCTAATCCCCTGCAAGGAGAGAGACAGGCATCATCTGGGGAGTCTGTCTAATCCCCTGCAAGGAGAGAGACAGGCATCATCTGGGGAGTCTGTATAATCCCCTGCAAGGAGAGAGACAGGCATCATCTGGGGAGTCTGTCTAATCCCCTGCAAGGAGAGAGACAGGTATCATCTGGGGAGTCTGTCTAATCCCCTGCAAGGAGAGAGACAGGCATCATCTGGGGAGTCTGTATAATCCCCTGTTGGGGAGTCTGTATTATCCCCTGTTGGGAGAGAGACAGGCATCATCTGGGGAGTCTGTCTAATCCCCTGCAAGGAGAGAGACAGGCATCATCTGGGGAGTCTGTCTAATCTCTTGCAAGGAGGGAGACAGGCATCATCTGGGGAGTCTGTCTAATCCCCTGCAAGGAGAGAGACAGGCATCATCTGGGGAGTCTGTCTAATCCCCTGCAAGGAGGGAGACAGGCATCATCTGGGGAGTCTGTCTAATCTCTTGCAAGGAGGGAGACAGGCATCATCTGGGGAGTCTGTCTAATCCCCTGCAAGGAGGGAGACAGGCATCATCTGGGGAGTGTAGTTCATCTGTCTAATCCCCTGCAAGGAGGGAGACAGGCATCATCTGGGGGGTCTGTCTAATCCCCTGCAAGGAGAGAGACAGGCATCACCTGGGGAGTCTGTCTAATCCCCTGCAAGGAGAGAGACAGGCATCATCTGGGGAGTCTGTCTAATCCCCTGCAAGGAGAGAGACAGGCATCACCTGGGGAGTCTGTCTAATCCCCTGCAAGGAGAGAGACAGGCATCACCTGGGGAGTCTGTCTAATACCCTGCAAGGAGAGAGACAGGCATCATCTGGGGAGTCTGTCTAATCCCCTGCAAGGAGGGAGACAGGCATCATCTGGGGAGTCTGTCTAATCTCCTGCAAGGAGAGAGACAGGCATCATCTGCGGACTGTAGTTCATCGGTCTAATCCCCTGCAAGGAGAGAGACAGGCATCATCTGGGGAGTCTGTCTAATCCCCTGCAAGGAGAGAGACAGGCATCATCTGGGGAGTATGTCTAATCCCCTGCAAGGAGAGAGACAGGCATCATCTGGGGAGTCTGTCTAATCCCCTGTTGGGAGAGAGACAGGCATCATCTGGGGAGTCTGTCTAATCCCCTGTTGGGAGAGAGACAGGCATCATCTGGGGAGTCTGTCTAATCCCCTGCAAGGAGAGAGACAGGCAGCATCTGGGGAGTCTGTCTAATCCCCTGCAAGGAGAGAGACAGGCATCATCTGGGGAGTCTGTCTAATCCCCTGTTGGGAGAGAGACAGGCATCATCTGGGGAGTCTGTCTAATCCCCTGCAAGGAGAGAGACAGACATAATATTACAATACTGTATTAATTTAATTTAATATATATTCCTGTTTGATATTCAATTCATTCATATAATTAAATTGGACATGTTCTCCTTTATAATATGCCAGTGTTTGTTTTGTATCTAATTAATTTAGGTTACGTCAGGATGAAGTAGTCTAGACCTTCTAATCTAGTTGTATTGCCTCATATATCGCCTAGCAATATTAGTTATCAATGCATAAAGTGAATATAAAACCAAGCTATCTTGAACATCAGTGTCATTTAATAATATGTGTGTTAAAAGATGCATTTATCACAATGCAGGCGTGCTCATTGGAAATTTAACAGCAGCAGTCTTAATGCAATGCGATACTAGCTTCACAGTGAAACACCACTATTCTGGCTATTTATCATTCTTAAACAGGAAGCAAAATAGGAAGCAAAACATCCACTTAGGTTGGAGTCATTAAAACTCGTTTTCAACCACTCCACAAATGTCTTGTTAACAAACTATAGTTTGGGCAAGTTGTTTAGGACATCTACTTTGTGCATGGCACAAGTCATTTTTTTCCAACAATTGTTTACAGACAGATTATTTCACTTATAATTCACTGTTTCACAATTCCAGTGGGTCAGAAGTTTACATGCTGTAAGTTGACTGTGCCTTTAAACAGCATAGAAAATTCCAGAAAATTATTGCATGGCTTTAGAAGCTTCTGATAGGCTAATTGACATAATTTGAGTCAATTGGAGGTGTGCCGGTGTATGCATTTCAAAGCCTACTTTCAAACTCAGTGCCTCTTTGCTTGACGTCATGGGAAAATCAAAAGAAATCAGCCAAGATCTCAGAAAATAATTGTAGACCTCCACAAGTCTGGTTCATCCTTGGGAGCAATTTCCAAACGACTAAAGGTACCACATTCATCTGTACAAGCAATAGTACACAAGTATAAACACCATGGGACCACGCAGCCGTCATACCGCTCAGGAAGGAGACGTGTTTGGTACTTTTGTGTGAAAAGTGCAAATCAATCCCAGAACAACAGCAAAGGACCTTGTGAAGACGGAGGAAACAAGTACAAAAGTATCTATATCCACAGTAATGCAAGTCATATTATCGACATAACCTGAAAGGCCGTTCAGCAAGGAAGAATGCAGTGCTCCAAAACTGCCATTAAATAGCCAGTCTACGGTTTGCAAATGCAAATGGGACAAAGATCAACATTTTTGGAGAAATGTCCTCTGGTCCGATGAAACAAAAAATATAACTGTTTGGCCGTAATGACCATCGTTATGTTTGGTTTGAAAAAGTGGGAGGCTTGCAAGCCCAAGAACATCATTCCAACCTTGAAGCACGGGGGTGGCAGCATCTTGTTGTGGGGGTGCTTTGCTGCAGGAGGGACTGGTGCACTTCACAAAATAGATGGCATCATGAGGTAGGGAAATTATGTTGATGTATTGAATCAACATCTTAAGACATCAGTCAGGAAGTTAAAGCTTGGTCGCAAATGGGTCTTCCAAATTGACAATGACCCCAAGCATACTTCCAAAGTTGTGGCAAAATGGCTTAAGGACAACAAAGTCAAGGTTTTGGAGTGGCCATCACAAAGCCTGACCTCAAACCTATAGAAAATATGTGGGCAGAACTGAAAAAGCGTGTGCGAGCAAGGAGGCCTACAAACCTGACTCAGTTACACCAGCTCTGCCAGGAGGAATGGGCCAATATTCACCCAACTTATTGTGGGAAGCTTGTGGAAGGCTACCCAAAATGTTTGACCAAAGTTAAACAATTTATAGGCAATGCAACCAAATACTAATTGAGTGTATGTAAACTTCTGACCCACTGGGAATGTGAAATAAAAGCTGAAATAAATCATTCTCTCTACTATTATTCTGACATGTCACATTCTTAAAATAACGTTGTGATCCTAACTGACCGAAGACAGGGAATTTTTTTACTAGGATTAAATGTCAGGAATTGTGAAAAACTTTAAATGTATTTGGGTAAGGTGTATGTAAACTTCTGACTCAACTGTATCTGTGACCAATAGATGCATATCCATAGATTAGGGCCTAATCAATTGATTTCAATTGACTGATTTCCTTACATGAACTGGAACTCAGTGAAACCTAAAAAGAATTGTGGCATTTTGTGTTTATATTTTTGTTTATTATACACGAGCACCAATACTTCCATGCGTTACGTTGATGATCTAGTAACACTTAAAGGGACAGTACACTAGGTAGGTCTATCAAACCATACACACCTCAAATCAACTTTGTATCGCTTTGGTTTTTAGATAAATATTTAAATGTGAGTGACATGGGATTTAGGTGTGCAGCACATCAGAAAGATGTGTAGGTGAGCAGTGGAGTGGGTGGAGTGGAAATGAGATGTTTTACCAGGTTTTGGTGAAGATGTTGGGAAGTTTCAGTGTCCAGTGGTGTGAAATTAAGGACAAAGTGATCAACGATGGTTAATAGCATTCAGACAATGTGCACAATGAGAAGTAGCATAACATACCATAACATCAGATAAGGACCCAGAGGAGGGAGAACACTATATTTGATAGATATAGCATAACATACCATAACATCAGATAAGGACCCAGAGGAGGGAGAACACTATATTTGATAGATATAGCATAACATACCATAACATCAGTTAAGAACTGGTCGTCTAGTCGTCTGGTCGGCATTCTGAACAGAGAGTAAAAGGTGCAGATTTCTGGGCGCGGAAGAATAGATTCAAGGCTTAATGTCCAGACAAGGGTATGATGGTAGGATGGTAGGATGGTAGGATGGTAGGAAAAACTAAAGGTTTTGTGATTATGCTGCGGTCTTTTATGGTTTATGGTTTTTATGGTTTAGTACGGTACCCTGCATCACTACTTCATTGCTCCAGACCAGTAGAAGGAGATTTAGGAGAGTTAGAGCACTGATTATTTTTTGGGGTCCCAAGGTGCTACTGTGTCTCTAAAAATACACTTGTTTTTTTTCTTACTACTCGTAAGCTTCAGCATTACTTACTAAAAACGTTATACTAATGTTTTGATTCTAAATACATTTAGACTACAATTAGGGTGTGGATATGTTAGGATTATTTTGCTCTCACTGTAGTATTGTAGAATACTACCGACCGGTTATGTCGTACAGCGTCCAAGTGGCACAGTGGTCTAAGACACTGCATTGCTACAGATGCTGGTTCAATACCTGTGACCGGTTGACCCATGTTAGGCTTTTAGTTTCTCTCCCTCTAAAAACAGAAATGAATCATTCTAAATAACGAACTGGCTTTATTTACAAATTAGTGAGAATGTCTCACCTCAGGTTCAAGAATGGCCTTTTTCTTGCTCACTCTAGGTTAAATTAAAACTTCTCCAAATATCATAATTTTTTAAACAAAGCAATTATTATTATTAATAAATTAATTTAGAATGATATAAAAGCCCCTTAGATATTCTCACAGAGCCTAATGAAAAATGCCCTTTAAATATTAATTTAGAATCCTCCAATCCTTGTATGCTCTTAGTACTGTAGCCTACTACCGCCCGTCATGATGTACAGCGCCATATTTTCCGCTCCATCCTAACGGAAACCCAGAGGGTTTCGTTTTTCTTGGAATTGAAACACCATAATATTAATCAAATTAATTAAGCTAAAAATGTTTAAATCAATCCCATATACTATGTTCTTACAAAAAAGGTCTTAAATTCTCTAGTAATGCCAATATTGAAGACTATCAAATGCTTTTCAAATATGCCCTCTGGTGGTCAAACTAGCACTAACTAGCATTAAAGGTAAAAATGTCTGACATTTAAATAACGTGCCATAGAATTCTACAGCAGCCCCCAAGGTGTGCTGCAGTATAATGTAAATTTTAAAGGAGGAACCACTGTAAGGAAATCAGTCAATTTAAATCAATTCATTAGGCCCTAATCTATGGATATGCATCTATTGGGCACAGATACCTTAAAAAGGTAAGGGCATGGATCAGAAAACCAGTCACTATCTGGAATGACCACCATTTGCCTCATGTAGCATGACATCGCCTTCACATAAAGTTGATCAGGCTGTTGATTGTGGCCCGTGGAAGGTTGTCCCACTCCTTTTCAATGTCTGTGAGAAGTTGCTGGATATTTTCAGGAACTGGGACATGCTGTCGTACACGTTGATCCAGAGCATCCCGAACATGCTCAATGGGTGACATGTAAAAGAAAAGGCTTTTTAAGAAAATCCAAAGGGTATGTGATGTATGTCCCTACCGCGTGAACAATCCAATGTTGGTTTGTGGTGGCTAGGTCACATGGTCAAGGAGCTAGGTCACATGGTCAAGGAGCTAGGTCACATGGTCAAGGAGCTAGGTCACATGGTCAAGGAGCTAGGTCACATGGTCAAGGAGCTAGGTCACATGGTCAAGGAGCTAGGTCACATGGTCAAGGAGCTAGGTCACATGGTCAAGGAGCTAGGTCACATGGTCAAGGAGCTATATGGATGGAAGCAAAAAAAGAAACGTCCCTTTTTCAGGATCTTGTCTTTCAAAGATGATTCGCAAAAATCCAAATAACTTCACAGATCTTCATTATAATGGGTTTAAACACTGTTTCCCATGCTTGTTCAACGAACCATAAACAATTAATGAACATGCACCTGTGGAAGGGTCGTTAAGACACTAACAGCTTACAGACAGTAGGCAATTAAGGTCACAGTTATGAAAACATAGGACACTAAAGAGGCCTTTCTACTGACTCTGAAAAACACCAAAATTAAGATGCCCAGGGTCCCTGCTCATCTGCGTGAAGGTGCCTTAGGCATGCTGCAAGGAGGCGTGAGGACTGCAGATCTGGCCAGAGCAATACATTGCAATGTCCACACTGTGAGACGCCTGAGACAGCGCTACAGGGAGACAGGACGGACAGCTGATCATCCTCGCTGTGGCTGACCACTTGTAACAACACCTGCACAGGATCGGTACATCCGAACATCACACTTGTGGGACAGGTACAGGATGGAAACAACACCTGCCCGAGTTACACCAGGAATGCACAATCCCTCCATCAGTGTTCAGACTGTCCTCAATAGGCTGAGAGAGGCTGGACTGAGGGCTTGTAGGCCTGTTGTAAGACAGGTCGTCACCAGACATCACCGGCAACAATGTCGCCTATGGGCACAATGTATATGAGATTGCTAAGTAACGTGGTTGAAGAGCTATTGACATTTGTAAATTTGATCTGAATAGTGTGATCATGCACTTTGTTGATATTACCCAACTCGTTGCAACGACGGTGCGCCAGGAAACTCAGGTTGGAATCAGGAAATTATGACCTGTGGAATGTTGTACACCTGTTTTCCTTCATCGGGTATGATGCTCAAATCGTGCTCGAGCTATTTTATTGGCAGGTCCGAATGTCAGACGAATATCGAAAGTCAAACCAACTTTACAACGTTAACGGCTGCAGCTGAGAGCGCGCGTAGCATCATGTGTCTGTGATTGGACCCCTGGTTTTAATGTCTATGGATTGGACCCCTGGATTCAATTTCTGTGATTGGACCCCTGGTTTTAATGTCTATGGATTGGACCCCTGGTTTTAATGTCTATGGATTGGACCCCTGGTTTCAATTTCTGTGATTGGACCCCTGGTTTTAATGTCTATGGATTGGACTCATCCGCAAATTTCTCACACTCCGTGCGCAGGTGGACGAACCGCGACCGGACTAGCGAGCGAGCATGGGGAGAGAACCCAACCGTTATATAAATAGAGGACATTTTCAAGCTGTCATAAGCCGCAAGGTTTGACATCCAAATAACTATTTCTTTTTTAATTGTATTTACGATATAATTAGCCTAGTCTAATTTCAATTTCTGTGTATAGCGTTACATTTCTTGACGAACGCTCTAGACTTTGTATGTTAAGCTACTGTTTGTAGCCTGTATTATTTTATATCTGGCAAAAGTTTGACTATTTCGAAGGATGTTTTTCTTATTCCATTTTTTTCAAACCATGCTTTAGAATCTTGCGTCTACCCTAACGGGGGAATCACCGCAGAACAACAGACGTGGTTTTTAATATCTTCCTCCGGTGACAATTTCAACATCGAGAAGGCATTCATCTCATCGTACATCAAACTACACTCAGGATTCCGACAGTTAAAATTAATGTCGCCTTCCAGAATGGACTTCGTATGCCTTTACTTTCTCCAGATGGTCCTTATTGGTGAGTACAACACGTCGGACATTATTTTGAATTAAAAGACTGTAAAGTTGCGCTGGTCAGACTAATCGGGGGGATGAGGGGGGCAACATGTATTTGGCTGGGGTAATTGAATCAGTATGTACAATATTCTCATCCATCTAGATTATTCTGAAGAAACAGACATACTACAGTTCTGACTTTATTTCTATGGAATGACCGTAAAGTATTGCTTATTGTTTTGTGGATGAGGGATTATTGCAAATTGATGTAGAGGCGTAATAGTCTGCATATACCAAAGCCATGTTGTACAGGGTCGCAGGCTGAACAGAGTGTGAAGCAAGAATTCTGGAGTTACCTTTACACCATTGAACTTCATAGACCCTCATTTAATGTTACTTGTTTTGGGCTTAATGTTTCTGTCCTGCACATTTGGCTGTAGTGGGGTGAATGAATCAGTGTGTGTGTGTGTGTGTGTGTGTGTGTGTGTGTGTGTGTGTGTGTGTGTGCGTGAACCATAGACATGAGAAATAGTGGTGCTGAGGATGCTGCAGCACCTCCTGAAAAATCACACCCAAAAATATATTTTTGGCAAAAACGCATTTTGTTTTACTAAAGTAGTGCAGTGGGCCTTTCTTTGTATTAACAGACTGATATTATATCAATAGTAGACATCTGTATTGCAGGCAAAAACATTTCAGCATCTTCGCTTTGGCAGAAAAGGTATTTGTATAATTAAGAGCAGTATCTTGCAGGATTCAATAGTTGTAATTGTAAGAGTTGTTTCTCTTTCTCTGTGATGTCACTCTAATGGATGAAAGAAAGAACATTGTGGCAGTTGGTAGAGCATGGCTCTTGCAATGTTGTGGATTTCATTCTCACAGGGGACCAGTATGAAAAAGTATGAAAATGAATTTGCTCACTACTGTAAGTTGCTCTGGGTAAGACTGTCTACGAAAAAGGAATGAATAGACCATTTCAGTTTTCACATAGCATTATGTACTGGGAAACATATATAAAGCAAGTATTTTTATATTCCAAAAGTATTATCCGATTAACTGTTTTCTACAGATAATTATCAGACTCAAGTTACAAATGCTGGTAAACACTCAAATGCATTTAGTTTGAAAAAATCACATACGTAATGCACTGGGTCTTTACAAGTTCTGTTTTAAAGTAGTGCACTGGGTCTTTACAAGTTCTGTTTTAAAGTAGTGCACTGGGTCTTGACTAGTCCTGTTTTAAAGTAGTGTACTGGGTCTTTAATAGTCCTGTATTAAAGTAGTGTACTGGGTCTTTAATAGTCCTGTTTTAAAGTAGTGTACTGGGTCTTGACTAGTCCTGTATTAAAGTAGTGTACTGGGTCTTGACTAGTCCTGTTTTAAAGTAGTGTACTGGGTCTTTAATAGTCCTGTATTAAAGTAGTGTACTGGGTCTTTAATAGTCCTGTTTTAAAGTAGTGTACTGGGTCTTGACTAGTCCTGTATTAAAGTAGTGTTCTGGGTCTTTACTAGTCTTTTACTAGTCCTGTATTAAAGTAGTGCACTGGGTCTTGACTAGTCCTGTTTTAAAGTAGTGTACTGGGTCTTTAATAGTCCTGTATTAAAGTAGTGTACTGGGTCTTTAATAGTCCTGTTTTAAAGTAGTGTACTGGGTCTTGACTAGTCCTGTATTAAAGTAGTGTACTGGGTCTTGACTAGTCCTGTTTTAAAGTAGTGTACTGGGTCTTTAATAGTCCTGTATTAAAGTAGTGTACTGGGTCTTTACTAGTCCTGTATTAAAGTAGTGTACTGGGCCTTTACTAGTCCTTTACTAGTCCTGTATTAAAGTAGTGTACTGGGTCTTGACTAGTCCTGTTTTAAAGTAGTGTACTGGGTCTTTACTAGTCCTTTACTAGTCCTGTATTAAAGTAGTGTACTGGGTCTTTACTAGTCCTTTACTAGTCCTGTATTAAAGTAGTGTACTGGGCCTTTACTAGTCCTTTACTAGTCCTGTATTAAAGTAGTGTACTGGGTATTTACTAGTCCTGTATTAAAGTAGTGTACTGGGCCTTTACTAGTCCTTTACTAGTCCTGTTTTAAAGTAGTGTACTGGGTCTTTACTAGTCCTTTACTAGTCCTGTATTAAAGTAGTATACTGGGTCTTTACTAGTCCTTTACTAGTCCTGTATTAAAGTAGTGTACTGGGTATTTAATAGTCCTGTATTAAAGTAGTGCACTGGGTCTTTACAAGTCCTGTTTTAAAGTAGTGTACTGGGTCTTGACTAGTCCTGTTTTAAAGTAGTGTACTGGGTCTTTAATAGTCCTGTATTAAAGTAGTGTACTGGGCCTTTACTAGTCCTTTACTAGTCCTGTATTAAAGTAGTGTACTGGGTCTTTACTAGTCCTGTATTAAAGTAGTGTACTGGGCCTTTACTAGTCCTTTACTAGTCCTGTATTAAAGTAGTGCACTGGGTCTTTACAAGTCCTGTTTTAAAGTAGTGTTCTGGGTCTTTACTAGTCTTTTACTAGTCCTGTATTAAAGTAGTGTACTGGGTCTTGACTAGTCCTGTTTTAAAGTAGTGCACTGGGTCTTTACTAGTCCTGTTTTAAAGTAGTGTACTGGGTCTTTACTAGTCCTTTACGAGTCCTGTATTAAAGTAGTGTACTGCGTCTTTACTAGTCCTTTACTAGTCCTGTATTAAAGTCGTGTACTGGGTCTTTACTAGTCCTGCATTAAATAGTGTACTGGGCCTTTACTAGTCCTGTATTAAAGTAGTGTACTGGGCCTTTGCTAGTCCTTTATTAAATAGTGTACTGGGCCTTTACTAGTCCTGTATTAAAGTAGTGTACTGGGTCTTTACTAGTCCTTTACTAGTCCTGTATTAAAGTAGTGTACTGGGTCTTTACTAGTCCTGTATTAAAGTAGTGCACTGGGCCTTTACTAGTCCTGTATTAAAGTAGTGTACTGGGTCTTTACTAGTCCTTTACTAGTCCTGTATTAAAGTAGTGTACTGGGTCTTTACTAGTCCTGTATTAAAGGAGTGTACTGGGTCTTTACTAGTCCTGTATTAAAGGAGTGTACTGGGTCTTTACTAGTCCTTTACTAGTCCTGTATTAAAGTAGTGTACTGGGCCTTTACTAGCCCTGTCTTAAAGGAGTGTACTGGGCCTTTACTAGTCCTGTATTAAAGTAGTGTACTGGGCCTTTACTAGTCCTGTATTAAAGGAGTGTACTGGGCCTTTACTAGTCGTTTACTAGTCCTTTACTAGTCCTGTATTAAAGTAGTGTACTGGGTCTTTACTAGTCCTTTACTAGTCCTGTATTAAAGTAGTGTACTGGGTATTTACTAGTCCTGTATTAAAGTAGTGCACTGGGTCTTTACAAGTCCTGTTTTAAAGTAGTGTACTGGGTCTTGACTAGTCCTGTTTTAAAGTAGTGTACTGGGTCTTTAATAGTCTTGTATTAAAGTAGTGTACTGGGCCTTTACTAGTCCTTTACTAGTCCTGTATTAAAGTAGTGTACTGGGTCTTTACTAGTCCTGTATTAAAGTAGTGTACTGGGCCTTTACTAGTCCTTTACTAGTCCTGTATTAAAGTAGTGTACTGGGTCTTGACTAGTCCTGTTTTAAAGTAGTGTACTGGGTCTTTAATAGTCCTGTATTAAAGTAGTGTACTGGGTCTTGACTAGTCCTGTTTTAAAGTAGTGTACTGGGTCTTTAATAGTCCTGTATTAAAGTAGTGTACTGGGCCTTTACTAGTCCTGTATTAAAGTAGTGTACTAGTCCTTTACTAGTCCTGTATTAAAGTAGTGTACTGGGCCTTTACTAGTCCTTTACTAGTCTTGTATTAAAGTAGTGTACTGGGTCTTTACTAGTCCTGTATTAAAGTAGTGTACTGGGCCTTTACTAGTCCTTTACTAGTCCTGTATTAAAGTAGTGTACTGGGCCTTTACTAGTCCTGTATTAAAGTAGTGTACTGGGTCTTTACTAGTCCTTTACTAGTCCTGTATTAAAGTAGTGTACTGGGCCTTTACTAGTCCTGTATTAAAGTAGTGTACTGGGCCTTTACTAGTCCTGTATTAAAGTAGTGTACTGGGCCTTTACTAGTCCTTTACTAGTCCTGTATTAAAGTAGTGTACTGGGTATTTACTAGTCCTGTATTAAAGTAGTGTACTGGGCCTTTACTAGTCCTGTATTAAAGTAGTGTACTGGGCCTTTACTAGTCCTTTACTAGTCCTGTATTAAGGTAGAGTACTGGGTCTTTACTAGTCCTGTATTAAAGTAGTGTACTGGGTCTTTACTAGTCCTGTCTTAAAGGAGTGTACTAGTCCTTTACTAGTCCTGTATTAAAGGAGTGTACTGGGTCTTTACTAGTCCTGTCTTAAAGGAGTGTACTGGGTCTTTACTAGTCCTTTAGTAGTCCTGTATTAAAGTAGTGTACTGGGCCTTTACTAGTCCTGTATTAAAGTAGTGTACTGGGCCTTTACTAGTCCTGTATTAAGGTAGAGTACTGGGTCTTTACTAGTCCTGTATTAAAGGAGTGTACTGGGCCTTTACTTGTCCTGTATTAAGGTAGAGTACTGGGTCTTTACTAGTCCTGTATTGAAGGAGTGTACTGGGCCTTTACTAGTCCTTTACTAGTCCTGTATTAAAGTAGTGTACTGGGCCTTTACTAGTCCTGTATTAAAGTAGTGTACTGGGCCTTTACTAGTCCTGTATTAAAGTAGTGTACTGGGCCTTTACTAGTCCTGTATTAAAGGAGTGTACTGGGTCTTTACTAGTCCTGTATTAAAGGAGTGTACTGGGTCTTTACTAGTCCTGTCTTAAAGGAGTGTACTGGGCCTTTACTAGTCCTGTATTAAAGTAGTGTACTGGGCCTTTACTAGTCCTGTATTAAAGTAGTGTACTAGTCCTTTACTAGTCCTGTATTAAAGTAGTGTACTAGTCCTTTACTAGTCCTGTATTAAAGGAGTGTACTGGGTCTTTACTAGTCCTTTACTAGTCCTGTATTAAAGGAGTGTACTGGGTCTTTACTAGTCCTGTCTTAAAGGAGTGTACTGGGCCTTTACTAGTCCTGTATTAAAGTAGTGTACTGGGCCTTTACTAGTCCTGTATTAAAGTAGTGTACTGGGTCTTTACTAGTCCTGTATTAAAGTAGTGTACTGGGCCTTTACTAGTCCTTTACTAGTCCTGTATTAAAGTAGTGTACTGGGTCTTTACTAGTCCTGTATTAAAGTAGTGTACTGGGCCTTTACTAGTCCTTTACTAGTCCTGTATTAAAGTAGTGTACTGGGTCTTGACTAGTCCTGTTTTAAAGTAGTGTACTGGGTCTTTAATAGTCCTGTATTAAAGTAGTGTACTGGGCCTTTACTAGTCCTGTATTAAAGTAGTGTACTAGTCCTTTACTAGTCCTGTATTAAAGTAGTGTACTAGTCCTTTACTAGTCCTGTATTAAAGGAGTGTACTAGTCCTTTACTAGTCCTGTATTAAAGTAGTGTACTGGGTATTTACTAGTCCTGTATTAAAGTAGTGTACTAGTCCTTTACTAGTCCTGTATTAAAGGAGTGTACTAGTCCTTTACTAGTCCTGTATTAAAGTAGTGCACTGGGTCTTTACAAGTCCTGTTTTAAAGTAGTGTTCTGGGTCTTTACTAGTCTTTTACTAGTCCTGTATTAAAGTAGTGTACTGGGTCTTGACTAGTCCTGTTTTAAAGTAGTGCACTGGGTCTTTACTAGTCCTGTTTTAAAGTAGTGTCTGGGTCTTTACTAGTCCTTTACGAGTCCTGTATTAAAGTAGTGTACTGCGTCTTTACTAGTCCTTTACTAGTCCTGTATTAAAGTCGGGTACTGGGTCTTTACTAGTCCTGTATTAAATAGTGTACTGGGCCTTTACTAGTCCTGTATTAAAGTAGTGTACTGGGCCTTTGCTAGTCCTTTATTAAATAGTGTACTGGGCCTTTACTAGTCCTGTATTAAGGTAGAGTACTGGGCCTTTACTAGTCCTGTATTAAAGGAGTGTACTGGGTCTTTACTAGTCCTTTACTAGTCCTGTATTAAAGTAGTGTACTGGGCCTTTACTAGTCCTGTATTAAAGTAGTGTACTGGGCCTTTACTAGTCCTGTATTAAAGTAGTGTACTGGGCCTTTACTAGTCCTTTACTAGTCCTGTATTAAAGTAGTGTACTGGGTATTTACTAGTCCTGTATTAAAGTAGTGTACTGGGCCTTTACTAGTCCTGTATTAAAGTAGTGTACTGGGCCTTTACTAGTCCTTTACTAGTCCTGTATTAAGGTAGAGTACTGGGTCTTTACTAGTCCTGTATTAAAGTAGTGTACTGGGTCTTTACTAGTCCTGTCTTAAAGGAGTGTACTAGTCCTTTACTAGTCCTGTATTAAAGGAGTGTACTGGGTCTTTACTAGTCCTGTCTTAAAGGAGTGTACTGGGTCTTTACTAGTCCTTTAGTAGTCCTGTATTAAAGTAGTGTACTGGGCCTTTACTAGTCCTGTATTAAAGTAGTGTACTGGGCCTTTACTAGTCCTGTATTAAGGTAGAGTACTGGGTCTTTACTAGTCCTGTATTAAAGGAGTGTACTGGGCCTTTACTTGTCCTGTATTAAGGTAGAGTACTGGGTCTTTACTAGTCCTGTATTAAAGGAGTGTACTGGGCCTTTACTAGTCCTTTACTAGTCCTGTATTAAAGTAGTGTACTGGGCCTTTACTAGTCCTGTATTAAAGTAGTGTACTGGGCCTTTACTAGTCCTGTATTAAAGTAGTGTACTGGGCCTTTACTAGTCCTGTATTAAAGGAGTGTACTGGGTCTTTACTAGTCCTGTATTAAAGGAGTGTACTGGGTCTTTACTAGTCCTGTCTTAAAGGAGTGTACTGGGCCTTTACTAGTCCTGTATTAAAGTAGTGTACTGGGCCTTTACTAGTCCTGTATTAAAGTAGTGTACTAGTCCTTTACTAGTCCTGTATTAAAGTAGTGTACTAGTCCTTTACTAGTCCTGTATTAAAGGAGTGTACTGGGTCTTTACTAGTCCTTTACTAGTCCTGTATTAAAGGAGTGTACTGGGTCTTTACTAGTCCTGTCTTAAAGGAGTGTACTGGGCCTTTACTAGTCCTGTATTAAAGTAGTGTACTGGGCCTTTACTAGTCCTGTATTAAAGTAGTGTACTGGGTCTTTACTAGTCCTGTATTAAAGTAGTGTACTGGGCCTTTACTAGTCCTTTACTAGTCCTGTATTAAAGTAGTGTACTGGGTCTTTACTAGTCCTGTATTAAAGTAGTGTACTGGGCCTTTACTAGTCCTTTACTAGTCCTGTATTAAAGTAGTGTACTGGGTCTTGACTAGTCCTGTTTTAAAGTAGTGTACTGGGTCTTTAATAGTCCTGTATTAAAGTAGTGTACTGGGCCTTTACTAGTCCTGTATTAAAGTAGTGTACTAGTCCTTTACTAGTCCTGTATTAAAGTAGTGTACTAGTCCTTTACTAGTCCTGTATTAAAGGAGTGTACTAGTCCTTTACTAGTCCTGTATTAAAGTAGTGTACTGGGTATTTACTAGTCCTGTATTAAAGTAGTGTACTAGTCCTTTACTAGTCCTGTATTAAAGGAGTGTACTAGTCCTTTACTAGTCCTGTATTAAAGTAGTGCACTGGGTCTTTACAAGTCCTGTTTTAAAGTAGTGTTCTGGGTCTTTACTAGTCTTTTACTAGTCCTGTATTAAAGTAGTGTACTGGGTCTTGACTAGTCCTGTTTTAAAGTAGTGCACTGGGTCTTTACTAGTCCTGTTTTAAAGTAGTGTCTGGGTCTTTACTAGTCCTTTACGAGTCCTGTATTAAAGTAGTGTACTGCGTCTTTACTAGTCCTTTACTAGTCCTGTATTAAAGTCGGGTACTGGGTCTTTACTAGTCCTGTATTAAATAGTGTACTGGGCCTTTACTAGTCCTGTATTAAAGTAGTGTACTGGGCCTTTGCTAGTCCTTTATTAAATAGTGTACTGGGCCTTTACTAGTCCTGTATTAAGGTAGAGTACTGGGCCTTTACTAGTCCTGTATTAAAGGAGTGTACTGGGTCTTTACTAGTCCTTTACTAGTCCTGTATTAAAGTAGTGTACTGGGCCTTTACTAGTCCTGTATTAAAGTAGTGTACTGGGCCTTTACTAGTCCTGTATTAAAGTAGTGTACTGGGCCTTTACTAGTCCTTTACTAGTCCTGTATTAAAGTAGTGTACTGGGTATTTACTAGTCCTGTATTAAAGTAGTGTACTGGGCCTTTACTAGTCCTGTATTAAAGTAGTGTACTGGGCCTTTACTAGTCCTTTACTAGTCCTGTATTAAGGTAGAGTACTGGGTCTTTACTAGTCCTGTATTAAAGTAGTGTACTGGGTCTTTACTAGTCCTGTCTTAAAGGAGTGTACTAGTCCTTTACTAGTCCTGTATTAAAGGAGTGTACTGGGTCTTTACTAGTCCTGTCTTAAAGGAGTGTACTGGGTCTTTACTAGTCCTTTAGTAGTCCTGTATTAAAGTAGTGTACTGGGCCTTTACTAGTCCTGTATTAAAGTAGTGTACTGGGCCTTTACTAGTCCTGTATTAAGGTAGAGTACTGGGTCTTTACTAGTCCTGTATTAAAGGAGTGTACTGGGCCTTTACTTGTCCTGTATTAAGGTAGAGTACTGGGTCTTTACTAGTCCTGTATTAAAGGAGTGTACTGGGCCTTTACTAGTCCTTTACTAGTCCTGTATTAAAGTAGTGTACTGGGCCTTTACTAGTCCTGTATTAAAGTAGTGTACTGGGCCTTTACTAGTCCTGTATTAAAGTAGTGTACTGGGCCTTTACTAGTCCTGTATTAAAGGAGTGTACTGGGTCTTTACTAGTCCTGTATTAAAGGAGTGTACTGGGTCT
The DNA here is from genome assembly GCF_002021735.2 of Oncorhynchus kisutch. Taxonomy (NCBI): domain Eukaryota; kingdom Metazoa; phylum Chordata; class Actinopteri; order Salmoniformes; family Salmonidae; genus Oncorhynchus; species Oncorhynchus kisutch. Next base: position 55,659,978 of record NC_034180.2, read on the forward strand.
TTACTAGTCCTGTCTTAAAGGAGTGTACTGGGCCTTTACTAGTCCTGTATTAAAGTAGTGTACTGGGCCTTTACTAGTCCTGTATTAAAGTAGTGTACTAGTCCTTTACTAGTCCTGTATTAAAGTAGTGTACTAGTCCTTTACTAGTCCTGTATTAAAGGAGTGTACTGGGTCTTTACTAGTCCTTTACTAGTCCTGTATTAAAGGAGTGTACTGGGTCTTTACTAGTCCTGTCTTAAAGGAGTGTACTGGGCCTTTACTAGTCCTGTATTAAAGTAGTGTACTGGGCCTTTACTAGTCCTGTATTAAAGTAGTGTACTGGGTCTTTACTAGTCCTGTATTAAAGGAGTGTACTGGGCCTTTACTAGTCCTTTACTAGTCCTGTATTAATGGAGTTTCCTGGGCCTTTACTAGTCCTGTATTAAGGTAGTGTACTGGGCCTTTACTAGTCCTATATTAAATAGTGTACTGGGCCTTTACTAGTCCTATATTAAATAGTGTACCGTGCATTCTGCATCACCCCCCCCCCCCCCCCCCACCTACAAACTACTTCTCTTCGACTATGGTGTGAACAATGTTCTCATCTCAACATGTTCTCAAACATACACATTTCCAGTGTCTTACAGTGTAACACTGCAATAGGTAATAGTGTATTGCCTAAACTTATGCTCTCAATTCTGACTTTGGATGTGAGCTGAACGTAGTTCTCACTGTACCACGATGCTTCCGTCTGGCCGCTCTACCATTTAGGCCTGATTAGTGGAGTGCTACAGAGAAGGTTGTCCTTCTGGATGGTTCTCCCTTCTCCACAGAGGAACTCTGGAGCTCTGTCTGTGACCTGACCATCGGGTTCTTGATCACTTCCCTGACCAAGGTCCTTCTCCCCAGATTGCTCAGTTGGCCGGGTGGCCATTTCCATGAAGAGTCTTGGTGGTTCAAAACTTCTTCCATTTAAGAATGATGGAGGCCACTGTGTTCTTGGGGATCTTCAATGCAGCAGAAATGTTTGGGTAACCTTCCCCAGATCTGTGCCTCAACACAATCCTGTCTCAGTGCTCTACGGACAATTCCTTTGACCTCATCACTTGGTTTCTGCTCTCACATGCACTGTCAATTGTGGGACCTTATATAGACAGATGTGTGCATTTCCCCCAAAATATATATTTGTATTTATTTATTTCACCTTTATTTATTTATTTTATTTAACCAGGTAGGCTAGTTGAGAACACCTTTATTTAACCAGGTAGGCTAGTTGAGAACACCTTTATTTAACCAGGTAGGCTAGTTGAGAACACCTTTATTTAACCAGGTAGGCTAGTTGAGAACACCTTTATTTAAACAGGTAGGCTAGTTGAGAACACCTTTATTTAACCAGGTAGGCTAGTTGAGAACACCTTTATTTAACCAGGTAGGCTAGTTGAGAACACCTTTATTTAACCAGGTAGGCTAGTTGAGAACGAGTTCTCATTTACAACTGCGACCTGACCAAGATAAAGCACAGCAATTCGACACATACAACAACACAGAGTTACACATGGAATAAACAAACATACAGTCAATAACACAATAGAAAAAAGAAAGTCTATATACAGTGTGTGCAAATGACATGAGGAGGTAAGGCAATAAATAGGCCATAGTAGCGAAGTAATTACAATTTAGCAGATTAACACTGGAGTGATAGATGAGCAGATGATGGTGTGTAAGAAGTGATACTGGTGTGCAAAAGAGCAGCAAAGTAAATAAAAACAGTATGGGGATGAGGTAGATACATTGGGTGGGCTATTTACAGATGGACTATGTACAGCTGCAGTGATCAGTTAGCTGCTTAGATAGCCAATGTTTAGCCAGTGAGGGAAATATAAGTCTCCAGCTTCAGCGATTTCTGCAATTCGTTCCAGTCACTGGCAGCAGAGAACTGGAAGGAAAGGCGGGGAAAGGAGGAATTGGCTTTGGGGATGACCATTGAGATACACCTGCTGGAACGAGTGCTACGGGTGGCTGTTGTTATCGTGACCAGTGAGCTGAGATAAGGCGGAGCTTTACCTAGCATAGATTTATAGATGACCTGGAGCCAGTGGGTCTGGCGATGAATATGTAGTGTAGTGAGGGCACTGTACTAAACATCTTTACTAAACTTTAGACATGCGAGTTACCACACCCAGCCTCAGCGATGGTTAACTCAGGGAATTATTTTGGTCCCTGCTGAGTGAGATAAATCAGCCTCTTGCTCCTTATTTGTGGAACCATCTTCAAAATGTTGTTAAATGTGAGCTTGTGGTGCTTCTATGGTAATTCAGAAAGCTGAGGACCTGATGAATGTTTGTGTTTTTCTCTCTGCTTGCATTTTGGCTTTATATTTTGCCGTGTGAATATTCATTTCTGTAATTCAGAGAACGGTCTCAGTAGACTAACTGATAAAATAAAGGTTAGATAAATCACATTCGTCAGTTGTATAAATAAACAAAATAGCTGACATTGTATTCCCATTTGACCTTTGCTGTGCTTATAAATGGTTGAAAGCCCAGTGATAGACATTTGTGTGACAACTAAACCAAAAGTCATACATAGTTTTTCAATTGGGAATTTGGTTGTGCTTTTAGATGGTTGAAACCACAGTGATAACACATTGGGAATTCAACTAACTTCTGGCTGTCTTTTTGACTGGGTGAATAAAGGTTGGAATGTCATTGAGCAAAGCCTCAACCAAATATGACCTAATTATCCACGTTGAAATTACGTCGTGTGCCCAGTGAGAGGTAAATCTAACCTTCACCACCAGGTGACCCTGCGCTCCATTAGGACAGGATCCAGTTGGACCTGCTAACGCCACTGCTACATGATCACAACATGACTGGACTCTGCTTCGCTCCTCATAGTGACACTTGTTGTGAAGAGGGGGAGGGGATTGTCACACGCATACGCACACAAGCTCTTGCAGGTGCACTCTACACACACATACATTGTAATAATGTTGTATGGTGGTATTAAACATTTTTGTATTGTAGATATGTAGTGGTGTAATACTGTTATATAATGGACTGTTTTCTATTTTGTAATGTAAGTGCCTTAATGTGTTTGGACCCCAGGAAGAGTAGATGCTGCCTTGGCAACAGCTAATGGGGAACCCTAATAAATACAAATACAAATGTCTGTTATAAAAATATATTATGTGTTTTTGACATGAAGATCAACTGTACTAGTTGTTCTGATCTTGTCCCATCTTGATTACTGTCTGGTAATATGGTCAGGTGCAGTAAAGAAAGACCTTGCAAAGCTGCAGCTGGTTCAAAAGAGAGCATGCCTTTCACTTCCTTAACTGCAGTTATAATGTCTATGTTCATGTTTTTAGGTCAATTGTAAAGTATTTTTGTCTGTAATGTGTCAGATCCCAGGAAAACTAGCTGTCCTCATTGGCGTCGGCTAATGAGGCCCCCAGGAAGACTAGCTGTCCCTGTTGGCGTCGGCTAATGAGGCCCCCAGGAAAACTAGCTGTCCCTAATGGTGTCAGCTAATGAGGCCCCCAGGAAAACTAGCTGTCCCCAATGGTGTCAGCTAATGAGGCCCCCAGGAAGACTAGCTGTCCCTGTTGGTGGGCTAATGAGGCCCCCAGGAAAACTAGCTGTCCCCAATGGTGTCAGCTAATGAGGCCCCCAGGAAGACTAGCTGTCCCTGTTGGCGTCGGCTAATGAGGCCCCCAGGAAAACTAGCTGTCCCCAATGGTGTCAGCTAATGAGGCCCTCAGGAAGACTAGCTGTCCCTGTTGGTGGGCTAATGAGGCCCCCAGGAAGACTAACTGTCCCCAATGGTGTCAGCTAATGAGGCCCCCAGGAAGACTAGCTGTCCCTGTTGGCGTCGGCTAATGAGGCCCCCAGGAAAACTAGCTGTCCCCAATGGTGTCAGCTAATGAGGCCCCCAGGAAGACTAGCTGTCCCTGTTGGCGTCGGCTAATGAGGGCCCCAATAAAATCTAAATGAATACAAACGAATAATGTAAATGCACCCCCTTCTAGCCCCATACCTCACTGGAGCTCTCATTTGACCTCATCAGGAAATCACAACATGACAGTTGGTCCCTGGAGGCCACACCATCACAACAAGGCTGAACCCCATCCTTTCTCTACAGTATTATCACCATCACAACAAGGCTGAACCCCGTCCTTTCTCTACAGTATTACCACCATCACAACAAGGCTGAACCCCGTCCTTTCTCTACAGTATTACCACCATCACAACAAGGCTGAACCCCATCCTTTCTCTACAGTATTACCACCATCACAACAAGGCTGAACCCCATCCTTTCTCTACAGTATTACCACCATCACCATCACGATAAGGCCAAACCCCATCCTTTCTCTACAGTATTACCACCATCACCATCACAATAAGGCTGAACCCCATCCTTTCTCTACAGTATCACCACCATCACCATCACAACAAGGCTGAACCCCATCCTTTCTCTACAGTATCATCACCATCACAACAAGGCTGAACCCCATCCTTTCTCTACAGTATTATCACCATCACAACAAGGCTGAACCCCATCCATTCTCTACAGTATTACTACCCCCACCATCACAATAAGGCTGTGGACCTACTCGTCACAGTAGACACACACACGCGCGCACGCACGCACGCAGGCAGGCAGGCAGGCACACACGCGCAAACAAGCACACATTCACACACACACGTCACGTCAGAGCCCTCCTTCAGTGGAGACACACGTCACGGCAGAGCCCCTAGTCCATTGTGTTTTTCTGCTGAAGTTTTCACCTTTTCAGGGAAATGTCAACACAGGAGATGTTCTCTGTCCATCAGACTGCACTGAGGCACAGCCATGACGGCTCTACCCGGAGCCACAGGGAGCTCCAGTCTCCAGTTACTAATCTATGCTTGAGTTATTTGGCCAAAGTAAATTATCTAAGAATAACAATAGGTTTCACAACTTGGGTATCAACAACAACAGCAGCAGTACCAGCCATGTTTAATGCGTCTATTCTGTTGTGCTCTGTGTTTAGACCATTTTAAGTCTTTAGTGATGTGGACTAAAGTGATGTGGTGATGTGGACTTTAGTGATGTGGTAAACTAGCCTCTCAAGGCACATCATGATGACAGATGTGAGTGCTACAGGGCAGGTAGTCTTAGAGCTCTTAAGATCAGGAATGATGGTGGTCAGTTTGAGACGTGGGGATTACAGACTGGGACGAGGAAAGGTTGAATGGTTCTGACCGTGAATGCCGGTCTGCGGGTGCTCTGTGAACGCGCCAAGGAAATACCGTCCAGCCCTTTCGGCCTTACGAGTGCTAAACTGATTAAAAACCTTACTCACGTCGGCCTCGGAGAGGGAGATTACCCAGTCCCCTGGGGCAGCGTGGGCCCTTGAGCACAGATCAGTGTTGTTTTTGTCGAAGCACGCATAAAATGCATTGAGTTAATCTTTTAGAGAGTTATTGTTGGGCAGATCATAGCTGGGTCTTTCCTTGTAAGCATGCGGCAGGATTCGGAGTCTGTGGATTCCACCTTGTTCATATATTGTCCTTTTGCTTGTTTGATGGGAGCTCGTAGAAGGACTTCTTCGTCTGTGTCTTCAGCCGTAGGCTGCGATAGCGCTTTGTACAGTAGCCCTGTCCTTTAGATTAGCGCCAACATCTGCGTTATTCCAGGGCTTTTGATTAGGCAAGCAGCGAATCTTCACTGTGGGGACAACGACGGCATTAATGAAGCTGGTGACAGAGGTAGTTAGCACGTCGATGCTATCGGACGGAGTCCCAGAACATTATACATTCAGCGCTAGCAAAGCAGTTTGGTAGCATAGAGGACTGTTTCTCAACGGATCGCGCCATGGGTAGTTCCTGTTTTGAGTTTCTGCTTGTAAACAGGAAGCAGGAGTATAGAGTCATGATCTAATTTACCTACGGGGGGGGATGAGGGAGGGCCTTGAATGCTTGCTTGTGGGTAGAGTAACAGTGGTCTAGAACTGTATCGCCCCCTAGTGGAGAAGGAGACGTGTTGATGGAAGTTGGGCATTAAAAAGGAAAGCAGCCTCCGGGTTTATGTTTTCCTGCTTGTTTACAGCCGTGTACAGTTTGTTAAACGCCAGCTTGTTGTTTTTCTTGTCCTGAGGTGGAATATATACAGCAGTCACGATAACAGATGAAAACTCTCTCGGGAGGTTAGAAGGGTCGGCATTTGACCATCTGGTATTCCAAGACGAGTGAACAATGGTCAGCACACCATTGGCTGTTGATGAAGAGGCATACCCCACCCCCTCTGCATTTACCTGAATCCAATGTCCTGTCTGTATCATGCCTGCTCCCGCTCTCCCTCGCCATACTGCCTATCATTACGTACACCTGTCACACCCCTTCGTTACGCTCACCAGCCTCCTCATTGGACCCACCTGAGCTCCATCAATTATCTGTCTGTTCCTCACGTTATTCTCTGTGTCTGCATTAATGTCGTTACTGTCCCCTGTCCAGATGCTATTCCTGTCCTGTTTCCTGTCCGTTATTTATTACATGTTCTCCCTATACCAGCTTCCTGTCTCCAGCGTCGATCCTCACAATCTGCTTGGTGAATGGAGAATCCATCCAGTTGGATAGCCATGTTTCAGAAAAGCAGAGAATATTGCCAGAGCAGTCCAGTGTGTTGTGAAATCTCAACCAATCACAGCAGGCATTGCGATTTGAGATTAATTCCAGGGGTTTCTTGCAGTGCCTGCTCTACTGCCCGAAGTCAGTGATGGAAACTCATATCAGACGTAACAGTCTGCAATTTCTAAGTTCTTAGAACATCAAAAGGTTTGGGGCTGGACCAAAAACCTTCGGGGCTGAAGCCCCGGAAGGCCAAACCTAATGAAGCCTATAATGAAAACCAAGCATAATCACGTAGACACACACACACACACACACACACACACACACACACACACACACACACACACACACACACACACACACACACACACACACACACACACACACACACACACACACACACACACACACACACACACACACACACACACACACAATGTGTTGTGATTCATACATATTTAGTCCTTCAACTGACTTTTAGACTGCTTTCTCTCCCATTAATATTGTTGACAACCATGACAACATATTATTTGCATATCACAACATTAACACAACATTTGCATAATATTAATAAACACAATTAATAATTCATGTAGGGATACGAAAAGGCATCTGCTAAATATTCATATGAACTCGATCACAATCTTATAGCGTTCTGATATCACATACAATCAGGCTGTGCTAACCATGATGTTTCTGTTAATGCTGTAGTTAGCAGCTGCTTTAGGCTAGCTGCAGTACACGCATACCAACGAATGGTAGTATTAAGAGTTGACTACGACAGTGTGAGTGCAGTTTATTCAAAATGAGTCTACTCTAAATTCAACCAACTTGACAATTGTTGCGAGTCTGATGCATCAGGATCAGGCAAAAGCTTCCAGAGGTTTCTGAGGTGTCTGAAACACACACACACACACACACACACACAATAGATAAAATTGTCTCTCCTGCAATTATCCCCATAGCACCCTCATAATCAACACTGTAACTTCATAATCAACACCGTAAAACACTTCATTACCATCACAGTAATGACATCATTACCGGCCCCCAGTGCACCATGGGTAATAGACTCCGCAGATGTATCCCTTGGTACACTCTGTTTCCTCCACAGTATACCTCACTGTCCCACTCCTCTCTCTGTCCCACTCCCCTCACTGTCCCACTCCTCTCTCCTGCTTCCTCCACATTATACCTCACTGCCCCATTCCTCTCTCCTGCTTCCTCCACAGTATACCTCACTGTCCCACTCCTCTCTCCTGCTTCCTCCACAGTATACCTCACTGTCCCACTCCTCTCTCCTGCTTCCTCCACAGTATACCTCACTGTCCCACTCCTCTCACTGTCCCACTCCCCTCACTGTCCCACTCCTCTCACTGTCCCACTCCTCTCACTGTCCCACTCCTCTCACTGTCCCACTCCTCTCACTGTCCCACTCCTCTCACTGTCCCACTCCCCTCACTGTCCCACTCCTCTCTCCTGCTTCCTCCACAGTATACCTCACTGTTCCACTCCTCTCTCCTGCTTCCTCCACAGTATACCTCACTGTCCCACTCCTCTCTCCTGCTTCCTCCACAGTATACCTCACTGTCCCACTCCTCTCTCCTGCTTCCTCCACAGTATACCTCACTGTCCCACTCCTCTCTCCTGCTTCCTCCACAGTACACCTCACTGTCCCACTCCCCTCACTGCCCCACTCCTCTCTCCTGCTTCCTCCACAGTACACCTCACTGTCCCACTCCCCTCACTGTCCCACTCCTCTCTCCTGCTTCCTCCACAGTATACCTCACTGTCCCACTCCTCTCTCCTGCTTCCTCCACAGTACACCTCACTGTCCCACTCCCCTCACTGTCCCACTCCTCTCTCCTGCTTCCTCCACAGTATACCTCACTGTCCCACTCCTCTCTCCTGCTTCCTCCACAGTACACCTCACTGTCCCACTCCCCTCACTGTCCCACTCCTCTCTCCTGCTTCCTCCACAGTATACCTCACTGTCCCACTCCTCTCTCCTGCTTCCTCCACAGTACACCTCACTGTCCCACTCCCCTCACTGCCCCACTCCTCTCTCCTGCTTCCTCCACAGTACACCTCACTGTCCCACTCCCCTCACTGTCCCACTCCTATCTCCTGCTTCCTCCACAGTATACCTCACTGTTCCACTCCTCTCTCCTGCTTCCTCCACAGTATACCTCACTGTCCCACTCCTCTCACTGTCCCACTCCCCTCACTGTCCCACTCCTATCTCCTGCTTCCTCCACAGTATACCTCACTGTCCCACTCCTCTCTCCTGCTTCCTCCACAGTATACCTCACTGTCCCACTCCTCTCTCCTGCTTCCTCCACAGTATACCTCACTGTCCCACTCCTCTCACTGTCCCACTCCTCTCACTGTCCCACTCCTCTCACTGTCCCACTCCTCTCACTGTCCCACTCCCTCACTGTCCCACTCCTCTCACTGTCCCACTCCCTCACTGTCCCACTCCCCTCACTGTCCCACTCCTCTCTCCTGCTTCCTCCACAGTATATCTCACTGTCCCACTCCTCTCTCCTGCTTCCTCCACAGTATACCTCACTGCCCCACTCCTCTCTCCTGCTTCCTCCACAGTATACCTCACTGTCCCACTCCTCTCTCCTGCTTCCTCCACAGTATACCTCACTGTCCCACTCCTCTCTCCTGCTTCCTCCACAGTATACCTCACTGTCCCACTCCTCTATCCTGCTTCCTCCACAGTATAACTCACTGTCCCACTCCTCTCTCCTGCTTCCTCCACAGTATACCTCACTGTCCCACTCCTCTCACTGTCCCACTCCCCTCACTGTCCCACTCCTCTCTCCTGCTTCCTCCACAGTACACCTCACTGTCCCACTCCCCTCACTGTTCCACTCCTCTCTCCTGCTTCCTCCACAGTATACCTCACTGTCCCACTCCTCTATCCTGCTTCCTCCACAGTATAACTCACTGTCCCACTCCTCTCTCCTGCTTCCTCCACAGTATACCTCACTGTCCCACTCCCCTCACTGCCCCATTCCTCTCTCCTGCTTCCTCCACAGTATACCTCACTGTCCCACTCCCCTCACTGCCCCACTCCTCTCTCCTGCTTCCTCCACAGTATACCTCACTGTCCCACTCCTCTCTCCTGCTTCCTCCACAGTATACCTCACTGTCCCACTCCTCTCTCCTGCTTCCTCCACAGTATACCTCACTGTCCCACTCCTCTCTCCTGCTTCCTCCACAGTATACCTCACTGTCCCACTCCTCTCTCCTGCTTCCTCCACAGTATACCTCACTGTCCCACTCCTTTCTCTGTCCCACTCCCCTCACTGCCCCACTCCTCTCTCCTGCTTCCTCCACATTATACCTCACTGCCCCACTCCTCTCTCCTGCTTCCTCCACAGTATACCTCACTGCCCCACTCCTCTCTCCTGCTTCCTCCACAGTATACCTCACTGTCCCACTCCTCTCTCCTGCTTCCTCCACAGTATACCTCACTGTCCCACTCCTCACTCCTGCTTCCTCCACACTACATCAACAACATACCTTATCTATGAGTGGAGCAGAAGGAAGAGAAGCCTGATTTAAACAACATAGCTACTCTGGTTGAAGCCTGATTTAAACAACATAGCTACTCTGGTTGAAACCTGATTTAAACATCATCGCTACTCTGGTTGAAGCCTGATTTAAACATCATAGCTACTCTGGTTGAAGCCTGATTTAAACATCATAGCTACTCTGGTTGAAGCCTGATTTAAACATCATAGCTACTCTGGTTGAAGCCTGATTTAAACATCATAGCTACTCTGGTTGAAGCCTGATTTAAACATCATAGCTACTCTGATTGAAGCCTGATTTAAACACATAGCTACTCTGGGTGAAGCCTGATTTAAACAACATAGCTACTCTGGGTGAAGCCTGATTTAAACAACATAGCTACTCTGGTTGTGTAAGTGTGTCGTTCCAGTATGTTCCAGTGTTTCTAAAGGGACTGGACTGAGCAGCTTGTTGACTGGGTGGCGTGGACTAAGTCTCTCTGTAGTTGACCGGTAATAGCAGATCAAGGTGAAGGCCTGTTGGTTACCACCGTACAGCCTCAGTACATCTGTGACTATAGATGGAACTGTTGTTGATGACTCCACAGCTGACAGACACTAGATAATTAACAATAGTTCCAGCTCCAGCTCATCTCCTCTCCCGTTAAGACTGTAAAGCCAGCAGAATCTCAGAGCCACATGTCATTTATAGAATCTAACAGACCATAGGACAGAGACTGTGTCTCCCAAATGGCACCCTATTCCCTACATATCATATCATAGTTTGGACCAGGGTGTAGGGAATAGGGTGTAAGGAATAGACAACACAGCAACTCTTCTCTGATGAAAGCTTTACACAGGACCAGTCTGTAGAAACAAGATGTCACCATGAATAAAAATTTTAACGTCCCTCCTCGTTCCTTCTTTGTAAAGGGGCTCGGAACTAGAGAGAGCTTATTTGTTGTTTTTAAATAATTAAAGACAGATTCTTGTTAGAAAATCCTTTTGTTGTTTTGTAACTGACTCCTAGGCAATCTGAGCCACTCAACCCCCCTCCCTCCCAGGCAATCTGAGCTACTCAACCTCCCTCCCTCCCCCTCCCTCCCAGGCAATCTGAGCCACTCAACCTCCCTCCCAGGCAATCTAAGGCACTCAACCTCCCTCCCTCCCCGGCAATCTGAGCCACTCAACCTCCCTCCCATGCAATCTGAGGCACTCAACCTCCCTCCCTCCCTTCCACCGAGGCAATCTAAGCCACTCAACCTCCCTCCCAGACAATCTGAGGCACTCAACCCTCCCTCCCTCCCACCCAGGTCATCTGAGCCACTCGACCTCCCTCCCTCCCACCCAGGTAATCTGAGCCACTCGACCTCCCTCCCTCCCACCCAGGTAATCTGAGCCACTCGACCTGTCTCCCTCCCACCCAGGTAATCTGAGCCACTCGACCTCCCTCCCTCCCACCCAGACAATCTGAGGCACTCAACCTCCCTCCCTCCCACCCAGGTAATCTGAGCCACTCGACCTCCCTCCCTCCCACCCAGGTAATCTGAGCCACTCGACCTCCCTCCCTCCCACCCAGGTAATCTGAGCCACTCGACCTGTCTCCCTCCCACCCAGGTAATCTGAGCCACTCGACCTCCCTCCCTCCCACCCAGACAATCTGAGGCACTCAACCTCCCTCCCTCCCACCCAGGTAATCTGAGCCACTCGACCTCCCTCCCTCCCACCCAGGTAATCTGAGCCACTCGACCTCCCTCCCTCCCACCCAGGTAATCTGAGCCACTCGACCTCCCTCCCTCCCACCCAGGTAATCTGAGCCACTCGACCTCCCTCCCTCCCACCCAGGTAATCTGAGCCACTCAACCTCCCTCCCTCCCACCCAGGTAATCTGAGCCACTCGACCTCCCTCCCTCCCACCCAGGTAATCTGAGCCACTCGACCTCCCTCCCTCCCACCCAGGTAATCTGAGCCACTCGACCTCCCTCCCTCGCACCCAGGTAATCTGAGCCACTCGACCTCCCTCCCTCCCACCCAGGTAATCTGAGCCACTCGACCTCCCTCCCTCCCACCCAGGTAATCTGAGCCACTCAACCTCCCTCCCACCCAGGCAATCTGAGGCACTCAACCTCCCTCCCTCCCACCCAGGTAATCTGAGCCACTCGACCTCCCTCCCTCCCACCCAGGTAATCTGAGCCACTCGACCTCCCTCCCTCCCACCCAGGTAATCTGAGCCACTCGACCTGTCTCCCTCCCACCCCGGTAATCTGAGCCACTCTACCTCCCTCCCTCCCACCCAGACAATCTGAGGCACTCAACCTCCCTCCCTCCCACCCAGGTAATCTGAGCCACTCGACCTCCCTCCCTCCCACCCAGGTAATCTGAGCCACTCGACCTCCCTCCCTCCCACCCAGGTAATCTGAGCCACTCGACCTGTCTCCCTCCCACCCCGGTAATCTGAGCCACTCTACCTCCCTCCCTCCCACCCAGACAATCTGAGGCACTCAACCTCCCTCCCTCCCACCCAGGTAATCTGAGGCACTCAACCTCCCTCCCTCCCACCCAGGTAATCTGAGCCACTCGACCTCCCTCCCTCCCACCCAGGTAATCTGAGCCACTCGACCTGTCTCCCTCCCACCCAGACAACCTGAGGCACTCGACCTCCCTCCCTCCCACCCAGGTAATCTGAGCCACTCGACCTCCCTCCCTCCCACCCAGGTAATCTGAGCCACTCGACCTCCCTCCCTCCCACCCAGGTAATCTGAGCCACTCGACCTCCCTCCCTCCCACCCAGGTAATCTGAGCCACTCGACCTCCCTCCCTCCCACCCAGGTAATCTGAGCCACTCGACCTCCCTCCCTCCCACCCAGGTAATCTGAGCCACTCGACCTCCCTCCCTCCCACCCAGGTAATCTGAGCCACTCGACCTCCCTCCCCCCCACCCAGGTAATCTGAGCCACTCGACCTCCCTCCCTCCCACCCAGGTAATCTGAGCCACTCGACCTCCCTCCCTCCCACCCAGGTAATCTGAGCCACTCGACCTGTCTCCCTCCCACCCAGGTAATCTGAGGCACTCAACCTCCCTCCCACCCAGGTAATCTGAGCCACTCGACCTCCCTCCCTCCCACCCAGGTAATCTGAGCCACTCGACCTCCCTCCCACCCAGGTAATCTGAGCCACTCGACCTCCCTCCCTCCCACCCAGGTAATCTGAGCCACTCGACCTCCCTCCCTCCCACCCAGGTAATCTGAGCCACTCGACCTGTCTCCCTCCCACCCAGGTAATCTGAGCCACTCGACCTGTCTCCCTCCCACCCAGGTAATCTGAGGCACTCAACCTCCCTCCCACCCAGGTAATCTGAGCCACTCGACCTCCCTCCCTCCCACCCAGGTAATCTGAGCCACTCGACCTCCCTCCCACCCAGGTAATCTGAGCCACTCGACCTCCCTCCCTCCCACCCAGGTAATCTGAGGCACTCAACCTCCCTCCCACCCAGGTAATCTGAGCCACTCGACCTCCCTCCCTCCCACCCAGGTAATCTGAGCCACTCGACCTGTCTCCCTCCCACCCAGGTAATCTGAGCCACTCGACCTGTCTCCCTCCCACCCAGGTAATCTGAGCCACTCGACCTCCCTCCCTCCCACCCAGGTAATCTGAGCCACTCGACCTGTCTCCCTCCCACCCAGGTAATCTGAGCCACTCGACCTGTCTCCCTCCCCACCCAGGTAATCTGAGCCACTCGACCTCCCTCCCTCCCACCCAGGTAATCTGAGCCACTCGACCTGTCTCCCTCCCACCCAGGTAATCTGAGCCACTCGACCTGTCTCCCTCCCACCCAGGTAATCTGAGGCACTCAACCTCCCTCCCACCCAGGTAATCTGAGCCACTCAACCTCCCTCCCACCCAGGTAATCTGAGCCACTCGACCTGTCTCCCTCCCTCCCAGACAATCTGAGGCACTCAACCTCCCTCCCTCCCACCCAGGTAATCTGAGCCACTCGACCTCCCTCCCTCCCACCCAGGTAATCTGAGCCACTCGACCTCCCTCCCTCCCACCCAGGTAATCTGAGCCACTCGACCTCCCTCCCACCCACCCAGGTAATCTGAGCCACTCAACCTCCCTCCCACCCAGGTAATCTGAGCCACTCGACCTGTCTCCCTCCCTCCCAGACAATCTGAGGCACTCAACCTCCCTCCCTCCCACCCAGGTAATCTGAGCCACTCGACCTCCCTCCCTCCCACCCAGGTAATCTGAGCCACTCGACCTCCCTCCCTCCCACCCAGGTAATCTGAGCCACTCGACCTGTCTCCCTCCCACCCAGGTAATCTGAGCCACTCTACCTCCCTCCCTCCCACCCAGACAATCTGAGGCACTCAACCTCCCTCCCTCCCACCCAGGTAATCTGAGCCACTCGACCTGTCTCCCTCCCACCCAGGTAATCTGAGCCACTCGACCTGTCTCCCTCCCACCCAGGTAATCTGAGCCACTCGACCATCCCTCCCTCCCCACCCAGGTAATCTGAGCCACTCGACCTGTCTCCCTCCCACCCAGGTAATCTGAAGCCACTCGACCTGTCCTCCCTCCCACCCAGGTAATCTGAGGCACTCAACCTCCCTCCCACCCAGGTAATCTGAGCCACTCGACCTCCCTCCCTCCCACCCAGGTAATCTGAGCCACTCGACCTCCCTCCCACCACAGGTAATCTGAGCCACTCGACCTCCCTCCCTCCCACCCAGGTAATCTGAGCCACTCGACCTCCCTCCCTCCCACCCAGGTAATCTGAGCCACTCGACCTGTCTCCCTCCCACCCAGGTAATCTGAGCCACTCGACCTGTCTCCCTCCCACCCAGGTAATCTGAGGCACTCAACCTCCCTCCCACCCAGGTAATCTGAGCCACTCGACCTCCCTCCCTCCCCACCCAGGTAATCTGAGCCACTCGACCTCCCTCCCACCCAGGTAATCTGAGCCACTCGACCTCCCTCCCTCCCACCCAGGTAATCTGAGGCACTCAACCTCCCTCCCACCCAGGTAATCTGAGCCACTCGACCTCCCTCCCTCCCACCCAGGTAATCTGAGCCACTCGACCTGTCTCCCTCCCACCCAGGTAATCTGAGCCACTCGACCTCCCTCCCTCCACCCAGGTAATCTGAGCCACTCGACCTGTCTCCCTCCCACCCAGGTAATCTGAGCCACTCGACCTCCCTCCCTCCCACCCAGGTAATCTGAGCCACTCGACCTGTCTCCCTCCCACCCAGGTAATCTGAGCCACTCGACCTGTCTCCCTCCCACCCAGGTAATCTGAGCCACTCGACCTCCCTCCCTCCCACCCAGGTAATCTGAGCCACTCGACCTGTCTCCCTCCCACCCAGGTAATCTGAGCCACTCGACCTGTCTCCCTCCCACCCAGGTAATCTGAGGCACTCAACCTCCCTCCCACCCCAGGTAATCTGAGCCACTCGACCTCCCTCCCTCCCACCCAGGTAATCTGAGCCACTCGACCTCCCCTCCCACCCAGGTAATCTGAGCCACTCGACCTCCCTCCCTCCCACCCAGGTAATCTGAGCCACTCGACCTCCCTCCCCTCCCACCCAGGTAATCTGAGCCACTCGACCTGTCTCCCTCCCACCCAGGTAATCTGAGCCACTCGACCTGTCTCCCTCCCACCCAGGTAATCTAAGGCACTCAACCTCCCTCCCACCCGGTAATCTGAGCCACTCGACCTCCCTCCCTCCCACCCAGGTAATCTGAGCCACTCGACCTCCCTCCCACCCAGGTAATCTGAGCCACTCGACCTCCCTCCCTCCCACCCAGGTAATCTGAGCCACTCGACCTCCCTCCCTCCCACCCAGGTAATCTGAGCCACTCGACCTGTCTCCCTCCCACCCAGGTAATCTGAGCCACTCGACCTGTCTCCCTCCCACCCAGGTAATCTGAGCCACTCGACCTGTCTCCCTCCCACCCAGGTAATCTGAGCCACTCGACCTGTCTCCTCCCACCCAGGTAATCTGAGCCACTCGACCTGTCTCCCTCCCACCCAGGTAATCTGAGCCACTCGACCTCCCTCCCACCCACCCATGTAATCTGAGCCACTCGACCTCCCTCCCTCCCACCCAGGTATCTGAGCCACTCTACCTGTCTCCCTCCCACCCAGGTAATCTGAGCCACTCGACCTCCCTCCCTCCCACCCAGGTAATCTGAGGCACTCAACCTCCCTCCCACCCAGGTAATCTGAGCCACTCGACCTCCCTCCCTCCCACCCAGGTAATCTGAGCCACTCGACCTGTCTCCCTCCCACCCAGGTAATCTGAGCCACTCGACCTCCCTCCCTCCCACCCAGGTAATCTGAGCCACTCGACCTGTCTCCCTCCCACCCAGGTAATCTGAGCCACTCGACCTCCCTCCCTCCCACCCAGGTAATCTGAGCCACTCGACCTGTCTCCCTCCCACCCAGGTAATCTGAGCCACTCGACCTCCCTCCCTCCCACCCAGGTAATCTGAGCCACTCGACCTGTCTCCCTCCCATCCAGGTAATCTGAGCCACTCGACCTCCCTCCCACCCAGGTAATCTGAGCCACTCGACCTCCCTCCCTCCCACCCAGGTAATCTGAGCCACTCGACCTCCCTCCCACCCAGGTAATCTGAGCCACTCGACCTCCCTCCCTCCCACCCAGGTAATCTGAGCCACTCGACCTCCCTCCCTCCCACCCAGGTAATCTGAGCCACTCGACCTCCCTCCCTCCCACCCAGGTAATCTGAGGCACTCAACCTCCCTCCCACCCAGGTAATCTGAGCCACTCGACCTCCCTCCCTCCCACCCAGGTAATCTGAGCCACTCGACCTGTCTCCCTCCCACCCAGGTAATCTGAGCCACTCGACCTCCCTCCCTCCCACCCAGGTAATCTGAGCCACTCGACCTGTCTCCCTCCCACCCAGGTAATCTGAGCCACTCGACCTTCCTCCCTCCCACCCAGGTAATCTGAGCCACTCGACCTGTCTCCCTCCCACCCAGGTAATCTGAGCCACTCGACCTGTCTCCCTCCACCCAGGTAATCTGAGGCACTCAACCTCCCTCCCACCCAGGTAATCTGAGCCACTCGACCCTCCCTCCCACCCAGGTAATCTGAGCCACTCGACCTCCCTCCCTCCCACCAGGTAATCTGAGCCACTCGACCTGTCTCCCTCCCACCCAGGTAATCTGAGGCACTCAACCTCCCTCCCACCCAGGTAATCTGAGCCACTCGACCTCCTTCCCTCCCACCCAGGTAATCTGAGCCACTCGACCTCCCTCCCACCCAGGTAATCTGAGCCACTCGAACTCCCTCCCCTCCCACCCAGGTAATCTGAGCCACTCGACCCTCCCTCCCTCCCACCCAGGTAATCTGAGCCACTCGACCTGTCTCCCTCCCACCCAGGTAATCTGAGCCACTCGACCTGTCTCCCTCCCACCCAGGTAATCTGAGCCACTCGACATGTCTCCCTCCCACCCAGGTAATCTGAGCCACTCGACCTGTCTCCCTCCCACCCAGGTAATCTGAGCCACTCGACCTGTCCTCCCTCCCACCCAGGTAATCTGAGCCACTCGAACCTCCCTCCCACCCACCCAGGTAATCTGAGCCACTCGACCTCCCTCCCTCCCACCCAGGTAATCTGAGGCACTCAACCTCCCTCCCACCCAGGTAATCTGAGCCACTCGACCTCCCTCCCACCCAGGTAATCTGAGCCACTCGACCTCCCTCCCTCCCACCCAGGTAATCTGAGCCACTCGACCTGTCTCCCTCCCACCCAGGTAATCTGAGCCACTCGACCTCCCTCCCACCCAGGTAATCTGAGCCACTCGACCTCCTCCCTCCCACCCAGGTAATCTGAGCCACTCGACCTCCCTCCCACCCAGGTAATCTGAGCCACTCGACCTCCCTCCCTCCCACCCAGGTAATCTGAGCCACTCGACCTCCCTCCCTCCCACCCAGGTAATCTGAGCCACTC
Source organism: Oncorhynchus kisutch (assembly GCF_002021735.2). Classification (NCBI taxonomy): domain Eukaryota; kingdom Metazoa; phylum Chordata; class Actinopteri; order Salmoniformes; family Salmonidae; genus Oncorhynchus; species Oncorhynchus kisutch. Next base: position 55,678,079 of record NC_034180.2, read on the forward strand.
GACCTGTCTCCCTCCCACCCAGGTAATCTGAGCCACTCGACCTGTCTCCCTCCCACCCAGGTAATCTGAGCCACTCGACCTCCCTCCCTCCCACCCAGGTAATCTGAGCCACTCGACCTGTCTCCCTCCCACCCAGGTAATCTGAGCCACTCGACCTGTCTCCCTCCCACCCAGGTAATCTGAGCCACTCGACCTCCCTCCCTCCCACCCAGGTAATCTGAGCCACTCGACCTCTCCTCCCTCCCACCCAGGTAATCTGAGCCCTCGACCTGTCTCCCTCCCACCCAGGTAATCTGAGCCACTCGACCTGTCTCCCCTCCCACCCAGGTAATTCTGAGCCACTCGACCTGTCTCCCTCCCACCCAGGTAATCTGAGCCACTCGACCTGTCTCCCTCCCACCCAGGTAATCTGAGCCACTCGACCTGTCTCCCTCCCACCCAGGTAATCTGAGCCACTCGAACCTCCTCCCACCCACCCAGGTAATCTGAGCCACTCGACCTCCCTCCCTCCCACCCAGGTAATCTGAGCCACTCGACCTGTCTCCCTCCCACCCAGGTAATCTGAGCCACTCGACCTCCCTCCCTCCCACCCAGGTAATCTAGGCACTCAACCTCCCTCCCACCCAGGTAATCTGAGCCACTCGACCTCCCTCCCTCCACCCAGGTAATCTGAGCCACTCGACCTGTCTCCCTCCCACCCAGGTAATCTGAGCCACTCGACCCTCCCTCCCTCCCCACCCAGGTAATCTGCAGCCCACTCGACCTGGTCTCCCTCCCACCCAGGTAATCTGAGCCACTCGAACCTCCCTCCCTCCCACCCAGGTAATCTGAGCCACTCGACCTGTCTCCCTCCCATCCAGGTAATCTGAGCCACTCGACCTCCCTCCCACCCAGGTAATCTGAGCCACTCGACCTCCCTCCCTCCCACCCAGTGTATCTGAGCCACTCGACCTCCCTCCCTCCCACCCAGGTAATCTGAGCCACTCGACCTCCCTCCCTCCCACCCAGGTAATCTGAGCCACTCGACCTCCCTCCCTCCCACCCAGGTAATCTGAGGCACTCAACCTCCCTCCCACCCAGGTAATCTGAGCCACTCGACCTCCCTCCCTCCCACCCAGGTAATCTGAGCCACTCGACCTGTCTCCCTCCCACCCAGGTAATCTGAGCCACTCGACCTCCCTCCCTCCCACCCAGGTAATCTGAGCCACTCGACCTGTCTCCCTCCCACCCAGGTAATCTGAGCCACTCGACCTCCCTCCCTCCCACCCAGGTAATCTGAGCCACTCGACCTGTCTCCCTCCCACCCAGGTAATCTGAGCCACTCGACCCTCCCTCCCTCCCACCCAGGTAATCTGAGCCACTCGACCTCCCTCCCTCCCACCCAGGTAATCTGAGCCACTCGACCTGTCTCCCTCCCACCCAGGTAATCTGAGCCACTCGACCTCCCTCCCTCCCACCCAGGTAATCTGAGCCACTCGACCTGTCTCCCTCCCACCCAGGTAATCTGAGCCACTCGACCTCCCTCCCTCCCACCCAGGTAATCTGAGCCACTCGACCTGTCTCCCTCCCACCCAGGTAATCTGAGCCACTCGACCTCCCTCCCACCCAGGTAATCTGAGCCACTCGACCTCCCTCCCTCCCACCCAGGTAATCTGAGCCACTCGACCTCCCTCCCACCCAGGTAATCTGAGCCACTCGACCTCCCTCCCACCCAGGTAATCTGAGCCACTCGACCTCCCTCCCACCCAGGTAATCTGAGCCACTCGACCTCCCTCCCTCCCACCCAGGTAATCTGAGCCACTCGACCTCCCTCCCACCCAGGTAATCTGAGCCACTCGACCTCCCTCCCTCCCACCCAGGTAATCTGAGCCACTCGACCTCCCTCCCACCCAGGTAATCTGAGCCACTCGACCTCCCTCCCTCCCACCCAGGTAATCTGAGCCACTCGACCTCCCTCCCCTCCCACCCAGGTAATCTGAGCCACTCGACCTGTCTCCCTCCCACCCAGGTAATCTGAGCCACTCGACCTCCCTCCCCTCCCACCCAGGTAATCTGAGCCACTCGACCTCCCTCCCTCCCACCCAGGTAATCTGAGCCACTCGACCTGTCTCCCTCCCACCCAGGTAATCTGAGCCACTCGACCTCCCTCCCACCCAGGTAATCTGAGCCACTCGACCTGTCTCCCTCCCACCCAGGTAATCTGAGCCACTCGACCTGTCTCCCTCCCACCCAGGTAATCTGAGGCACTCAACCTCCCTCCCACCCAGGTAATCTGAGCCACTCGACCTCCCTCCCTCCCACCCAGGTAATCTGAGCCACTCGACCTCCCTCCCACCCAGGTAATCTGAGCCACTCGACCTCCCTCCCTCCCACCCAGGTAATCTGAGCCACTCGACCTCCCTCCCTCCCACCCAGGTAATCTGAGCCACTCGACCTGTCTCCCTCCCACCCAGGTAATCTGAGCCACTCGACCTGTCTCCCTCCCACCCAGGTAATCTGAGCCACTCGACCTGTCTCCCTCCCACCCAGGTAATCTGAGCCACTCGACCTGTCTCCCTCCCACCCAGGTAATCTGAGCCACTCGACCTGTCTCCCTCCCACCCAGGTAATCTGAGCCACTCGACCTGTCTCCCTCCCACCCAGGTAATCTGAGCCACTCGACCTCCCTCCCACCCACCCAGGTAATCTGAGCCACTCGACCTCCCTCCCTCCCACCCAGGTAATCTGAGCCACTCGACCTGTCTCCCTCCCACCCAGGTAATCTGAGCCACTCGACCTCCCTCCCTCCCACCCAGGTAATCTGAGGCACTCAACCTCCCTCCCACCCAGGTAATCTGAGCCACTCGACCTCCCTCCCTCCCACCCAGGTAATCTGAGCCACTCGACCTGTCTCCCTCCCACCCAGGTAATCTGAGCCACTCGACCTCCCTCCCTCCCACCCAGGTAATCTGAGCCACTCGACCTGTCTCCCTCCCACCCAGGTAATCTGAGCCACTCGACCTGTCTCCCTCCCACCCAGGTAATCTGAGCCACTCGACCTCCCTCCCTCCCACCCAGGTAATCTGAGCCACTCGACCTGTCTCCCTCCCACCCAGGTAATCTGAGGCACTCAACCTCCCTCCCACCCAGGTAATCTGAGCCACTCGACCTCCCTCCCTCCCACCCAGGTAATCTGAGCCACTCGACCTCCCTCCCACCCAGGTAATCTGAGCCACTCGACCTCCCTCCCTCCCACCCAGGTAATCTGAGCCACTCGACCTCCCTCCCTCCCACCCAGGTAATCTGAGCCACTCGACCTGTCTCCCTCCCACCCAGGTAATCTGAGCCACTCGACCTGTCTCCCTCCCACCCAGGTAATCTGAGCCACTCGACCTGTCTCCCTCCCACCCAGGTAATCTGAGCCACTCGACCTGTCTCCCTCCCACCCAGGTAATCTGAGCCACTCGACCTGTCTCCCTCCCACCCAGGTAATCTGAGCCACTCGACCTGTCTCCCTCCCACCCAGGTAATCTGAGCCACTCGACCTCCCTCCCACCCACCCAGGTAATCTGAGCCACTCGACCTCCCTCCCTCCCACCCAGGTAATCTGAGCCACTCGATCTGTCTCCCTCCCACCCAGGTAATCTGAGCCACTCGACCTGTCTCCCTCCCACCCAGGTAATCTGAGGCACTCAACCTCCCTCCCACCCAGGTAATCTGAGCCACTCGACCTCCCTCCCTCCCACCCAGGTAATCTGAGCCACTCGACCTGTCTCCCTCCCACCCAGGTAATCTGAGCCACTCGACCTCCCTCCCTCCCACCCAGGTAATCTGAGCCACTCGACCTGTCTCCCTCCCACCCAGGTAATCTGAGCCACTCGACCTGTCTCCCTCCCACCCAGGTAATCTGAGCCACTCGACCTCCCTCCCTCCCACCCAGGTAATCTGAGGCACTCAACCTCCCTCCCACCCAGGTAATCTGAGCCACTCGACCTCCCTCCCTCCCACCCAGGTAATCTGAGCCACTCGACCTGTCTCCCTCCCACCCAGGTAATCTGAGCCACTCGACCTCCCTCCCTCCCACCCAGGTAATCTGAGCCACTCGACCTGTCTCCCTCCCACCCAGGTAATCTGAGCCACTCGACCTGTCTCCCTCCCACCCAGGTAATCTGAGCCACTCGACCTCCCTCCCTCCCACCCAGGTAATCTGAGCCACTCGACCTGTCTCCCCCCACCCAGGTAATCTGAGCCACTCGACCTCCCTCCCACCCAGGTAATCTGAGCCACTCGACCTCCCTCCCTCCCACCCAGGTAATCTGAGCCACTCGACCTCCCTCCCACCCAGGTAATCTGAGCCACTCGACCTCCCTCCCACCCAGGTAATCTGAGCCACTCGACCTCCCTCCCTCCCACCCAGGTAATCTGAGCCACTCGACCTCCCTCCCTCCCACCCAGGTAATCTGAGCCACTCGACCTGTCTCCCCCCACCCAGGTAATCTGAGCCACTCGACCTCCCTCCCACCCAGGTAATCTGAGCCACTCGACCTCCCTCCCTCCCACCCAGGTAATCTGAGCCACTCGACCTCCCTCCCACCCAGGTAATCTGAGCCACTCGACCTCCCTCCCACCCAGGTAATCTGAGCCACTCGACCTCCCTCCCTCCCACCCAGGTAATCTGAGCCACTCGACCTCCCTCCCTCCCACCCAGGTAATCTGAGGCACTCAACCTCCCTCCCACCCAGGTAATCTGAGCCACTCGACCTCCCTCCCTCCCACCCAGGTAATCTGAGCCACTCGACCTGTCTCCCTCCCACCCAGGTAATCTGAGCCACTCGACCTCCCTCCCTCCCACCCAGGTAATCTGAGCCACTCGACCTGTCTCCCTCCCACCCAGGTAATCTGAGCCACTCGACCTCCCTCCCTCCCACCCCAGGTAATCTGAGCCACTCGACCTGTCTCCCTCCCACCCAGGTAATCTGAGCCACTCGACCTGTCTCCCTCCCACCCAGGTAATCTGAGCCACTCGACCTCCCTCCCTCCCACCCCAGGTAATCTGAGCCACTCGACCTGTCTCCCTCCCACCCAGGTAATCTGAGCCACTCGACCTGTCTCCCTCCCACCCAGGTAATCTGAGGCACTCAACCTCCCTCCCACCCAGGTAATCTGAGCCACTCGACCCTCCCTCCCTCCCACCCAGGTAATCTGAGCCACTCGACCTCCCTCCCACCCAGGTAATCTGAGCCACTCGACCTCCCTCCCTCCCACCCAGGTAATCTGAGCCACTCGACCTCCCTCCCTCCCACCCAGGTAATCTGAGCCACTCGACCTGTCTCCCTCCCACCCAGGTAATCTGAGCCACTCGACCTGTCTCCCTCCCACCCAGGTAATCTGAGGCACTCAACCTCCCTCCCACCCAGGTAATCTGAGCCACTCGACCTCCCTCCCTCCCACCCAGGTAATCTGAGCCACTCGACCTCCCTCCCACCCAGGTAATCTGAGCCACTCGACCTCCCTCCCTCCCACCCAGGTAATCTGAGCCACTCGACCTCCCTCCCACCCACCCAGGTAATCTAAGCCACTCGACCTCCCTCCCACCCAGGTAATCTGAGCCACTCGACCTCCCTCCCTCCCACCCAGGTAATCTGAGGCACTCAACCTCCCTCCCACCCAGGTAATCTGAGCCACTCGACCTCCCTCCCTCCCACCCAGGTAATCTGAGCCACTCGACCTGTCTCCCTCCCACCCAGGTAATCTGAGCCACTCGACCTCCCTCCCTCCCACCCAGGTAATCTGAGCCACTCGACCTGTCTCCCTCCCACCCAGGTAATCTGAGCCACTCGACCTCCCTCCCTCCCACCCAGGTAATCTGAGCCACTCGACCTGTCTCCCTCCCACCCAGGTAATCTGAGCCACTCGACCTCCCTCCCTCCCACCCAGGTAATCTGAGCCACTCGACCTGTCTCCCTCCCACCCAGGTAATCTGAGCCACTCGACCTCCCTCCCACCCAGGTAATCTGAGCCACTCGACCTCCCTCCCTCCCACCCAGGTAATCTGAGCCACTCGACCTCCCTCCCACCCAGGTAATCTGAGCCACTCGACCTCCCTCCCTCCCACCCAGGTAATCTGAGCCACTCGACCTCCCTCCCACCCAGGTAATCTGAGCCACTCGACCTCCCTCCCTCCCACCCAGGTAATCTGAGCCACTCGACCTCCCTCCCACCCAGGTAATCTGAGCCACTCGACCTCCCTCCCTCCCACCCAGGTAATCTGAGCCACTCGACCTCCCTCCCACCCAGGTAATCTGAGCCACTCGACCTCCCTCCCTCCCACCCAGGTAATCTGAGCCACTCGACCTCCCTCCCACCCAGGTAATCTGAGCCACTCGACCTCCCTCCCTCCCACCCAGGTAATCTGAGCCACTCGACCTGTCTCCCTCCCACCCAGGTAATCTGAGCCACTCGACCTCCCTCCCACCCAGGTAATCTGAGGCACTCAACCTCCCTCCCTCCCACCCAGGTAATCTGAGCCACTCGACCTGTCTCCCTCCCACCCAGGTAATCTGAGGCACTCAACCTCCCTCCCTCCCACCCAGGTAATCTGAGCCACTCGACCTCCCTCCCACCCAGGTAATCTGAGCCACTCGACCTCCCTCCCTCCCACCCAGGTAATCTGAGCCACTCGACCTGTCTCCCTCCCACCCAGGTAATCTGAGCCACTCGACCTCCCTCCCTCCCACCCAGGTAATCTGAGCCACTCGACCTGTCTCCCTCCCACCCAGGTAATCTGAGCCACTCGACCTCCCTCCCACCCAGGTAATCTGAGCCACTCGACCTCCCTCCCTCCCACCCAGGTAATCTGAGCCACTCGACCTCCCTCCCACCCAGGTAATCTGAGCCACTCGACCTCCCTCCCTCCCACCCAGGTAATCTGAGCCACTCGACCTCCCTCCCACCCAGGTAATCTGAGCCACTCGACCTCCCTCCCTCCCACCCAGGTAATCTGAGCCACTCGACCTCCCTCCCACCCAGGTAATCTGAGCCACTCGACCTGTCTCCCTCCCGCCCAGGTAATCTGAGCCACTCGACCTGTCTCCCTCCCACCCAGGTAATCTGAGCCACTCGACCTCCCTCCCACCCAGGTAATCTGAGGCACTCAACCTCCCTCCCTCCCACCCAGGTAATCTGAGCCACTCGACCTCCCTCCCACCCAGGTAATCTGAGCCACTCGACCTCCCTCCCTCCCACCCAGGTAATCTGAGCCACTCGACCTGTCTCCCTCCCACCCAGGTAATCTGAGCCACTCGACCTCCCTCCCTCCCACCCAGGTAATCTGAGCCACTCGACCTGTCTCCCTCCCACCCAGGTAATCTGAGCCACTCGACCTCCCTCCCACCCAGGTAATCTGAGCCACTCGACCTCCCTCCCACCCAGGTAATCTGAGCCACTCGACCTCCCTCCCTCCCACCCAGGTAATCTGAGCCACTCGACCTCCCTCCCACCCAGGTAATCTGAGCCACTCGACCTGTCTCCCTCCCGCCCCAGGTAATCCGAGCCACTCGACCTGTCTCCCTCCCACCCAGGTAATCTGAGCCACTCGACCTCCCTCCCACCCAGGTAATCTGAGGCACTCAACCTCCCTCCCTCCCACCCAGGTAATCTGAGCCACTCGACCTCCCTCCCACCCAGGTAATCTGAGCCACTCGACCTCCCTCCCTCCCACCCAGGTAATCTGAGCCACTCGACCTGTCTCCCTCCCACCCAGGTAATCTGAGCCACTCGACCTCCCTTCCTCCCACCCAGGTAATCTGAGCCACTCGACCTGTCTCCCTCCCACCCAGGTAATCTGAGCCACTCGACCTCCCTCCCTCCCACCCAGGTAATCTGAGCCACTCGACCTCCCTCCCTCCCACCCAGGTAATCTGAGCCACTCGACCTCCCTCCCTCCCACCCAGGTAATCTGAGCCACTCGACCTGTCTCCCTCCCACCCAGGTAATCTGAGCCACTCGACCTCCCTCCCACCCAGGTAATCTGAGCCACTCGACCTCCCTCCCTCCCACCCAGGTAATCTGAGCCACTCGACCTCCCTCCCTCCCACCCAGGTAATCTGAGCCACTCGACCTCCCTCCCTCCCACCCAGGTAATCTGAGCCACTCGACCTCCCTCCCTCCCACCCAGGTAATCTGAGCCACTCGACCTGTCTCCCTCCCACCCAGGTAATCTGAGACACTCGACCTCCCTCCCTCCCACCCAGGTAATCTGAGCCACTCGACCTCCCTCCCTCCCACCCAGGTAATCTGAGTCACTCGACCTGTCTCCCTCCCACCCAGGTAATCTGAGCCACTCGACCTCCCTCCCTCCCACCCAGGTAATCTGAGCCACTCGACCTCCCTCCCTCCCACCCAGGTAATCTGAGCCACTCGACCTCCCTCCCTCCCACCCAGGTAATCTGAGCCACTCGACCTCCCTCCCTCCCACCCAGGTAATCTGAGCCACTCGACCTGTCTCCCTCCCACCCAGGTAATCTGAGCCACTCGACCTCCCTCCCTCCCACCCAGGTAATCTGAGCCACTCGACCTCCCTCCCTCCCACCCAGGTAATCTGAGCCACTCGACCTGTCTCCCTCCCACCCAGGTAATCTGAGCCACTCGACCTCCCTCCCTCCCACCCAGGTAATCTGAGCCACTCGACCTGTCTCCCGCTCCATTTAGATGTAGATGTATTGGTGTATTGATTTAGGAAACATTTTTTGCTGCTACTGTCTCTTATGACTGAAAATAACTTCTGTACATCATGTTGCTGCTACTGTCTCTTATGACTGAAAATAACTTCTGTACATCATGTTGCTGCTACTGTCTCTTATGACTGAAAATAACTTCTGTACATCATGTTGCTGCTACTGTCTCTTATGACTGAAAATAACTTCTGAACATCATGTTGCTGCTACTGTCTCTTATGACTGAAAATAACTTCTGTACATCATGTTGCTGCTACTGTCTCTTATGACTGAAAATAACTTCTGGACATCATGTTGCTGCTACTGTCTCTTATGACTGAAAATAACTTCTGTACATCATGTTGCTGCTACTGTCTCTTATGACTGAAAATAACTTCTGTACATCATGTTGCGATTCCTCACCAACATTCTCACCAGCATCTGTTTTTCCTTTAATGAGTCCGACGTGAAGCCATACTGCTTTCCTGGGAACAGGCCCAAATCACCCGTCATTTGTGTGAAGAGACGACGGAGAAAAAGAAGACAGAGGTCGGGCTGCCTTCTGAGAATTTGTTGGCAATCGAATAAACCCTCCCTGCCTTTCGTTCTTCTAGCTAACGTGCAGTCATTGGAAAATAAAATCTACGAGGTAGATTTAACCAGCATTAAACATTAAAACTGTAATATCTTAAGCTTCACCGAGTCGTTGCTGAACGATGACATCATCAACATACAGCTGGCTGGTTATACGATATACCAGCAGGATAGAACAGCGGCATCTGATAAGACAAGGGGTGCGGACTATGCATATATGTAAACAACAGCTGGTGCATGATATCTAAGGAAGTCTTGAGGTTTTGCTAGTCTGAGGTAGAGTATCTCATGATAAGCAGTAGACCACACTATCTACCTAGAGCGTTTTCATCTGTATTTTTAGTAGCTGTCTACATACCACCACAGACCGATGCTGGCACAAAGACCGCATTGAATGAGCTGTATTCCGCCATAAGCAAACAAGAAAACGCTCATCCAGGGGCGGCACTCCTAGTGGCAGGGAAACTTATATCTGTTTTACCAAATTTCTATCAGCATGTTAAATGTGCAACCAGAGGGAAAATAACTCTAGACCACATTTACTCCACACACAGAGATGCATACAAAGCTCTCCCACGCCCTCCATTTGGCAAATCAGGACCATAATTCTATCCTCGCGATTCCTGCTTACAAGTAAAGATTAAAGCAGGAAGTACTAGTGACTCTGTCAATAAAAAAGTGGTCAGATGAAGCCGATGCTAAGCTACGGGACTGTTTTGCTATCACAGACTGGAACATGTTTCGGGATTCTTTTTACAGCATTGAGGAGTAGACCACATCAGTCATTAGCTTCACCAATGATGTCGTCCCCACAATGAGTGTACGTACATACCCCAACCAGAAGCCATGGATTACAGGCAAAATCCATACTGAGCTAAAGGCTAGAGCTGCTGCTTTCAAGGAGCGGGACTCTAACCCGGAAGCTTATAAGAGATCCCCCTATGCCTTCCGATGAACCATCAAACAGGAAAAGTATCAATACAGGACTATGATCGAATCGTACTACACCGGCTCCGACACTCGTCAGATGCGGCAGGGATTGCAAACCATTACAGACTACAGAGGGGAAGCACAGCCGAGAGCTGCCCAGTGACACGAGCTAAACTGCTATGCTTGCTTCGAGGCAAATAACACTGAAACATGCATGAGACCACCAGCTGTTCCGGACGCATGTGGGATCACGCTCTCGGCAGCCGATGTGAGTAAGACATTTAGACAGATCAACATTCACAAGGCCGCAGGAACAGACGAATCACAAAGTCGTGTACTGCGAGCTTTCGCTGACCAACTGGTAAGTGTCTTCACTGACATTTTCATACCTCTCCCTGTCCGAGTGTGTAATACCAACATGTTTTAAGCAGACCACCATAGTCCCATAGTCCATAGTCTCTGACGGGCCACCCTCAGGTGGTAAGGGTACGTAACAACACGTCCGCCTCGCTGATCCTCAACACGGGGCCCCTCAGGGGTGCGTGCTTAGTCCCCTCCTGTACTCCCTGTTCACATGACTGCACGGCCAGGCATGACTCCAACACCATCATTAAGTTTAGCGATTACACAACAGTGATAGGACTGATCACCGACAACTACGAGACAGCCTATAGGGAGGATGTCAGAGACCTGGCCGGGTGGTGCCAGAACAACAACCTCTTCCTCAACGTGATCAAGACAAATGAGATGATTGTGGACTACAGGAAAAGGAGGACCGAGCACGCCCCCATTCTCATCGACGGGGCTGTAATGGAGCAGGTTGAGAGCTTCAAGTTCCTTGTTGTCCACATCACCAACAAACTAACATGGTCTAAGCACACCGAGACAGTTGTGAAGAGGGCACAACAAAACCTATTCCACCTCCAGGAGACTGAAAAGATTTTGCATTTGTTCTCAGATCCTCACAAGGTTCTACAGCTGCACCGTCGAGATCATCATGACTGGTTTCATCACTGCCTGGTATGGCAACTGCTCTGCCTCCGACCGCAAAGCACTGCAGAGGGTAGAGCATACTAGAGGTCGGCATGGCCGACTAATTAGGGCCGATTTCAAGTTTTCATAACAATCGGTAATCTGCCTTTTTTGGATGCCAATTATGGCCAATTACATTGCAATCCACGAGGAGACTGTGTGGCAGGCTGACCACCTGTTACGCGACCACCTGTTACCACCTGTTATGCGCAGCATCAAAAGGACCTTGTGGCTGCAAGAAGCCAAGGTAAGTTGCTAGCTAGCATTAAACTTATCTTATAAAAAACAATCAATCTTAACATAATCACTAGTTAACTAAGCATGGTTGATGATATTACTAGGTTAACTAGCTTGTCCTGTGTTGCATATAATCAATGCTGTGCCTGTGAATTTATCATCGAATCACAGCCTACTTCAACTTTGCCAAACGGTTGATGATTTAACAAAACACAAATTGCACTTTTACTTTCTTCTCCAACACTTTGCATTATTTATCAAACTGAACATGTTTAATTATTTTATTTATTTGATACTATATTGATTTCATTTATGTATTATATTAAGTTCAAATAAAAGTGTTCATTCAGTATTGTTGTAATTGTCAATATTACAAATGCATTTTTTTTTAAATCAGCAGATTAATCGGTAGCGGCTTTTTTTTGGGTCCTCCAATAATCGGTATCGGTATCGGCGTTGAAAAAAATCATAATCGGTCGACCTCTAACACAAACCCACCGTCGCTGGACCAGACAGGACGCGCAAAAAATTACTATAAAAATCTAACTTTCATTAAATCACACATGCAAGATAGCAAATTAAAGCTACACTTGTTGTGAATCCAGCCAACATGTCAGATTTCAAAAAGGCTTTTCGGCGAAAGCAAACGATGCTATTATCTGAGGGTAGCACCTCCGTAAACAAAGAGTGAATCCATATTTCAACCCTGCAGGCTCGACACAAAACACAGAAATAAAAATATAATTCATGCCTTACCTTTGACAAGCTTCTTTTGTTGGCAATATGTCCCATACACATCACAAATGGTCCTTTTGTTTGATTAATTCCGTTGATATATATCCAAAATGTCCATGTATTTGGCGTGTTTGAATCACAGGTTCCAACTTGCTCAACTTGACTACAAAATATCTCAAAAGTTACTTTGTAAACTTTGCCAAAACATTTCAAACTACTTTTGTAATACAACTTTAGGCATTTTTTAACGTAAATAATTGATCAAATTGAAGAAGGGATACAGGAAGAAGACAAACTGTAGCTAGCTTTCTGGTCACGCGCCTCTATCTAACAGTACACTTCAAGTAACCCTCGTTCAAGATGGCCGTACTTCTTCATTACACAAAGGAATAACCTCAACCAATTTCTAAAGACTGTTGACATCCAGTGGAAGCGATAGGAACTGCAAGAAGGTCCCTTAGAAATGGATTCCCAATGGAAACCCATTGAAAAGAGAGTGACCTCAAAAAAGAAATCTGAATGGTTTGTCCTTGACGGTTCACCTGCTAAATATGTTCTGTTATACTCACAGACATGATTCAAACAGTTTTAGAAACTTCAGAGTGTTTTCCCACAAAATCCACTAATAATATGCATATCTTATCTTCTGGGGATGAGTAGCAGGCAGTTGAATTTGGGCATGCATTTCATCTGGACGTGAAAATACTGCCCCCTGTCACCAAGAAGTTAACGACCGTTCCCCAGGTGCATGTTCAATAATTGTTTATGGTTCATTGAGCAAGCATGGGAAACAGTGTTTAAACCCGTTACAATGAAGATCTGTGAAGTTATTTGGATTTTTATGGATTATCTTTGAAAGACAGGGTCCTGAAAAAGGGACGTTTCTTTGTTTGCTGAGTCTATATATAAAAATTTGGGTGATTTAAATCGTTTTTGGATTTTTTTTGGGGTCGTCCAATAATCGGTATCGGCATTGAAAAATCATAATCGTCATCTAGTGCGTACGGCCAGATTACTGCACCTGTACATAGCCCACCTATAATTTAGCCCAAACAACTACCTCTTTCCCAACTGTATTTAATTTATTTATTTATTTTGCTCCTTTGCACCCCATTATTTGTATTTCTACTTTGCACATTCTTCCACTGCAAATCTACCATTCCAGTGTTTTACTTGCTATATTGTATTTACTTTGCCACCATGGCCTTTTTTTGCCTTTACCGCCCTTCTCACCTCATTTGCTCACATCGTATATAGACTTGTTTCTACTGTATTATTGACTGTATGTTTGTTTTACTCCATGTGTAACTCTGTGTCGTTGTATGTGTCGAACTGCTTTGCTTTATCTTGGCCAGGTCGCAATTGTAAATGAGAACTTGTTCTCAACTTGCCTACCTGGTTAAATAAAGGTGAAAAAAAGTACATCACTGGGTCCAAGCTTCCTGCCATCCATGCGGTGTCAAAGGAAGGCCCTAAAAATTGTCAAAGTCTCCAGCCACCATAGTCATAGAATGCTCTCCCTGCTACTGCACGGCAAGCTGTATCAGAGCACCAAGTCTAGGTCTAAGAGGTTTCTTAACAGCTTATACCCCCAAGCCATAAGACTCCTGAACATCTAATCAAATGGCTACCCTGTCACGTTCGTTGTATGAATCAGACCAAGGTATGCGTACATTCTTTATTAATATACAAACTAACCAAAATAACAAGACGACACGTGACGCTATCAAAAGAGTGCTGAACAGGCGACTACTCATAGACAAGATCCCACAAACACCAAAAGGAAATGGCTGCCTAAATATGATCCTCAATCAGAGACAACGATAAACAGCTGTCTCTGATTGGGAACCATATCAGGCCAACAAAGAAATACAAAAACTCCTAGACTTACAAAACTCTAGACATACAAAACCCTAGACAATACAAAAACTCTAGACATACAAAACCCTAGACAATACAAAAACTAGCATACCCACCCTAGTCACACCCTGACCTAACCAAAATATCAAGAAAACAAAGATCTCAGGTCAGGGCATAAGGTCACTGTAAGGTCTAAACCTTTTGTATTCAGCATTTCACTGTAAGGTCTAAACCTTTTGTATTCAGCATTTCACTGTAAGGTCTACTACACCTGTTGTATTCAGCATTTCACTGTAAGGTCTACTACACCTGTTGTATTCAGCATTTCACTATAAGGTCTAGTACACCTGTTGTATTCAGCATTTCACTATAAGGTCTAGTACACCTGTTGTATTCAGCATTTCACTGTAAGGTCTACTACACCTGTTGTATTCAGCATTTCACTGTAAGGTCTACTACACCTGTTGTATTCAGCATTTCACTATAAGGTCTACTACACCTGTTGTATTCAGCATTTCACTGTAAGGTCTACTACACCTGTTGTATTCAGCATTTCACTGTAAGGTCTACTACACCTGTTGTATTCAGCATTTCACTGTAAGGTCTACTACACCTGTTGTATTCAGCATTTCACTGTAAGGTCTACTACACCTGTTGTATTCAGCATTTCACTGTAAGGTCTACTACACCTGTTGTATTCAGCATTTCACTGTAAGGTCTACTACACCTGTTGTATTCAGCATTTCACTATAAGGTCTACACCTGTTGTATTTGGCGCATGTTACTAATAACATTTGATTTGAAGTAGATAATATACAAAAGTGAAATAAACAGTGAAAATGAACAGTAAACATTACAAATACAGAAGTTCCAACAGTATAAAGACTTTACAAATGTCATTATGTGTGTATATACAGTGTTGTAACAATGTGTAAATGGTTAAAGTACAAAAGGGAAAATAAATACACATAAATATGGGTTGTATTCTTCACTGGTTTACCTTTTATTGTGGCAACAGGTCACAAATCTTACTGCTGTGATGGCACACCATGGTATTTCACCTAGTGGATATGGGAGTTTATCAAAATCGGGTTTGTTTTCTAATTCTTTGTGGATCTGTGTAACCTGAGGGAAATGTGTGTCTCTAATATGGTCATACATTGGGCAGGAGGTTAGGAAGTGCAGCTCGTTTTCCACCTCATTTTGTGGCCAGTGAGCACATAGCCTGTCTTCTCTTAATTAAAACCTCTTAAGGTATAAGGGGCAACATTTTCACTTTTGGATAAATAGCGTGCCCAATTTCAACTTCCTGCTACTCATGCCAAGAATATATGATATGCATATTATTAGTAGATTTTGATATAAAACACTCTGAAGTTTCTAAAACTGTTTGAATCATGTCTGTGACTATAACATAACTTATGTAGCAGGCAGAACCCTGAGGACTAACCGTTCAGATTTTTTTTTTTTTTAGGTCTGTTCAGTGGTTCTCAATGGGAAACGATGTTTTCAGTTCCTACCGCTTCCACTGGATGTCACCAGACTTTGGAATTTGGTTGAGGTTATTCCTTTGTGCAATGAATAAGTAGGCCATCTAGGAACTGCGTAACACAACACTGTTGAGAGTTGCGCAAGACTTGAAAAGTAGCTTGGTTTGTTGTCTTCCTGTATTGAACACAGATAGACCCGTCTTCAATTCGATCGATTATTAACGTTTAAAAATACCTCAAGTTGTATTACAAAAAGTAGTTTGAAATGTTTTGGCAAAGTTTACAGGCAACTTTTGAGATATTTTGTAGTGACGTTGTGCAAATTGGAAGCGGTGTTTTTCTGGATCAAACGCGCAAAAGTTAGATCTTTATATAATTTCATTTAAATTTGCTGCATTTTCCCTGGCTTTTGGCAAAGTGGGAATCAAGCGTCCCCTATACCATAAGACGTTTTTAAGAGCCTGCCTATGGCGGTCTTTCTCTGTAGCAAGGCTATGCTCACTGAGTCTTTACATAGTCAAAGCTTTCCTTAAGTTTGGGTCAGTCACAGTGGTCAGCCACTGTGTACTCTCTGTTTAGTGCCAAATAACATTCTAGTTTGCTCAGTTTTTTTGCTACTTCTTTCCAATGTGTCAAGTAATTATCTTTTTGTTTTCTCATGATTTGGTTGGGTCTAATTGTGCTGCTGTCCTTTGGCTCTGTGGGGTCTGTTTGAATTTGTGAATAGAGCCACGAGACCAACTTGCTTAAATGACTCTTCTCCAAATTCATCTCTCTGTAGGTGATGACTTTGTTATGGAATGTTTGGGAATCGCTTCATTTTAGGAGGTTGTAAATTGTAAAGTCTCTTTTCTGGATTATGACAATTAGAGGGTATCGGCCTAATCCTGCTCTGCATTATTTGGTGTTTTATGTTGTACACAGAGGATATTTTTTGCAGAATTCTGCATGCAGAGTCACAATTTGGTGTTTGTCCCATTTTGTGAATTCTTGGTTGGTGAGCGGACCCCAGACCTCACAACCATAAAGTGCAGTGGGTTCTATAACTGATTAAAGTATTTTTTGCCAGATCCTAATTGGTATGTTGAATTTAATGTTCCTTTTGATGGCATAGAAGGCCCTTCTTGCATTGTCTCTCAGCTCGTTCACAGCTTTGTGGAAGTTACCTGTGGCGCTGATGTTTAGGCCGAGGTATGTATAGTTTTTTTCTGTTCTAGGGCAGGTATTCCCAAACTGGGGTACGTGCAATGCCTTCGGGGTACACCAAATAAAAGTTTAATTCACATTTTCAAACAGTCCATTTAGATTTTCCAGCGGGGCAATACATGAGGGTGATGTTTTTTTCTCTCCTCGTTTCAAAAAATACAGTTAAACCATCTAGTCGAATACAGGTAGTCACATAATTAGCATCCAGTCAAATGAACCGTTATGCAGGAATTCCACTAATGTTCCAAACGTAGCTGCTGCTCATTCCTCTCGAAAATTGAGAAATGGTCAAAAAAATGTAAGGCCTCATAGAGACAAATAGAGAAAAATAGAGACAAATACTGCTACTACCAGCAGTACTACACCTGCACCTGTCGACGACACAGGTTTTTCTGCTTCCACCAGCACATCCAATGCAATGATATGGCCAGCGACCATGTAACGCTTTTACAACATACAGAAGTGCACTGGTTATCAAGGGGCAAAGTATTGACACCTTTTTTTAAATTGAGAGTCTAGCTTTAGTTTTCTTAGTGACCACTTGCATGACGATGAGTTTCTCACACCACTGGCCTGTCTGGGTGATGTATTTTTCTTGCCTGAATGTTCTGAATCTAGGATTACAGGGACTCTCCACAACTATATTCAATGTGCAGGACAAAATTGAGGTGATGATTAAGAAGTTGGAGCTCTTCTCTGTCTGTATTAACAAGGACAACACACAGGTCTTTCCATCATTGTATGAGTTTTTGTGTTCAGTTGAACAAGCTTACGGACAATGTCAAATGTGATATAGCGAAGCACCTGAGTGAGTTGGGTGCGCATTTACGCAAGTACTTTCCAGAAAAGGACAACACAAACAACTGTATTCGTTATCCCTTTCATGCCCTGCCTCCAGTCCACTTACTGATATCTGAACAAGAGAGCCTCATCAAAATTGTAACAAGCGGTTCTGTGAAAATTGGTTCTGTGAAAATGTTATTTAATCTGAAGCCACTGCCAGATTTCTGGATAGGGCTGCACTCAGAGTATCCTGCCTTGGCAAATCGTGCTGTTAAGACACTGATGCCCTTTGCAACCACGTACCTATGTGAGAGTGGATTCTCAGCCCTCAATAGCATGAAAACTAAATACAGGCACAGACTTTGTGTGAAAAAAATATTTAAGATGGAGTTATGTGTATGCTTTCAAGCACACCCTTCTCATTAAGCTGTGGTGAATTATTCACCATTTTAGATGAACAAACAAGGTTTTACATGTAAGATGGTTAAATAAAGAGCAAAATTATTGATTATTATTATATTATTATTTGTGCCCTGGTCCTATAAGAGCTTTTTGTCACTTCCCACGAGCCGGGTTGTGACAAAAACTCCAACTCATTCTTATGTTTAATAAATGTGTGTGTGTGTGTGGCAGGCTTACAATGATGGCAAAAAAATAACATTTGATAGTGTGCTGACCCTGGTGCTAGAGGAGGTACGCAGCTGGAGGTTGAATGTTTGAAGGGACTATAAAAGGTTTGGGAACCACTGCTCTTGGGCAACGGTGTCTAAATGAAATTTGTATTTGTGATCCTGGCGACTGGACCTTTTTTGGAACACCATTATTTTTGTCTTACTGAGATTTACTGTCAGGGCCCAGGTCTGTACAATCTGTGCAGAAGATCTAGGTGCTGCTGTAGACCCTTCTTGGTTGGGGACAGATCTAGGTGCTGCTGTAGGCCCTTCTTGGTTGGGGACAGATCTAGGTGCTGCTGTAGACCCTCCTTGGTTGGTGACAGATCTAGGTGCTGCTGTAGACCCTCCTTGGTTGGGGACAGATCTAGGTGCTGCTGTAGGCCCTCCTTGGTTGGGGACAGATCTAGGTGCTGCTGTAGACCCTTCTTGGTTGGGGACAGATCTAGGTGCTGCTGTAGGCCCTCCTTGGTTGGGGACAGATCTAGGTGCTGCTGTAGGCCCTTCTTGGTTGGTGACAGATCTAGGTGCTGCTGTAGGCCCTCCTTGGTTGGTGACAGATCTAGGTGCTGCTGTAGGCCCTCCTTGGTTGGGGACAGATCTAGGTGCTGCTGTAGGCCCTCTTTGGTTGGGGACAGAT
This sequence comes from Oncorhynchus kisutch, assembly GCF_002021735.2. NCBI lineage: Eukaryota > Metazoa > Chordata > Actinopteri > Salmoniformes > Salmonidae > Oncorhynchus > Oncorhynchus kisutch. Next base: position 55,696,950 of record NC_034180.2, read on the forward strand.
CTAGGTGCTGCTGTAGGCCCTTCTTGGTTGGGGACAGATCTAGGTGCTGCTGTAGGCCCTCCTTGGTTGGGGACAGATCTAGGTGCTGCTGTAGGCCCTCTTTGGTTGGGGACAGATCTAGGTGCTGCTGTAGGCCCTTCTTGGTTGGGGACAGATCTAGGTGCTGCTGTAGGCCCTCCTTGGTTGGGGACAGATCTAGGTGCTGCTGTAGGCCCTCCTTGGTTGGGGACAGATCTAGGTGCTGCTGTAGGCCCTCCTTGGTTGGTGACAGATCTAGGTGCTGCTGTAGGCCCTTCTTGGTTGGGGACAGATCTAGGTGCTGCTGTAGGCCCTCCTTGGTTGGGGACAGATCTAGGTGCTGCTGTAGGCCCTCTTTGGTTGGGGACAGATCTAGGTGCTGCTGTAGGCCCTTCTTGGTTGGGGACAGATCTAGGTGCTGCTGTAGGCCCTCCTTGGTTGGTGACAGATCTAGGTGCTGCTGTAGGCCCTCCTTGGTTGGTGACAGATCTAGGTGCTGCTGTAGGCTCTCCTTGGTTGGGGACAGAAGCACCAGATCATCAGCAAACGGTGACATTTCACTTCAGATTCTAGTAGGGGGATGCCGGGTGCTGCAGACTGTTCTAGTGCCCTTGTCAATTTGTTGATATATATTTTGAAGAGGGTGGGGCTTAAGCTGCATCCCTGTCTCAACCCATGGCCCTGTGGAAAGAAATTTGTTTTTTGCCAATTTTTGCATACATGAATTTTATAATGTCTTATGTTTTTCCCCCATCACCACTTTCCATCAATTTGTATAGCAGACCCTCATTTCAAAGGCTTTTTTGAAATCAACAAAGCATGAGAAGACTTTGTTCTGGTTTGTTTGTTTGTCAATTAGGGTGTGCAGGTTGAATAAATCAAATCAAATGTATTTATAAAGCCCTTCTTACATCAGCTGATATCTCAACGTGCTGTACAGAAACCCAGACTAAAACCCCAAACAGCAAGCAATGCAGGTGTAGAAGCACAGTGGCTAGAAAAAAACTTCTTAGATAGGCCAAAACCTAGGAAGAAACCTAGAGAGGAACCAGGCTATGAGGGGTGGCCAGTCCTCTTCTGGCTGTGCCGGGTGGAGATTATAACAGAACATCGCCAAGATGTTCAAATGTTCATAGATGACCAGCAGGGTCAAATAATAATAATCACAGTGGTTGTAGAGGCTGCAACAGGTCAGCACCTCAGGAGTAAATGTCAGTTGGCTTTTCATAGCCGATCATTCAGAGTATCTCTACCACTACATTGTCTGTCGTACGGTAATTTGGTAAAAAGCCAATTTGACATTTGTCAGTACATTGTTTTCACTGGGGAAATGTAGAAGTCTGTTGTTAATGATAATACAGAGGATTTTCCCAAGGTTTCTGTTGACACATATCCCACGGTAGTTATTAGGGTCAAATTTGTCTCCACTTTTGTGGATTGGGGTGATCAGCCCTTGGTTCCAAATATTGGGGAAGATGCCAGAGCTAAGGATGATGTTAAAGAGTTTAAGTGTAGCCAAATGGAATGTGTGGTCTGTATATTTTAGCATTTCATTGAAGACACCATCAACACCACAGGCCTTTTTGGGTTGGAGGGTTTGTATTTTGTCCTGCAGCTCATTCAACGTAATTGGAATCCAGTGGGTTCTGGTCTTTAATAGTTGATTCTAAGATTTGTATTTGATCATGTATATGTTTTTGCTGTTTGTTCTTTGTTACAGGGCAAATAAGATTGGAGAAGTGGTTTACCCAGACATCTCTGTTTTGGATAGATAACTGTTTTTTGTTTAGTGTTTTCCAGTTTTCCCAGAAGTGGTTAGAGTCTATTTGTTCTTCAATTTCATTGAGCTGATTTCTGACGTGCTGTTCCTTCTTTTACCATAGTGTATGTCTGTATTGTTTTAGTGATTCACCATAGTGAAGGCGTAGACTCAGGTTTTCTGGGTCTCTGTTTTTGGTTGGAACGGTTTCTCAATTTCTTTCGGATCAATAACTACACCTTCTCCCTCCCCGGAAATCTGAGCTACTCAACCGCTCTCTCTCTCTCTCTCTGTCCCTCTCTCGGTCCCTCTCTCTCTCTCTCTCTCTCTCTCTCTCTCTCTCTCTCGGTCCCTCTCTCTCTCTCTCTGTACCTCTCTCTTTCTCGGTCCCTCTCATCTCTCTCAGCCTCTCTCTCCACCTCTCCCGCCCTCCCTCTCTCTCTCTTTCTCTCTCTCTCTCTCTCCATCTCTCCTGCCCTCCCTCTCTCTCCCTCTCATCTCTCTCCACCTCTCCCTCCCTCCCTCTCTCTTAATTACACTGTTTTCTTCATGCATCAGATTAAGATTCCCAGTACTTTTTAGGGCAATACCACTTACCTAGAATATGAATAGCTGTTGTCCGTTATAAAGATCAGGCTCTGAGTGTTCAAATGAAATCAGGAAGCATGTAGTTGCTTTGGCAACACCAGAACGGTGTTTTTATCAAATCAACTCTTCGCAGCTCAGCTCAGCTGATTCAGATCTTGGTACATTTCCTCCTTCAGCACATCAAGGATATCATCTATCTCAGGACAGACAGGTTAGTGCTGCGATTAAACTTTGAATAGAACTCAGTGTCAAAACCTTCAGGTCTGGCAGCGTGAGTACAAGGCAGCATCAAAACCTTCAGGTCTGGCAGCGTGAGTACAAGGCAGCATCAAAACCTTCAGGTCTGGCAGCGTGAGTACAAGGCAGCATCAAAACCTTCAGGTCTGGCAGCGTGAGTACAAGGCAGCATCAAAACCTTCAGGTCTGGCAGCGTGAGTACAAGGCAGCATCAAAACCTTCAGGTCTGGCAGCGTGAGTAGAAGCCAGTATCAAAACCTTCAGGTCTCACCTACTGAGAGAGAGAGGACTGAAGGTTCTTCACCTACAGAGAGAAAGAGGACTGAAGATCATTCACCTACTGAGAGAGAGTGGACTGAAGGTCATTCACCTACTGAGAGAGGACTGAAGGTCATTCACCTACTGAGAGAGAGAGGATTGAAGGTCATTCACCTACTGAGAGAGAGGACTGAAGGTGATTCACCTACTGACAGAGAGGACTGAAGGTCATTCACCTACTGAGAGAGAGAGGACTGAAGATCATTCACCTATTAAGAAAGAGAGGATTGAAGGTCATTCACCTACTGAGAAAGAGAGGACTGAAGGTCATTCACCTACTGAGAGAGAGGACTGAAGGTGATTCACCTACTGAGAGAGAGGACTGAAGGTGATTCATCTACTGAGAGAGAGGACTGAAGGTGATTCACCTACAGAGAGAGAGGACTGAAGGTCATTCCCCTACTGAGAGAGGACTGAAGGTGATTCACCTACAGCGAGAGAGGACTGAAGGTGATTCACCTACAGAGAGAGAGTGAACTGAAGGTGATTAACCTACTGAGAGAGAGGACTGAAGGTCATTCCCCTACAGAGAGAGAGGACTGAAGGTCATTCCCCTACAGAGAGAGAGGACTGAAGGTCATTCACCTACTGAGAGAGAGGACTGAAGGTCATTCACCTACTGAGAGAGAGGACTGAAGGTCATTCACTTACAGAGAGAGAGGACTGAAGGTGATTCCCCTACTGAGAGGAAGAGTACTGAAGGTCATTCCCTACTGAGAGGAAGAGGACTGAAGGTGATTCCCCTACTGAGAGGAAGAGTACTGAAGGTCATTCCCTACTGAGAGGAAGAGGACTGAAGGTCATTCATCTACTGAGAGGAAGAGGACTGAAGGTCATTCCCCTACTGAGAGGAAGAGTACTGAAGGTCATTCCCTACTGAGAGAGAGGACTGCAGGTCATTCACCTACTGAGAGAGAGGACTGAAGGTCATTCACCTACTGAGAGAGAGGACTGAAGGTCATTCACTTACAGAGAGAGAGGACTGAAGGTGATTCCCCTACTGAGAGGAAGAGTACTGAAGGTCATTCCCTACTGAGAGAGAGGACTGAAGGTCATTCACCTACTGAGAGAGAGGACTGAAGGTCATTCACTTACAGAGAGAGAGGACTGAAGGTGATTCCCCTACTGAGAGGAAGAGTACTGAAGGTCATTCCCTACTGAGAGGAAGAGGACTGAAGGTCATTCATCTACTGAGAGAGAGTGGACTGGTCATTCACACGCAGTCAGGGGGATAAAGTTTAATCAGAAAGTATTCATACCCCTTGACTTATTCAACATTTTACAGCCTTGTTACAATCCAAAATATATATATTTTTCTCACACATTTCTGAAAACATGTTTTTAGAAATGTTTGCAAATGTATTGAAAAATTCAATATAACAATAGAGATAAACTCAAAATACCAACATGTGAGAAATACTGTACTTTATTACTGTTTCAATGGAAAACACTAAAATCATTTACTGATTTAATTAAAAATCTGTCCTCCAAATCAAGGTTTCACAATGAATGGCACCCTTAAATATTATTGTAAATAACATCTACCAAAATTAAACCAGGAATTACATTTTACTCATTTAAGTTTATCTAAGTGTTAAGGAACTATATTGAGCCATTACATCACTTCCTGTTTCACTAGGGTATAAAAACGGCTACAAGAAGATCCACAAATGATTGAATAGACCACTGAGCCCTGGCAGGGAAATTATTAAAACATTCAAAAGACATGGAACAGTTGAAAACCTCATGGGTAGAGGACGCAAATGCATTTTGCCCCCCAGGATAGGGAGGAGGATGGTGAGAGAAGCAACTAAATCCCCAAGAATCACTGTGAAAGAATTGCAGGCCAGACGCCACCTCCACAACCACAGGCTCTTTGGAAGGGTTGCCAGAAGAAAGACCTTAATGACCCCAATACACAGACACAAAGCGCTAGGAGTTTGCCAAACGTCATTTAAATTATGACTGGAGGAAGGTGCTCTGGTCAGATGAGACCAAAATGGAATGTTTTAGTCAGATACAGCAGTCCAGAGGCACCTCATACCCACGGGGAAATATGGAGGGGGGTCAGTGATGTTTTGGGGCTGTCTTAATTCCAGAGGTCCAGAGGCACCTCATACCCACGGGGAAATATGGAGGGGGGTCAGTGATGTTTTGGGGCTGTTTTAATTCCAGAGGTCCAGAGGCACCTCATACCCACGGGGAAATATGGAGGGGGGTCAGTGTGGTTTTGGGGCTGTTTTAATCCCAGAGGTCCAGGGGCACCTCATACCCACGGGGAAATATGGAGGGGGGTCAGTGTGGTTTTGGGGCTGTTTTAATCCCAGAGGTCCAGAGGCACCTCATACCCACGGGGAAATATGGAGGGGGGTCAGTGATGTTTTGGGGCTGTTTTAATCCCAGAGGTCCAGAGGCACCTCATACCCACGGGGAAATATGGAGGGGGGTCAGTGATGTTTTGGGGCTGTTTTAATTCCAGAAGTCCAGAGGCACTGGTTAAGTGATGGCATAATGAATTCCACCAAGCATCAGGAAATCTTGGCTGACAATCTGGTTGCCTCTGCCAGAAGGCTTCCAGAAGGCTGGGACTTGGCTGACTTTCCAACAAGACAATGACCCAAAACATACCTTAAGATCCACACAGAAATGGTTCTGTCACAACAAAATCAATGTTCTGCCATGGCCATCTCAGTCACCTGACCTCAATCCAATGGGAAACCTTTTGGGCTGAGTGGAAGAGGGCAGTTGATAAGCACAAACCCAAGAATGTGAAGGATCTTGAAAGGATCTGCATAGAGGAATGGTCCAAAATCCCTCCAAATGTGTTCCTCCAACCTTGTCAAACATTACAGGAAAAGACTCCACGCTGTTATCCTTGCCAGAGGCACTAAGTACTAAATGAGGAGTGCCAATAATGATGAAACCTTGATTTTGGTGAAATGTATTTGTTATTAAATAATTGTATGATTTTGGTGGGCTCCATTGACGGATCAATAACATCCACGGATCAATAACATCGTAGTCACAAGGATTATTAATGACTGAGGACGGATCAACAACATTGTAGACACAAGGATTAATAATACTAACCTAATTGACAGAGCAAAAATAAGGAAGTCGGTACAGGCTTCCATTGAAACATTAATATAGTATTTCTCAGGTTTTGAGTTTATCTCTATAATTATATAGTTTATATTTGTTAAAGTATTGTTTGTGCGTTGCCAGTCAGGGGTGCCAGTAATTTTGGAGCCCGCTGTATGTATTCACACCCCTGAGTAAATACATGTTAGAATCACCTTTGGCAGCGATTACAGAAGTAGAAAACTGTAACTAAGCCACTCAGAAACATTCTACGTCTTCTTGGTAAGCAACTCCAGTATATATTTGTTTTTTTCTCCCAGTGTAGATTTGGCCTTGTGTTTTAGGTTATTGTCCTGCTGAAAGGTGAATGTGTCTCCCAGTGTCTGTTGGAAAGCAGACTGAACCAGGTTTTTCTCTAGGATTTTGCCTGTGCTTAACTCTATTCCATGTTTATTTGTATAGTAAAAAACTCCCTAGTCCTTATCGATTACAAGCATACCCGGAACATGATGCAGCCACCACTATGCTTAAACGTATAAAGACTGGAATTCTGCCATGTGGTTGTATTGGATTTGCCATAAACACAACACTTTGTATTCAGGACAGAAAGTGAATTTCTTCTCCACATTTGTTGGCTGTTTTACTTTAGTGCCATATTGCAAACAGGATGCATGTTTTGGAACATGTTTTGTTCTGTACCGACTTCCTTATTTTTGCTCTGTCAATTAGGTTAGTATTAATAATCCTTGTGACTACAATGTTGTTGATCCGTCCTTAGTCATTAATAATCCTTAATAGTTTAATGATGCTGCGTCAATCTAAGTAACATAATAAAATGTGTTTCTATGGGCTGTAGTAGTAAAGGCCAAATTCAATATTTTAATCAACTAATTATATACATACACTACCAGTCAAAAGTTTGAACATACTTAATTATTCAATAGTTTTTCTTTATTTGTACTATTGTCTACATTGTAGAATAATACTGAAGACATCAAAACTATGAAATAACACATATGGAATAATATACTCACCAAAAAAGTTCAAACCAAACAAATTCAAACAAATTTCATATTTGAGATTTTCCAAAGTAGCCACCCTTTGCCTAGATGACAGCTTTGCACACTCTTGGCATTCTCTCAACCAGCTTCACCTGGAATGCCTTTCCAACAGTTTTGAAGGAGTTTCCACATATTTGTTTTTCAATAGGACAATGACCCAACACACCTCCAGGCTGTGTAGGGGCTATTAGACCAAGAAGGAGAGTGACGGTGTGCTGCATCACATGACCCGGCCTCCACAATCATCCAACCTCATGAGTTGGACTGCAAAGTGAAGGAAAAGCAGCCAACAAGTGCTCAGCATATGTGGGAACGTTTTCAAGACTGTTAGAAAAGCATTCCAGGTGAAGATGGTTGAGAGAATATCAAGAGTGTGCAAAGCTGTCATCAGTTCCATTTTTGCTTGGCCAGCAGATAGTTACATGACCTACAGCTAGTAACAGATAGTTACATGACCTACAGCTAGTAACTATAGTTACATGACCTACAGCTAGTAACAGATAGTTACATGACCTACAGCTAGTAACAGATAGTTACATGACCTACAGCTAGTAACAGATAGTTACATGACCTACAGCTAGTAACTATAGTTACATGACCTACAACTAGTAACTATAGTTACATGACCTACAGCTAGTAACTATAGTTACATGACCTACAGCTAGTAACTATAGTTACATGACCTACAGCTAGTAACTATAGTTACATGACCTACAGCTAGTAACTATAGTTACATGACCTACAGCTAGTAACTATAGTTACATGACCTACAGCTAGTAACTATAGTTACATGACCTACAGCTAGTAGCAGATAGTTACCTGGTTGGGGGTTTCCGACACAAAACAACTATTGATTTAGAACCACGGAGAAAGTAGAAAACAGGAGCTGCCTCCACTATTTCAGCACCATTTCAATATAAAATCACCTCTGCTCAGTTTAATACAGTGACAACTAAAAGATACCAAAAACTATTTAGCTCATACAACGTAAGATAAATATGATGTGGCTGTCCATGGTTCTGATTTGTGTGTGTGTGTGTGTGTGTGTGTGTGCGTGCGTGCGTGCGTGCGTGCGCGTGTTTGTTCGTTCGTTCAAGTAGAAAAACATGTTGACTCCCTAGTTGTAGAGGAGCACCGATGCCATCCTCCTCTCCTTCATGTTGACGAAACGAAAAGGAAGAGTTGCAAAGAAAAAAGCCTAATCTCAGACTGGCCAATAAAAAGAAAAGATTAAGATGGAAAAAAATAACACAGACACTGGACAGAAAGGCCAGTATCACGGAGTTGCCTCTTCACTGTTGACGTTGAGACTGGTGTTTTGCAGGTACTATTTAATGAAGCTGCCATTTGAGGACTTGTGAGGCGTCTGTTTCTCAAACTAGACACTCTAATATACTTGTCCTCTTGCTCAGTTGTGCACCGGGGCCTCCCACTCCTCTTTCTATTCTAGTTAGACCCGTTTGTGCTGTTCTAAGAAGGGAGTTGTACGAGATCTTCACTTTCTTGTCAAATTCTCACATGGAATAGCCTTCATTTCTCAGAACAAGAAAACACTGATGCGTCTCAGAAGAAAGTTCTTTGTTTCGGGTCATTTTGAGCCTGTAATCGAACCCAGAAATGCTGATGCTCCAGATACTCTGGAGTCTAAAGAAGGCCAGTTTTATTGCTTCTTTAATCAGCACAACAGTTTTCAGCTGTGCTAATATAATTGCAAAGGGTTTTCTAATGATCAATTAGCCTTTTAAAATAATAAACTTGGATTAGCTAACACAACGTACCATTGGAACACAGGAGTGATGGTTGCTGATAACGGGTCTCTGTACGCCTATGTAGATATTCCATACAAAATCTGCCATTTCCAGCTACAATAGTCATTTACAACATTAACAATGTCTACACTGTATTTCTGATCAATTTGATGTTATTTTAATGGATAAAAAAAAACTTGAATTTCAAAACTAGGACATTTCTAAGTGACCCCAAACTTTTGAACGATAGTGTATGTCTGAACCATGATAGATGTCTGTTATCCATGTAGCTGTACCATGATAGATGTCTGTCTGTTATCCATGTAGCTGTACCATGATAGATGTCTGTTATCCATGTAGCTGTACCATGATAGATGTCTGTCTGTTATCTATGTAGCTGTACCATGATAGATGTCTGTCACCCATGTAGCTGTACCATGATAGATGTCTGTTATCCATGTAGCTGTACCATGATAGATGTCTGTTATCCATGTAGCTGTACCATGATAGATGTCTGTTATCCATGTAGCTGTACCATGATAGATGTCTATCTGTTATCTATGTAGCTGTACCATGATAGATGTCTGTTATCCATGTAGCTGTACCATGATAGAGGTCTGTTACCCATGTAGCTGTACCATGATAGATGTCTGTTATCTATGCAGCTGTACCATGAAAGATGTCTGTCTGTTATCCATGTAGCTGTACCATGATAGATGTCTGTCTGTTATCCATGTAGCTGTACCATGATAGATGTCTGTCTGTTATCCATGTAGCTGTACCATGATAGATGTCTGTCTGTTATCCATGTAGCTGTACCATGATAGATGCCTGTTATCCATGTATCTGTACCATGATAGATGTCTGTTATCTATGTAGCTGTACCATGATATGTCTGTTATCCATGTAGCTGTACCATGATAGATGTCTGTCTGTTATCCATGTAGCTGTACCATGATAGATGTCTGTTATTCATGTATCTGTACCATCATAGATGTCTGTTATCTATGTAGCTGTACCATGATAGATGTCTATCTATGTAGCTGTACCATGATAGATGTCTGTTATCTATGTAGCTGTACCATGATATGTCTGTTATCCATGTAGCTGTACCATGATAGAGATCTGTCTGTTATCTATGTAGCTGTACCATGATATATGTCTGTTATCCATGTAGCTGTACCATGATAGATGCCTGTTATCCATGTAGCTGTACCATGATAGATGTCTGTCTGTTATCCATGTAGCTGTACCGTGATAGATGTCTGTCTGTTATCCATGTAGCTGTACCATGATAGATGTCTGTCTGTTATCCATGTAGCTGTACCATGATAGATGTCTGTTATCCATGTAGCTGTACCATGATAGATGTCTGTTATCCATGTAGCTGCACCATCATAGATGTCTGTCTGTTATCCATGTAGCTGTACCATGATAGATGTATGTTATCCATGTAGCTGCACCATCATAGATGTCTGTCTGTTATCCATGTAGCTGCACCATCATAGATGTCTGTCTGTTATCCATGTATCTGAACCATGATAGATGTCTGTTATCCATGTAGCTGTACCATGATATATGTCTGTTACCCATGTAGCAGTACCATGATAGATGTATGTTATCCATGTAGCTGCACCATCATAGATGTCTGTCTGTTATCCATGTAGCTGTACCACGATAGATGTCTGTTATCCATGTAGCTGTACCATGATAGATGTATGTTATCAATGTAGCTGTACCATGATATATGTCTGTCTGTTATCCATGTAGCTGTACCATGATAGATGTCTGTCTGTTATCCATGTAGCTGTACCATGATAGATGTCTGTTATCCATGTAGCTGTACCATGATAGATGTCTGTTATCCATGTAGCTGTACCATGATAGATGTCTGTTATCTATGTAGCTGTACCATGATAGAGGTCTGTTACCCATGTAGCTGTACCATGATAGATGTCTGTTATCTATGCAGCTGTACCATGATAGATGTCTGTCTGTTATCCATGTAGCTGTACCATGATAGATGTCTGTTATCCATGTAGCTGTACCATGATAGATGTCTGTCTGTTATCCATGTAGCTGTACCATGATAGATGTCTGTCTGTTATCCATGTAGCTGTACCATGATAGATGTCTGTTATCCATGTAGCTGTACCATGATATATGTCTGTCTGTTATCCATGTAGCTGTACCATGATAGATGTCTGTTATCCATGTATCTGTACCATCATAGATGTCTGTTATCTATGTAGCTGTACCATGATAGATGTCTATCTATGTAGCTGTACCATGATATGTCTGTTATCCATGTAGCTGTTCCATGATAGATGTCTGTCTGTTATCTATGTAGCTGTACCATGATATATGTCTGTTATCCATGTAGCTGTACCATGATAGATGCCTGTTATCCATGTAGCTGTACCATGATAGATGTCTGTTTGTTATCCATGTAGCTGTACCGTGATAGATGTCTGTCTGTTATCCATGTAGCTGTACCATGATATATGTCTGTCTGTTATCCATGTAGCTGTACCATGATAGATGTCTGTTATCCATGTAGCTGTACCATGATAGATGTCTGTTATCTATGTAGCTGTACCATGATAGATGTCTGTTATCCATGTAGCTGCACCATCATAGATGTCTGTCTGTTATCCATGTAGCTGTACCATGATAGATGTATGTTATCCATGTAGTTGCACCATCATAGATGTCTGTCTGTTATCAATGTAGCTGCACCATCATAGATGTCTGTCTGTTATCCATGTAGCTGTACCATGATAGATGTCTGTCTGTTATCCATGTAGTTGCACCATCATAGATGCCTGTCTGTTATCCATGTAGCTGTACCATGATAGATGTCTGTTATCCATGTAGCTGTACCATGATAGATGTCTGTTATCCATGTAGCTGTACCATGATAGATGTCTGTTATCCATGTAGCTGTACCATGATAGATGTCTGTTATCCATGTAGCTGCACCATCATAGATGTATGTCTGTTATCCATGTAGCTGTACCACGATAGATGTCTGTTATCAATGTAGCTGTACCATGATAGATGTATGTTATCAATGTAGCTGTACCATGATAGATGTCTGTCTGTTATCCATGTAGCTGTACCATGATACATGTCTGTTATCCATGTAGCTGTACCATGATAGATGTCTGTTATCCATGTAGCTGTACCATGATAGATGTCTATCTGTTATCTATGTAGCTGTACCATGATAGATGTATGTTACCCATGTAGATGACCCATGATAGATGTCTGTTATCTATGTAGCTGTACCATGATAGATGTCTGTTATCCATGTAGCTGTACCATGATAGATGTCTGTTATCTATGCAGCTGTACCATGATAGATGTCTGTTATCTATGCAGCTGTACCATGATAGATGTCTGTCTGTTATCCATGTAGCTGTACCATGATAGATGTCTGTTATCCATGTAGCTGTACCATGATAGATGTCTGTTATCCATGTAGCTGTACCATGATAGATGTCTGTCTGTTATCTATGTAGCTGTACCATGATAGATGTCTGTCTGTTATCCATGTAGCTGTACCATGATAGATGTCTGTTATCCATGCAGCTGTACCATGATAGATGTCTGTCTGTTATCCATGTAGCTGTACTATGATAGATGTCTGTCTGTTATCCATGTAGCTGTGCCATGATAGATGTCTGTCTGTTATCCATGTAGCTGTACCATGATAGATGTCTGTCTGTTATCCATGTAGCTGTACCATGATAGATGTCTGTTATCCATGTAGCTGTACCATGATATATGTCTGTCTGTTATCCATGTAGCTGTACCATGATAGATGTCTGTTATCCATGTATCTGTACCATCATAGATGTCTGTTATCTATGTAGCTGTACCATGATAGATGTCTATCTATGTAGCTGTACCATGATATGTCTGTTATCCATGTAGCTGTACCATGATAGATGTCTGTCTGTTATCTATGTAGCTGTACCATGATATATGTCTGTTATCCATGTAGCTGTACCATGATAGATGCCTGTTATCCATGTAGCTGTACCATGATAGATGTCTGTTTGTTATCCATGTAGCTGTACCGTGATAGATGTCTGTCTGTTATCCATGTAGCTGTACCATGATATATGTCTGTCTGTTATCCATGTAGCTGTACCATGATAGATGTCTGTTATCCATGTAGCTGTACCATGATAGATGTCTGTTATCCATGTAGCTGTACCATGATAGATGTCTGTTATCCATGTAGCTGCACCATCATAGATGTCTGTCTGTTATCCATGTAGCTGTACCATGATAGATGTATGTTATCCATGTAGTTGCACCATCATAGATGTCTGTCTGTTATCAATGTAGCTGCACCATCATAGATGTCTGTCTGTTATCCATGTAGCTGTACCATGATAGATGTCTGTCTGTTATCCATGTAGTTGCACCATCATAGATGCCTGTCTGTTATCCATGTAGCTGTACCATGATAGATGTCTGTTATCCATGTAGCTGTACCATGATAGATGTCTGTTATCCATGTAGCTGTACCATGATAGATGTCTGTTATCCATGTAGCTGTACCATGATAGATGTCTGTTATCCATGTAGCTGCACCATCATAGATGTATGTCTGTTATCCACGTAGCTGTACCACGATAGATGTCTGTTATCAATGTAGCTGTACCATGATAGATGTATGTTATCAATGTAGCTGTACCATGATAGATGTCTGTCTGTTATCCATGTAGCTGTACCATGATACATGTCTGTTATCCATGTAGCTGTACCATGATAGATGTCTGTTATCCATGTAGCTGTACCATGATAGATGTCTATCTGTTATCTATGTAGCTGTACCATGATAGATGTATGTTACCCATGTAGATGACCCATGATAGATGTCTGTTATCTATGTAGCTGTACCATGATAGATGTCTGTTATCCATGTAGCTGTACCATGATAGATGTCTGTTATCTATGCAGCTGTACCATGATAGATGTCTGTTATCTATGCAGCTGTACCATGATAGATGTCTGTCTGTTATCCATGTAGCTGTACCATGATAGATGTCTGTTATCCATGTAGCTGTACCATGATAGATGTCTGTTATCCATGTAGCTGTACCATGATAGATGTCTGTCTGTTATCTATGTAGCTGTACCATGATAGATGTCTGTCTGTTATCCATGTAGCTGTACCATGATAGATGTCTGTTATCCATGCAGCTGTACCATGATAGATGTCTGTCTGTTATCCATGTAGCTGTACTATGATAGATGTCTGTCTGTTATCCATGTAGCTGTGCCATGATAGATGTCTGTCTGTTATCCATGTAGCTGTACCATGATAGATGTCTGTCTGTTATCCATGTAGCTGTACCATGACAGATGTCTGTTATCCATGTAGCTGTACCATGATAGATGTATGTTATCCATGTAGCTGCACCATCATAGATGTCTGTCTGTTATCCATGTAGCTGTACCATGATAGATGTCTGTTATCCATGTAGCTGTACCATGATAGATGTCTGTTATCCATGTAGCTGTACCATGATAGATGTCTGTTATCCATGTAGCTGTACCATGATAGATGTCTATCTGTTATCTATGTAGCTGTACCATGATAGATGTCTGTTACCCATGTAGCTGTACCATGATAGATGTCTGTTATCTATGCAGCTGTACCATGATAGATGTCTGTCTGTTATCCATGTAGCTGTACCATGATAGATGTCTGTTATCTATGCAGCTGTACCATGATAGATGTCTATCTGTTATCTATGTAGCTGTACCATGATAGATGTCTGTTACCCATGTAGCTGTACCATGATAGATGTCTGTTATCTATGCAGCTGTACCATGATAGATGTCTGTTATCCATGTAGCTGTACCATGATAGATGTCTGTTATCCATGTAGCTGTACCATGATAGATGTCTGTTATCCATGTAGCTGTACCACGATAGATGTCTGTTATCAATGTAGCTGTACCATGATAGATGTATGTTATCAATGTAGCTGTACCATGATAGATGTCTGTCTGTTATCCATGTAGCTGTACCATGATACATGTCTGTTATCCATGTAGCTGTACCATGATAGATGTCTGTTATCCATGTAGCTGTACCATGATAGATGTCTATCTGTTATCTATGTAGCTGTACCATGATAGATGTATGTTACCCATGTAGATGACCCATGATAGATGTCTGTTATCTATGTAGCTGTACCATGATAGATGTCTGTTATCCATGTAGCTGTACCATGATAGATGTCTGTTATCTATGCAGCTGTACCATGATAGATGTCTGTTATCTATGCAGCTGTACCATGATAGATGTCTGTCTGTTATCCATGTAGCTGTACCATGATAGATGTCTGTTATCCATGTAGCTGTACCATGATAGATGTCTGTTATCCATGTAGCTGTACCATGATAGATGTCTGTCTGTTATCTATGTAGCTGTACCATGATAGATGTCTGTCTGTTATCCATGTAGCTGTACCATGATAGATGTCTGTTATCCATGCAGCTGTACCATGATAGATGTCTGTCTGTTATCCATGTAGCTGTACTATGATAGATGTCTGTCTGTTATCCATGTAGCTGTACCATGATATATGTCTGTCTGTTATCCATGTAGCTGTACCATGATAGATGTCTGTCTGTTATCCATGTAGCTGTACCATGATAGATGTCTGTTATCCATGTAGCTGTACCATGATAGATGTATGTTATCCATGTAGCTGCACCATCATAGATGTCTGTCTGTTATCCATGTAGCTGCACCATCATAGATGTCTGTTTGTTATCCATGTAGCTGTACCATGATAGATGTCTGTTATCCATGTAGCTGTACCATGATAGATGTCTGTTATCCATGTAGCTGTACCATGATAGATGTCTGTTATCCATGTAGCTGTACCATGATAGATGTCTATCTGTTATCTATGTAGCTGTACCATGATAGATGTCTGTTACCCATGTAGCTGTACCATGATAGATGTCTGTTATCTATGCAGCTGTACCATGATAGATGTCTGTCTGTTATCCATGTAGCTGTACCATGATAGATGTCTGTTATCTATGCAGCTGTACCATGATAGATGTCTGTCTGTTATCCATGTAGCTGTACCATGATAGATGTCTGTCTGTTATCCATGCAGCTGTACCATGATAGATGTCTGTCTGTTATCCATGTAGCTGTACCATGATAGATGTCTGTTATCCATGTAGCTGTACCATGATAGATGTATGTTATCCATGTAGCTGTACCATGATAGATGTCTATCTGTTATCTATGTAGCTGTACCATGATAGATGTATGTTACCCATGTAGCTGTACCATGATAGATGTCTGTTATCTATGTAGCTGTACCATGATAGATGTCTGTTATCCATGTAGCTGTACCATGATAGATGTCTGTTATCTATGCAGCTGTACCATGATAGATGTCTGTCTGTTATCCATGTAGCTGTACCATGATAGATGTCTGTCTGTTATCCATGTAGCTGTACCATGATAGATGTCTGTCTGTTATCCATGTAGCTGTACCATGATAGATGTCTGTCTGTTATCCATGTAGCTGTACCATGATAGGTGTCTGTTATCCATGTAGCTGTACCATGATAGATGTCTGTTATCCATGTAGCTGTACCATGATAGATGTATGTTATCCATGTAGCTGCACCATCATAGATGTCTGTCTGTTATCCATGTAGCTGCACCATCATAGATGTCTGTCTGTTATCCATGTAGCTGTACCATGATAGATGTCTGTTATCCATATAGCTGTACCATGATAGATGTCTGTTATCCATGTAGCTGTACCATGATAGATGTCTATCTGTTATCTATGTAGCTGTACCATGATAGATGTCTGTTACCCATGTAGCTGTACCATGATAGATGTCTGTTATCTATGTAGCTGTACCATGATAGATGTCTGTTACCCATGTAGCTGTACCATGATAGATGTCTGTTATCCATGCAGCTGTACCATGATAGATGTCTGTCTGTTATCCATGTAGCTGTACCATGATAGATGTCTGTCTGTTATCCATGTAGCTGTACCATGATAGATGTCTGTCTGTTATCCATGTAGCTGTACCATGATAGATGTCTGTCTGTTATCCATGTAGCTGTACCATGATAGATGTCTGTCTGTTATCCATGTAGCTGTACCATGATAGATGCCTGTTATCCATGTATCTGTACCATGATAGATGTCTGTTATCTATGTAGCTGTACCATGATATGTCTGTTATCCATGTAGCTGTACCATGATAGATGTCTGTCTGTTATCCATGTAGCTGTACCATGATAGATGTCTGTTATCCATGTATCTGTACCATCATAGATGTCTGTTATCTATGTAGCTGTACCATGATAGATGTCTATCTATGTAGCTGTACCATGATAGATGTCTGTTATCTATGTAGCTGTACCATGATATGTCTGTTATCCATGTAGCTGTACCATGATAGAGATCTGTCTGTTATCTATGTAGCTGTACCATGATAGATGTCTGTTATCTATGCAGCTGTACCATGATAGATGTCTGTTATCCATGTAGCTGTACCATGATAGATGTCTGTTATCCATGTAGCTGTACCATGATAGATGTCTGTTATCCATGTAGCTGTACCACGATAGATGTCTGTTATCAATGTAGCTGTACCATGATAGATGTATGTTATCAATGTAGCTGTACCATGATAGATGTCTGTCTGTTATCCATGTAGCTGTACCATGATACATGTCTGTTATCCATGTAGCTGTACCATGATAGATGTCTGTTATCCATGTAGCTGTACCATGATAGATGTCTATCTGTTATCTATGTAGCTGTACCATGATAGATGTATGTTACCCATGTAGATGACCCATGATAGATGTCTGTTATCTATGTAGCTGTACCATGATAGATGTCTGTTATCCATGTAGCTGTACCATGATAGATGTCTGTTATCTATGCAGCTGTACCATGATAGATGTCTGTTATCTATGCAGCTGTACCATGATAGATGTCTGTCTGTTATCCATGTAGCTGTACCATGATAGATGTCTGTTATCCATGTAGCTGTACCATGATAGATGTCTGTTATCCATGTAGCTGTACCATGATAGATGTCTGTCTGTTATCTATGTAGCTGTACCATGATAGATGTCTGTCTGTTATCCATGTAGCTGTACCATGATAGATGTCTGTTATCCATGCAGCTGTACCATGATAGATGTCTGTCTGTTATCCATGTAGCTGTACTATGATAGATGTCTGTCTGTTATCCATGTAGCTGTACCATGATATATGTCTGTCTGTTATCCATGTAGCTGTACCATGATAGATGTCTGTCTGTTATCCATGTAGCTGTACCATGATAGATGTCTGTTATCCATGTAGCTGTACCATGATAGATGTATGTTATCCATGTAGCTGCACCATCATAGATGTCTGTCTGTTATCCATGTAGCTGCACCATCATAGATGTCTGTTTGTTATCCATGTAGCTGTACCATGATAGATGTCTGTTATCCATGTAGCTGTACCATGATAGATGTCTGTTATCCATGTAGCTGTACCATGATAGATGTCTGTTATCCATGTAGCTGTACCATGATAGATGTCTATCTGTTATCTATGTAGCTGTACCATGATAGATGTCTGTTACCCATGTAGCTGTACCATGATAGATGTCTGTTATCTATGCAGCTGTACCATGATAGATGTCTGTCTGTTATCCATGTAGCTGTACCATGATAGATGTCTGTTATCTATGCAGCTGTACCATGATAGATGTCTGTCTGTTATCCATGTAGCTGTACCATGATAGATGTCTGTCTGTTATCCATGCAGCTGTACCATGATAGATGTCTGTCTGTTATCCATGTAGCTGTACCATGATAGATGTCTGTTATCCATGTAGCTGTACCATGATAGATGTATGTTATCCATGTAGCTGTACCATGATAGATGTCTATCTGTTATCTATGTAGCTGTACCATGATAGATGTATGTTACCCATGTAGCTGTACCATGATAGATGTCTGTTATCTATGTAGCTGTACCATGATAGATGTCTGTTATCCATGTAGCTGTACCATGATAGATGTCTGTTATCTATGCAGCTGTACCATGATAGATGTCTGTCTGTTATCCATGTAGCTGTACCATGATAGATGTCTGTCTGTTATCCATGTAGCTGTACCATGATAGATGTCTGTCTGTTATCCATGTAGCTGTACCATGATAGATGTCTGTCTGTTATCCATGTAGCTGTACCATGATAGGTGTCTGTTATCCATGTAGCTGTACCATGATAGATGTCTGTTATCCATGTAGCTGTACCATGATAGATGTATGTTATCCATGTAGCTGCACCATCATAGATGTCTGTCTGTTATCCATGTAGCTGCACCATCATAGATGTCTGTCTGTTATCCATGTAGCTGTACCATGATAGATGTCTGTTATCCATATAGCTGTACCATGATAGATGTCTGTTATCCATGTAGCTGTACCATGATAGATGTCTATCTGTTATCTATGTAGCTGTACCATGATAGATGTCTGTTACCCATGTAGCTGTACCATGATAGATGTCTGTTATCTATGTAGCTGTACCATGATAGATGTCTGTTACCCATGTAGCTGTACCATGATAGATGTCTTTATCCATGCAGCTGTACCATGATAGATGTCTGTCTGTTACCATGTAGCTGTACCATGATAGATGTCTGTCTGTTATCCATGTAGCTGTACCATGATAGATGTCTGTCTGTTATCCATGTAGCTGTACCATGATAGATGTCTGTCTGTTATCCATGTAGCTGTAGCCATGATAGATGTCTGTCTGGTATCCATGTAGCTGTACCATGATAGATGCCTGTTATCCATGTATCTTACCATGATAGATGTCTGTTATCTATGTAGCTGTACCATGATATGTCTGTTATCCATGTAGCTGTACCATGATAGATGTCTGTTCTGTTATCCATTAGCTGTACCATGATAGATGTCTGTTATCCATGTATCTGTACCATCATAGATGTCTGTTACTCTATGTAGCTGTACCATGATAGATGTCTATCTATGTAGCTGTACCATGATAGATGTCTGTTATCTATGTAGCTGTAGCATGATATATGTCTGTTATCCATGTAGCTGTACCATGATAGATGCCTGTTATCCATGTAAGCTGTACCATGATAGATTCTGTCTGTTATCCATGTAGCTGTACCGTGATAGATGTCTGTCTGTTATCCATGTAGCTGTACCATGATAGATGTCTGTCTGTTATCCATGTAGCTGTACCATGATAGATGTCTGTTATCCATGTAGCTGTACCATGATAGATGTATGTCTGTTATCCATGTAGCTGTACCATGATAGATGTCTGTCTGTTATCCATGTAGCTGTACCATGATAGATGTCTGTTATCCATGTAGCTGTACCATGATAGATGTCTGTCTGTTATCCATGTAGCTGTACCATGATAGATGTCTGTTATCCATGTAGCTGTACCATGATAGATGTCTGTTATCCATGTAGCTGTACCATGATAGATGTCTATCCATGTAGCTGTACCATGATATGTCTGTTATCCATGTAGCTGTACCATGATAGATGTCTGTCTGTTATCCATGTAGCTGTACCATGATAGATGTCTGTTATCCATGTAGCTGTACCATGATAGATGTCTGTTATCCATGTAGCTGTACCATGATAGATGTCTGTTTGTTATCCATGTAGCTGTACCGTGATAGATGTCTGTCTGTTATCCATGTAGCTGTACCATGATAGATGTCTGTCTGTTATCCATGTAGCTGTACCATGATAGATGTCTGTTATCCATGTAGCTGTACCATGATAGATGTCTGTTATCCATGTAGCTGTACCATGATAGATGTCTGTTATCCATGTAGCTGTACCATGATAGATGTCTGTCTGTTATCCATGTAGCTGTACCATGATAGATGTCTGTTATCCATGTAGCTGTACCATGATAGATGTCTGTCTGTTATCCATGTAGCTGTACCATGATAGATGTCTGTCTGTTATCCATGTAGCTGTACCATGATAGATGTCTGTCTGTTATCCATGTAGCTGTACCATGATAGATGCTGTCTCTTATACATGTAGCTGTACCATGATAGATGTCTGTTATCCATGTAGCTGTACCATGATAGATGTCTGTTATCCATGTAGCTGTACCATGATAGATGTCTGTTATCCATGTAGCTGTACCATGATAGATGTCTGTTATCCATGTAGCTGTACCATGATAGATGTATGTCTGTTATCCATGTAGCTGTACCATGATAGATGTCTGTTATCCATGTAGCTGTACCATGATAGATGTCTGTTATCCATGTAGCTGTACCATGATAGATGTCTGTCTGTTATCCATGTAGCTGTACCATGATAGATGTCTGTTATCCATGTAGCTGTACCATGATAGATGTCTGTTATCCATGTAGCTGTACCATGATAGATGTCTGTCTGTTATCTATGTAGCTGTACCATGATAGATGTCTGTTATCCATGTAGCTGTACCATGATAGATGTCTGTTATCTATGTAGCTGTACCATGATAGATGTCTGTTATCCATGTAGCTGTACCATGATAGATGTCTGTTATCCATGTAGCTGTACCATGATAGATGTCTGTTATCTATGTAGCTGTACCATGATAGATGTCTGTCTGTTATCCATGTAGCTGTACCATGATAGATGTCTGTTATCCATGTAGCTGTACCATGATAGATGTCTGTTATCCATGTAGCTGTACCATGATAGATGTCTGTCTGTTATCTATGTAGCTGTACCATGATAGATGTCTGTCTGTTATCCATGTAGCTGTACCATGATAGATGTCTGTTATCCATGTAGCTGTACCATGATAGATGTCTGTCTGTTATCCATGTAGCTGTACCATGATAGATGTCTGTCTGTTATCCATGTAGCTGTACCATGATAGATGTCTGTCTGTTATCCATGTAGCTGTACCATGATAGATGTCTGTCTGTTATCCATGTAGCTGTACCATGATAGATGTCTGTTATCCATGTAGCTGTACCATGATAGATGTATGTTATCCATGTAGCTGTACCATCATAGATGTCTGTCTGTTATCCATGTAGCTGTACCATGATAGATGTCTGTTATCCATGTAGCTGTACCATGATAGATGTCTGTTATCCATGTAGCTGTACCATGATAGATGTCTGTTATCCATGTAGCTGTACCATGATAGATGTCTATCTGTTATCTATGTAGCTGTACCATGATAGATGTCTGTCTGTTATCCATGTAGCTGTACCATGATACATGTCTGTTATCCATGTAGCGGTACCATGATAGATGTCTGTTATCCATGTAGCTGTACCATGATAGATGTCTATCTGTTATCTATGTAGCTGTACCATGATAGATGTATGTTACCATGTAGCTGACCATGATAGATGTCTGTTATCTATGTAGCTGTACCATGATAGATGTCTGTTATCCATGTAGCTGTACCATGATAGATGTCTGTTATCTATGTAGCTGTACCATGATAGATGTCTGTTATCTATGTAGCTGTACCATGATAGATGTCTGTCTGTTATCCATGTAGCTGTACCATGATAGATGTCTGTTATCCATGTAGCTGTACCATGATAGATGTCTGTTATCCATGTAGCTGTACCATGATAGATGTCTGTCTGTTATCTATGTAGCTGTACCATGATAGATGTCTGTCTGTTATCCATGTAGCTGTACCATGATAGATGTCTGTTATCCATGCAGCTGTACCATGATAGATGTCTGTCTGTTATCCATGTAGCTGTACCATGATAGATGTCTGTCTGTTATCCATGTAGCTGTACCATGATAGATGTCTGTCTGTTATCCATGTAGCTGTACCATGATAGATGTCTGTCTGTTATCCATGTAGCTGTACCATGATAGATGTCTGTTATCCATGTAGCTGTACCATGATAGATGTCTGTTATCCATGTAGCTGCACCATCATAGATGTCTGTCTGTTATCCATGTAGCTGTACCATGATAGATGTCTGTTATCCATGTAGCTGTACCATGATAGATGTCTGTTATCCATGTAGCTGTACCATGATAGATGTCTGTTATCCATGTAGCTGTACCATGATAGATGTCTATCTGTTATCTATGTAGCTGTACCATGATAGATGTCTGTTATCCATGTAGCTGTACCATGATAGATGTCTGTTATCTATGCAGCTGTACCATGATAGATGTCTGTCTGTTATCCATGTAGCTGTACCATGATAGATGTCTGTTATCCATGTAGCTGTACCATGATAGATGTCTGTCTGTTATCCATGTAGCTGTACCATGATAGATGTCTGTTATCCATGTAGCTGTACCATGATAGATGTCTGTTATCCATGTAGCTGTACCATGATAGATGTCTGTTATCCATGTAGCTGTACCATGATAGATGTCTGTTATCCATGTAGCTGTACCATGATAGATGTCTGTTATCCATGTAGCTGTACCATGATAGATGTCTGTTATCCATGTAGCTGTACCATGATAGATGTCTGTTATCCATGTAGCTGTACCATGATAGATGTCTGTCTGTTATCCATGTAGCTGTACCATGATAGATGTCTGTTATCCATGTAGCTGTACCATGATAGATGTCTGTTATCCATGTAGCTGTACCATGATAGATGTCTATCTGTTATCTATGTAGCTGTACCATGATAGATGTCTGTTATCCATGTAGCTGTACCATGATAGATGTCTGTTATCTATGTAGCTGTACCATGATAGATGTCTGTTATCCATGTAGCTGTACCATGATAGATGTCTGTTATCCATGTAGCTGTACCATGATAGATGTCTGTTATCCATGTAGCTGTACCATGATAGATGTCTGTTATCCATGTAGCTGTACCATGATAGATGTCTGTTATCCATGTAGCTGTACCATGATAGATGTCTGTTATCCATGTAGCTGTACCATGATAGATGTCTGTCTGTTATCCATGTAGCTGTACCATGATAGATGTCTGTTATCCATGTAGCTGTACCATGATAGATGTCTGTTATCCATGTAGCTGTACCATGATAGATGTCTATCTGTTATCCATGTAGCTGTACCATGATAGATGTCTGTTATCCATGTAGCTGTACCATGATAGATGTCTGTTATCTATGTAGCTGTACCATGATAGATGTCTGTTATCCATGTAGCTGTACCATGATAGATGTCTGTTATCTATGTAGCTGTACCATGATAGATGTCTGTTATCTATGTAGCTGTACCATGATAGATGTCTGTCTGTTATCCATGTAGCTGTACCATGATAGATGTCTGTTATCCATGTAGCTGTACCATGATAGATGTCTGTTATCCATGTAGCTGTACCATGATAGATGTCTGTCTGTTATCCATGTAGCTGTACCATGATAGATGTCTGTCTGTTATCCATGTAGCTGTACCATGATAGATGTCTGTTATCCATGTAGCTGTACCATGATAGATGTCTGTCTGTTATCCATGTAGCTGTACCATGATAGATGTCTGTCTGTTATCCATGTAGCTGTACCATGATAGATGTCTGTCTGTTATCCATGTAGCTGTACCATGATAGATGTCTGTCTGTTATCCATGTAGCTGTACCATGATAGATGTCTGTTATCCATGTAGCTGTACCATGATAGATGTCTGTTATCCATGTAGCTGTACCATGATAGATGTCTGTCTGTTATCCATGTAGCTGTACCATGATAGATGTCTGTTTGTTATCCATGTAGCTGTACCATGATAGATGTCTGTTATCCATGTAGCTGTACCATGATAGATGTCTGTTATCCATGTAGCTGTACCATGATAGATGTCTGTTATCCATGTAGCTGTACCATGATAGATGTCTATCTGTTATCCATGTAGCTGTACCATGATAGATGTCTGTTATCCATGTAGCTGTACCATGATAGATGTCTGTTATCTATGTAGCTGTACCATGATAGATGTCTGTCTGTTATCCATGTAGCTGTACCATGATAGATGTCTGTTATCTATGTAGCTGTACCATGATAGATGTCTGTCTGTTATCCATGTAGCTGTACCATGATAGATGTCTGTCTGTTATCCATGTAGCTGTACCATGATAGATGTCTGTCTGTTATCCATGTAGCTGTACCATGATAGATGTCTGTTATCCATGTAGCTGTACCATGATAGATGTCTGTTATCCATGTAGCTGTACCATGATAGATGTCTATCTGTTATCTATGTAGCTGTACCATGATAGATGTATGTTACCCATGTAGCTGTACCATGATAGATGTCTGTTATCTATGTAGCTGTACCATGATAGATGTCTGTTATCCATGTAGCTGTACCATGATAGATGTCTGTTATCTATGTAGCTGTACCATGATAGATGTCTGTCTGTTATCCATGTAGCTGTACCATGATAGATGTCTGTCTGTTATCCATGTAGCTGTACCATGATAGATGTCTGTCTGTTATCCATGTAGCTGTACCATGATAGATGTCTGTCTGTTATCCATGTAGCTGTACCATGATAGATGTCTGTTATCCATGTAGCTGTACCATGATAGATGTCTGTTATCCATGTAGCTGTACCATGATAGATGTCTGTTATCCATGTAGCTGTACCATGATAGATGTCTGTCTGTTATCCATGTAGCTGTACCATGATAGATGTCTGTCTGTTATCCATGTAGCTGTACCATGATAGATGTCTGTTATCCATGTAGCTGTACCATGATAGATGTCTGTTATCCATGTAGCTGTACCATGATAGATGTCTGTTATCCATGTAGCTGTACCATGATAGATGTCTGTTATCCATGTAGCTGTACCATGATAGATGTCTGTCTGTTATCCATGTAGCTGTACCATGATAGATGTCTGTTATCCATGTAGCTGTACCATGATAGATGTCTGTTATCCATGTAGCTGTACCATGATAGATGTCTATCTGTTATCTATGTAGCTGTACCATGATAGATGTATGTTATCCATGTAGCTGACCATGATAGATGTCTGTTATCCATGTAGCTGTACCATGATAGATGTCTGTTATCCATGTAGCTGTACCATGATAGATGTCTGTTATCCATGTAGCTGTACCATGATAGATGTCTGTTATCTATGTAGCTGTACCATGATAGATGTCTGTCTGTTATCCAT
The DNA here is from genome assembly GCF_002021735.2 of Oncorhynchus kisutch. Classification (NCBI taxonomy): domain Eukaryota; kingdom Metazoa; phylum Chordata; class Actinopteri; order Salmoniformes; family Salmonidae; genus Oncorhynchus; species Oncorhynchus kisutch. The sequence goes on from NC_034180.2 coordinate 55,722,953, forward strand.
GTAGCTGTACCATGATAGATGTCTGTTATCCATGTAGCTGTACCATGATAGATGTCTGTTATCCATGTAGCTGTACCATGATAGATGTCTGTCTGTTATCTATGTAGCTGTACCATGATAGATGTCTGTCTGTTATCCATGTAGCTGTACCATGATAGATGTCTGTTATCCATGTAGCTGTACCATGATAGATGTCTGTCTGTTATCCATGTAGCTGTACCATGATAGATGTCTGTCTGTTATCCATGTAGCTGTACCATGATAGATGTCTGTCTGTTATCCATGTAGCTGTACCATGATAGATGTCTGTCTGTTATCCATGTAGCTGTACCATGATAGATGTCTGTTATCCATGTAGCTGTACCATGATAGATGTCTGTTATCCATGTAGCTGTACCATGATAGATGTCTGTCTGTTATCCATGTAGCTGTACCATGATAGATGTCTGTTATCCATGTAGCTGTACCATGATAGATGTCTGTTATCCATGTAGCTGTACCATGATAGATGTCTGTTATCCATGTAGCTGTACCATGATAGATGTCTATCTGTTATCTATGTAGCTGTACCATGATAGATGTCTGTTATCCATGTAGCTGTACCATGATAGATGTCTGTTATCTATGTAGCTGTACCATGATAGATGTCTGTCTGTTATCCATGTAGCTGTACCATGATAGATGTCTGTTATCTATGTAGCTGTACCATGATAGATGTCTATCTGTTATCCATGTAGCTGTACCATGATAGATGTCTGTTATCCATGTAGCTGTACCATGATAGATGTCTGTTATCCATGTAGCTGTACCATGATAGATGTCTGTTATCCATGTAGCTGTACCATGATAGATGTCTGTTATCCATGTAGCTGTACCATGATAGATGTCTGTTATCCATGTAGCTGTACCACGATAGATGTCTGTTATCAATGTAGCTGTACCATGATAGATGTCTGTTATCAATGTAGCTGTACCATGATAGATGTCTGTCTGTTATCCATGTAGCTGTACCATGATAGATGTCTGTTATCCATGTAGCTGTACCATGATAGATGTCTGTTATCCATGTAGCTGTACCATGATAGATGTCTATCTGTTATCTATGTAGCTGTACCATGATAGATGTCTGTTATCCATGTAGCTGACCATGATAGATGTCTGTTATCTATGTAGCTGTACCATGATAGATGTCTGTTATCCATGTAGCTGTACCATGATAGATGTCTGTTATCTATGCAGCTGTACCATGATAGATGTCTGTTATCTATGTAGCTGTACCATGATAGATGTCTGTCTGTTATCCATGTAGCTGTACCATGATAGATGTCTGTTATCCATGTAGCTGTACCATGATAGATGTCTGTTATCCATGTAGCTGTACCATGATAGATGTCTGTCTGTTATCTATGTAGCTGTACCATGATAGATGTCTGTCTGTTATCCATGTAGCTGTACCATGATAGATGTCTGTTATCCATGTAGCTGTACCATGATAGATGTCTGTCTGTTATCCATGTAGCTGTACCATGATAGATGTCTGTCTGTTATCCATGTAGCTGTACCATGATATATGTCTGTCTGTTATCCATGTAGCTGTACCATGATAGATGTCTGTCTGTTATCCATGTAGCTGTACCATGATAGATGTCTGTTATCCATGTAGCTGTACCATGATAGATGTCTGTCTGTTATCCATGTAGCTGCACCATGATAGATGTCTGTTTGTTATCCATGTAGCTGTACCATGATAGATGTCTGTTATCCATGTAGCTGTACCATGATAGATGTCTGTTATCCATGTAGCTGTACCATGATAGATGTCTGTTATCCATGTAGCTGTACCATGATAGATGTCTATCTGTTATCTATGTAGCTGTACCATGATAGATGTCTGTTACCCATGTAGCTGTACCATGATAGATGTCTGTTATCTATGCAGCTGTACCATGATAGATGTCTGTCTGTTATCCATGTAGCTGTACCATGATAGATGTCTGTTATCTATGTAGCTGTACCATGATAGATGTCTGTCTGTTATCCATGTAGCTGTACCATGATAGATGTCTGTCTGTTATCCATGTAGCTGTACCATGATAGATGTCTGTCTGTTATCCATGTAGCTGTACCATGATAGATGTCTGTTATCCATGTATCTGTACCATGATAGATGTCTGTTATCTATGTAGCTGTACCATGATATGTCTGTTATCCATGTAGCTGTACCATGATAGATGTCTGTCTGTTATCCATGTAGCTGTACCATGATAGATGTCTGTTATCCATGTAGCTGTACCATGATAGATGTCTGTTATCTATGTAGCTGTACCATGATAGATGTCTATCTATGTAGCTGTACCATGATAGATGTCTGTTATCTATGTAGCTGTACCATGATATGTCTGTTATCCATGTAGCTGTACCATGATAGAGATCTGTCTGTTATCTATGTAGCTGTACCATGATAGATGTCTGTTATCTATGTAGCTGTACCATGATAGATGTCTGTTATCCATGTAGCTGTACCATGATAGATGTCTGTTATCCATGTAGCTGTACCATGATAGATGTCTGTTATCCATGTAGCTGTACCATGATAGATGTCTGTTATCAATGTAGCTGTACCATGATAGATGTCTGTTATCAATGTAGCTGTACCATGATAGATGTCTGTCTGTTATCCATGTAGCTGTACCATGATAGATGTCTGTTATCCATGTAGCTGTACCATGATAGATGTCTGTTATCCATGTAGCTGTACCATGATAGATGTCTATCTGTTATCTATGTAGCTGTACCATGATAGATGTATGTTACCCATGTAGCTGACCATGATAGATGTCTGTTATCTATGTAGCTGTACCATGATAGATGTCTGTTATCCATGTAGCTGTACCATGATAGATGTCTGTTATCTATGCAGCTGTACCATGATAGATGTCTGTTATCTATGCAGCTGTACCATGATAGATGTCTGTCTGTTATCCATGTAGCTGTACCATGATAGATGTCTGTTATCCATGTAGCTGTACCATGATAGATGTCTGTTATCCATGTAGCTGTACCATGATAGATGTCTGTCTGTTATCTATGTAGCTGTACCATGATAGATGTCTGTCTGTTATCCATGTAGCTGTACCATGATAGATGTCTGTTATCCATGCAGCTGTACCATGATAGATGTCTGTCTGTTATCCATGTAGCTGTACTATGATAGATGTCTGTCTGTTATCCATGTAGCTGTACCATGATATATGTCTGTCTGTTATCCATGTAGCTGTACCATGATAGATGTCTGTCTGTTATCCATGTAGCTGTACCATGATAGATGTCTGTTATCCATGTAGCTGTACCATGATAGATGTATGTTATCCATGTAGCTGCACCATCATAGATGTCTGTCTGTTATCCATGTAGCTGCACCATCATAGATGTCTGTTTGTTATCCATGTAGCTGTACCATGATAGATGTCTGTTATCCATGTAGCTGTACCATGATAGATGTCTGTTATCCATGTAGCTGTACCATGATAGATGTCTGTTATCCATGTAGCTGTACCATGATAGATGTCTATCTGTTATCTATGTAGCTGTACCATGATAGATGTCTGTTACCCATGTAGCTGTACCATGATAGATGTCTGTTATCTATGCAGCTGTACCATGATAGATGTCTGTCTGTTATCCATGTAGCTGTACCATGATAGATGTCTGTTATCTATGCAGCTGTACCATGATAGATGTCTGTCTGTTATCCATGTAGCTGTACCATGATAGATGTCTGTCTGTTATCCATGTAGCTGTACCATGATAGATGTCTGTCTGTTATCCATGTAGCTGTACCATGATAGATGTCTGTTATCCATGTAGCTGTACCATGATAGATGTCTGTTATCCATGTAGCTGTACCATGATAGATGTCTATCTGTTATCTATGTAGCTGTACCATGATAGATGTATGTTACCCATGTAGCTGTACCATGATAGATGTCTGTTATCTATGTAGCTGTACCATGATAGATGTCTGTTATCCATGTAGCTGTACCATGATAGATGTCTGTTATCTATGCAGCTGTACCATGATAGATGTCTGTCTGTTATCCATGTAGCTGTACCATGATAGATGTCTGTCTGTTATCCATGTAGCTGTACCATGATAGATGTCTGTCTGTTATCCATGTAGCTGTACCATGATAGATGTCTGTCTGTTATCCATGTAGCTGTACCATGATAGGTGTCTGTTATCCATGTAGCTGTACCATGATAGATGTCTGTTATCCATGTAGCTGTACCATGATAGATGTATGTTATCCATGTAGCTGCACCATCATAGATGTCTGTCTGTTATCCATGTAGCTGCACCATGATAGATGTCTGTCTGTTATCCATGTAGCTGTACCATGATAGATGTCTGTTATCCATGTAGCTGTACCATGATAGATGTCTGTTATCCATGTAGCTGTACCATGATAGATGTCTATCTGTTATCTATGTAGCTGTACCATGATAGATGTCTGTTACCCATGTAGCTGTACCATGATAGATGTCTGTTATCTATGTAGCTGTACCATGATAGATGTCTGTTACCCATGTAGCTGTACCATGATAGATGTCTGTTATCCATGCAGCTGTACCATGATAGATGTCTGTCTGTTATCCATGTAGCTGTACCATGATAGATGTCTGTCTGTTATCCATGTAGCTGTACCATGATAGATGTCTGTCTGTTATCCATGTAGCTGTACCATGATAGATGTCTGTCTGTTATCCATGTAGCTGTACCATGATAGATGTCTGTCTGTTATCCATGTAGCTGTACCATGATAGATGCCTGTTATCCATGTAGCTGTACCATGATAGATGTCTGTTATCTATGTAGCTGTACCATGATATGTCTGTTATCCATGTAGCTGTACCATGATAGATGTCTGTCTGTTATCCATGTAGCTGTACCATGATAGATGTCTGTTATCCATGTATCTGTACCATGATAGATGTCTGTTATCTATGTAGCTGTACCATGATAGATGTCTATCTATGTAGCTGTACCATGATAGATGTCTGTTATCTATGTAGCTGTACCATGATATGTCTGTTATCCATGTAGCTGTACCATGATAGAGATCTGTCTGTTATCTATGTAGCTGTACCATGATATATGTCTGTTATCCATGTAGCTGTACCATGATAGATGTCTGTTATCCATGTAGCTGTACCATGATAGATGTCTGTCTGTTATCCATGTAGCTGTACCATGATAGATGTCTGTCTGTTATCCATGTAGCTGTACCATGATAGATGTCTGTCTGTTATCCATGTAGCTGTACCATGATAGATGTCTGTTATCCATGTAGCTGTACCATGATAGATGTCTGTCTGTTATCCATGTAGCTGTACCATGATAGATGTCTGTTATCCATGTAGCTGTACCATGATAGATGTCTGTCTGTTATCCATGTAGCTGTACCATGATAGATGTCTGTCTGTTATCCATGTAGCTGTACCATGATAGATGTCTGTTATCCATGTAGCTGTACCATGATAGATGTCTGTTATCCATGTAGCTGTACCATGATAGATGTATGTTATCAATGTAGCTGTACCATGATATATGTCTGTCTGTTATCCATGTAGCTGTACCATGATAGATGTCTGTTATCCATGTAGCTGTACCATGATAGATGTCTGTTATCCATGTAGCTGTACCATGATAGATGTCTGTCTGTTATCCATGTAGCTGTACCATGATAGATGTCTGTTATCCATGTAGCTGTACCATGATAGATGTCTGTTATCCATGTAGCTGTACCATGATAGATGTCTGTTATCCATGTAGCTGTACCATGATAGATGTCTGTCTGTTATCCATGTAGCTGTACCATGATAGATGTCTGTTATCCATGTAGCTGTACCATGATAGATGTCTGTCTGTTATCCATGTAGCTGTACCATGATAGATGTCTGTCTGTTATCCATGTAGCTGTACCATGATAGATGTCTGTCTGTTATCCATGTAGCTGTACCATGATAGATGTCTGTCTGTTATCCATGTAGCTGTACCATGATAGATGTCTGTTATCCATGTAGCTGTACCATGATAGATGTCTGTTATCTATGTAGCTGTACCATGATAGATGTCTGTTATCTATGTAGCTGTACCATGATAGATGTCTGTCTGTTATCCATGTAGCTGTACCATGATAGATGTCTGTTATCCATGTAGCTGTACCATGATAGATGTCTGTTATCCATGTAGCTGTACCATGATAGATGTCTGTCTGTTATCTATGTAGCTGTACCATGATAGATGTCTGTCTGTTATCCATGTAGCTGTACCATGATAGATGTCTGTTATCCATGTAGCTGTACCATGATAGATGTCTGTCTGTTATCCATGTAGCTGTACCATGATAGATGTCTGTCTGTTATCCATGTAGCTGTACCATGATAGATGTCTGTCTGTTATCCATGTAGCTGTACCATGATAGATGTCTGTCTGTTATCTATGTAGCTGTACCATGATAGATGTCTGTTATCCATGTAGCTGTACCATGATAGATGTCTGTTATCCATGTAGCTGTACCACGATAGATGCCTGTTATCAATGTAGCTGTACCATGATAGATGTATGTTATCATGTAGCTGTACCATGATAGATGTCTGTCTGTTATCCATGTAGCTGTACCATGATAGATGTCTGTTATCCATGTAGCTGTACCATGATAGATGTCTGTTATCCATGTAGCTGTACCATGATAGATGTCTATCTGTTATCTATGTAGCTGTACCATGATAGATGTATGTTACCCATGTAGCTGACCATGATAGATGTCTGTTATCTATGTAGCTGTACCATGATAGATGTCTGTTATCCATGTAGCTGTACCATGATAGATGTCTGTTATCTATGCAGCTGTACCATGATAGATGTCTGTTATCTATGCAGCTGTACCATGATAGATGTCTGTCTGTTATCCATGTAGCTGTACCATGATAGATGTCTGTTATCCATGTAGCTGTACCATGATAGATGTCTGTTATCCATGTAGCTGTACCATGATAGATGTCTGTCTGTTATCTATGTAGCTGTACCATGATAGATGTCTGTCTGTTATCCATGTAGCTGTACCATGATAGATGTCTGTTATCCATGCAGCTGTACCATGATAGATGTCTGTCTGTTATCCATGTAGCTGTACTATGATAGATGTCTGTCTGTTATCCATGTAGCTGTACCATGATATATGTCTGTCTGTTATCCATGTAGCTGTACCATGATAGATGTCTGTCTGTTATCCATGTAGCTGTACCATGATAGATGTCTGTTATCCATGTAGCTGTACCATGATAGATGTATGTTATCCATGTAGCTGCACCATCATAGATGTCTGTCTGTTTCCATGTAGCTTGCACCATCTATAGATGTCTGTTGTTATCCATGTAGCTGTACCATGATAGATGTCTGTTATCCATGTAGCTGTACCATGATAGATGTCTGTTATCCATGTAGCTGTACCATGATAGATGTCTGTTATCCATGTAGCTGTACCATGATAGATGTCTATCTGTTATCTATGTAGCTGTACCATGATAGATGTTCTGTTACCCATGTAGCTGTACCATGATAGATGTCTGTTATCTATGCAGCTGTACCATGATAGATGTCTGTCTGTTATCCATGTAGCTGTACCATGATAGATGTCTGTTATCTATGCAGCTGTACCATGATAGATGTCTGTCTGTTATCCATGTAGCTGTACCATGATAGATGTCTGTCTGTTATCCATGCAGCTGTACATGAAGATGTCTGTCTGTTCCATGTAGCTGTACCATGATAGATGTCTGTTATCCATGTAGCTGTACCATGATAGATGTATGTTATCCATGTAGCTGTACCATGATAGATGTCTATCTGTTATCTATGTAGCTGTACCATGATAGATGTATGTTACCCATGTAGCTGTACCATGATAGATGTCTGTTATCTATGTAGCTGTACCATGATAGATGTCTGTTATCCATGTTAGCTGTACCATGATAGATGTCTGTTTATCTATGCAGCTGTACCATGATAGATGTCTGTCTGTTATCCATGTAGCTGTACATGATAGATGTCTGTCTGTTATCCATGTAGCTGTACCATGATAGATGTCTGTCTGTTATCCATGTAACTATACCATGATAGATGTCTGTCTGTTTATCCATGTAGCTGTACCATGATAGGTGTCTGTTATCCATGTAGCTGTACCATGATAGATGTCTGTTATCCATGTAGCTGTACATGATAGATGTATGTTATCCATGTAGCTGCACCATCATAGATGTCTGTCTGTTATCCATGTAGCTGCACCATCATAGATGTCTGTCTGTTATCCATGTACGCTGTACCATGATAGATGTCTGTTATCCATATAGCTGTACCATGATAGATGTCTGTTATGCCATGTAGCTGTAACCATGATAGATGTCTATCTGTTATCTATGTAGCTGTACCATGATAGATGTCTGTTACCCATGTAGCTGTACCATGATAGATGTCTGTTATCTATGTAGCTGTACCATGATAGATGTCTGTTACCATGTAGCTGTACCATGATAGATGTCTGTTATCCATGCAGCTGTACCATGATAGATGTCTGTCTGTTATCCATGTAGCTGTACCATGATAGATGTCTGTCTGTTATCCATGTAGCTGTACCATGATAGATGTCTGTCTGTTATCCATGTAGCTGTACCATGATAGATGTCTGTCTGTTATCCATGTAGCTGTACCATGATAGATGTCTGTCTGTTATCCATGTAGCTGTACCATGATAGATGCCTGTTATCCATGTAGCTGTACCATGATAGATGTCTGTTATCTATGTAGCTGTACCATGATATGTCTGTTATCCATGTAGCTTGTACCATGATAGATGTCTGTCTGTTATCCATGTAGCTGTACCATGATAGATGTCTGTTATCCATGTATCTGTACCATCATAGATGTCTGTTATCTATGTAGCTGTACCATGATAGATGTCTATCTATGTAGCTGTACCATGATAGATGTCTGTTATCTAGTAGCTGTACCATGATATGTCTGTTATCCATGTAGCTGTACCATGATAGAGATCTGTCTGTTATCTATGTAGCTGTACCATGATATATGTCTGTTATCCATGTAGCTGTACCATGATAGATGCCTGTTATCCATGTAGCTGTACCATGATAGATGTCTGTCTGTTATCCATGTAGCTGTAACCGTGATAGATGTATGTCTGTTATCCATGTAGCTGTACCATGATAGATGTCTGTCTGTTATCCATGTAGCTGTACCATGATAGATGTCTGTTATCCATGTAGCTGCACCATCATAGATGTCTGTCTGTTATCCATGTAGCTGTACCATGATAGATGTATGTTATCCATGTAGCTGCACCATCATAGATGTCTGTCTGTTATCCATGTAGCTCGCCACCATCATAGATGTCTGTCTGTTATCCATGTATCTGAACCATGATAGATGTCTGTTTATCCATGTAGCTGTACCATGATATATTGTCTGTTACCCATTTATCCAGTACCATGCACCCAATCATAGATGTCTGTCTGTTATCCATGTAGCTGTACCACGATAGATGTTTGTTATCCATGTAGCTCGTACCATGATAGATGTATGTTATAATGTATCTGTACATGATATATGTCTGTCTGTTATCCATGTAGCTGTACCATGATAGATGTCTGTTATCCATGTAGCTGTACCATGATAGATGTCTGTTATCCATGTAGCTGTACCATGATAGATGTCTGTTATCCATGTAGCTGCACCAATCATAGATGTCTGTCTGTTATCCATGTAGCTGTACCATGATAGATGTATGTTATCCATGTAGTTGCACCATCATAGATGTCTGTCTGTTATCAATGTAGCTGCACCATCATCAGATGTCTGTCTGTTATCCATGTAGCTGTACATGATAGATGTCTGTCTGTTATCCATGTAGTTGCACCATCATAGATGCCTGTCTGTTTACCATGTAGCTGTTACATGATAGATGTCTATCTGTTATCTATGTAGCTGTACCATGATAGATGTATGTTACCCATGTAGATGACCCATGATAGATGTCTGTTATCTATGTAGCTGTACCATGATAGATGTCTGTTATCCATGTAGCTGTACCATGATAGATGTCTGTTATCTATGCAGCTGTACCATGATAGATGTCTGTTATCTATGCAGCTGTACCATGATAGATGTCTGTCTGTTATCCATGTAGCTGTACCATGATAGATGTCTGTTATCCATGTAGCTGTACCATGATAGATGTCTGTTATCCATGTAGCTGTACCATGATAGATGTCTGTCTGTTATCTATGTAGCTGTACCATGATAGATGTCTGTCTGTTATCCATGTAGCTGTACCATGATAGATGTCTGTTATCCATGCAGCTGTACCATGATAGATGTCTGTCTGTTATCCATGTAGCTGTACTATGATAGATGTCTGTCTGTTATCCATGTAGCTGTACCATGATAGATGTCTGTCTGTTATCCATGTAGCTGTACCATGATAGATGTCTGTCTGTTATCCATGTAGCTGTTACCATTAGATGTCTGTTATCCATGTAGCTGTACCATGATAGATGTATGTTATCCCATGTAGCTGCACCATCATCAGATGTCTGTCTGTTATCCATGTAGCTGTACCATGATAGATGTCTGTTATCCATGTAGCTGTACCATGATAGATGTCTGTTATCCATGTAGCTGTACCATGATAGATGTCTGTTTATCCATGTAGCTGTACCATGATAGATGTCTATCTGTTATCTATGTAGCTGTACATGATAGATGTCTGTTACCCATGTAGCTGTACCATGATAGATGTCTGTTATCTATGCAGCTGTACCATGATAGATGTCTGTCTGTTATCCATGTAGCTGTACCATGATAGATGTCTGTTATCTATGCAGCTGTACCATGATAGATGTCTATCTGTTATCTATGTAGCTGTACCATGATAGATGTCTGTTACCCATGTAGCTGTACCATGATAGATGTCTGTTATCTATGCAGCTGTACCATGATAGATGTCTGTTATCCATGTAGCTGTACCATGATAGATGTCTGTTATCCATGTAGCTGTACCATGATAGATGTCTGTTATCCATGTAGCTGTACCACGATAGATGTCTGTTATCAATGTAGCTGTACCATGATAGATGTATGTTATCAATGTAGCTGTACCATGATAGATGTCTGTCTGTTATCCATGTAGCTGTACCATGATACATGTCTGTTATCCATGTAGCTGTACCATGATAGATGTCTGTTATCCATGTAGCTGTACCATGATAGATGTCTATCTGTTATCTATGTAGCTGTACCATGATAGATGTATGTTACCCATGTAGATGACCCATGATAGATGTCTGTTATCTATGTAGCTGTACCATGATAGATGTCTGTTGTCCATGTAGCTGTACCATGATAGATGTCTGTTATCTATGCAGCTGTACCATGATAGATGTCTGTTATCTATGCAGCTGTACCATGATAGATGTCTGTCTGTTATCCATGTAGCTGTACCATGATAGATGTCTGTTATCCATGTAGCTGTACCATGATAGATGTCTGTTATCCATGTAGCTGTACCATGATAGATGTCTGTCTGTTATCTATGTAGCTGTACCATGATAGATGTCTGTCTGTTATCCATGTAGCTGTACCATGATAGATGTCTGTTATCCATGCAGCTTGTACCATGATAGATGTCTGTCTGTTATCCATGTAGTCTGTACTATGATAGATGTCTGTCTGTTATCCATGTAGCTGTACCATGATATATGTCTGTCTGTTATCCATGTAGCTGTACCATGATAGATGTCTGTCTGTTATCCATGTAGCTGTACCATGATAGATGTCTGTTATCCATGTAGCTGTACCATGATAGATGTGTGTTATCCATGTAGCTGCACCATCATAGATGTCTGTCTGTTATCCATGTAGCTGCACCATCATAGATGTCTGTTGTTATCCATGTAGCTGTACCATGATAGATGTATCCATGTAGCTGTACAGATAGATGTCTGTTATCCATGTAGCTGTACCATGATAGATGTCTGTTATCCATGTAGCTGTACCATGATAGATGTCTATCTGTTATCTATGTAGCTGTACCATGATAGATGTCTGTTACCCATGTAGCTGTACCATGATAGATGTCTGTTATCTATGCAGCTGTACCATGATAGATATCTGTCTGTTATCCATGTAGCTGTACCATGATAGATGTCTGTTATCTATGCAGCTGTACCATGATAGATGTCTGTCTGTTATCCATGTAGCTGTACCATGATAGATGTCTGTCTGTTATCCATGCAGCTGTACCATGATAGATGTCTGTCTGTTATCCATGTAGCTGTACCATGATAGATGTCTGTTATCCATGTAGCTGTACCATGATAGATGTATGTTATCCATGTAGCTGTACCATGATAGATGTCTATCTGTTATCTATGTAGCTGTACCATGATAGATGTATGTTATCCATGTAGCTGTACCATGATAGATGTCTGTCTGTTATCCATGTAGCTGTACCATGATAGATGTCTGTCTGTTATCCATGTAGCTGTACCATGATAGGTGTCTGTTATCCATGTAGCTGTACCATGATAGATGTCTGTTATCCATGTAGCTGTACCATGATAGATGTATGTTATCCATGTAGCTGCACCATCATAGATGTCTGTCTGTTATCCATGTAGCTGCACCATCATAGATGTCTGTCTGTTATCCATGTAGCTGTACCATGATAGATGTCTGTTATCCATATAGCTGTACCATGATAGATGTCTGTTATCCATGTAGCTGTACCATGATAGATGTCTATCTGTTATCTATGTAGCTGTACCATGATAGATGTCTGTTACCCATGTAGCTGTACCATGATAGATGTCTGTTATCTATGTAGCTGTACCATGATAGATGTCTGTTACCCATGTAGCTGTACCATGATAGATGTCTGTTATCCATGCAGCTGTACCATGATAGATGTCTGTCTGTTATCCATGTAGCTGTACCATGATAGATGTCTGTCTGTTATCCATGTAGCTGTACCATGATAGATGTCTGTCTGTTATCCATGTAGCTGTACCATGATAGATGTCTGTCTGTTATCCATGTAGCTGTACCATGATAGATGTCTGTCTGTTATCCATGTAGCTGTACCATGATAGATGCCTGTTATCCATGTATCTGTACCATGATAGATGTCTGTTATCTATGTAGCTGTACCATGATATGTCTGTTATCCATGTAGCTGTACCATGATAGATGTCTGTCTGTTATCCATGTAGCTGTACCATGATAGATGTCTGTTATCCATGTATCTGTACCATCATAGATGTCTGTTATCTATGTAGCTGTACCATGATAGATGTCTATCTATGTAGCTGTACCATGATAGATGTCTGTTATCTATGTAGCTGTACCATGATATGTCTGTTATCCATGTAGCTGTACCATGATAGAGATCTGTCTGTTATCTATGTAGCTGTACCATGATATATGTCTGTTATCCATGTAGCTGTACCATGATAGATGCCTGTTATCCATGTAGCTGTACCATGATAGATGTCTGTCTGTTATCCATGTAGCTGTACCGTGATAGATGTCTGTCTGTTTTCCATGTAGCTGTACCATGATAGATGTCTGTCTGTTATCCATGTAGCTGTACCATGATAGATGTCTGTTATCCATGTAGCTGCACCATCATAGATGTCTGTCTGTTATCCATGTAGCTGTACCATGATAGATGTATGTTATCCATGTAGCTGCACCATCATAGATGTCTGTCTGTTATCCATGTAGCTGCACCATCATAGATGTCTGTCTGTTATCCATGTATCTGAACCATGATAGATGTCTGTTATCCATGTAGCTGTACCATGATATATGTCTGTTACCCATGTATCAGTACCATGATAGATGTATGTTATCCATGTAGCTGCACCATCATAGATGTCTGTCTGTTATCCATGTAGCTGTACCACGATAGATGTCTGTTATCCATGTAGCTGTACCATGATAGATGTATGTTATCAATGTAGCTGTACCATGATATATGTCTGTCTGTTATCCATGTAGCTGTACCATGATAGATGTCTGTTATCCATGTAGCTGTACCATGATAGATGTCTGTTATCCATGTAGCTGTACCATGATAGATGTCTGTTATCCATGTAGCTGCACCATCATAGATGTCTGTCTGTTATCCATGTAGCTGTACCATGATAGATGTATGTTATCCATGTAGTTGCACCATCATAGATGTCTGTCTGTTATCAATGTAGCTGCACCATCATAGATGTCTGTCTGTTATCCATGTAGCTGTACCATGATAGATGTCTGTCTGTTATCCATGTAGTTGCACCATCATAGATGCCTGTCTGTTATCCATGTAGCTGTACCATGATAGATGTCTGTTATCCATGTAGCTGTACCATGATAGATGTCTGTTATCCATGTAGCTGTACCATGATAGATGTCTGTTATCCATGTAGCTGCACCATCATAGATGTATGTCTGTTATCCATGTAGCTGTACCACGATAGATGTCTGTTATCAATGTAGCTGTACCATGATAGATGTATGTTATCAATGTAGCTGTACCATGATAGATGTCTGTCTGTTATCCATGTATCTGTACCATGATACATGTCTGTTATCCATGTAGCTGTACCATGATAGATGTCTGTTATCCATGTAGCTGTACCATGATAGATGTCTATCTGTTATCTATGTAGCTGTACCATGATAGATGTATGTTACCCATGTAGATGTACCATGATAGATGTCTGTTATCTATGTAGCTGTACCATCATAGATGTCTGTTATCCATGTAACTGTACCATGATAGATGTCTGTTATCTATGCAGCTGTACCATGATAGATGTCTGTCTGTTATCCATGTAGCTGTACCATGATAGATGTCTGTTATCCATGTAGCTGTACCATGATAGATGTCTGTTATCCATGTAGCTGTACCATGATAGATGTCTGTCTGTTATCTATGTAGCTGTACCATGATAGATGTCTGTCTGTTATCCATGTAGCTGTACCATGATAGATGTCTGTTATCCATGCAGCTGTACCATGATAGATGTCTGTCTGTTATCCATGTAGCTGTACTATGATAGATGTCTGTCTGTTATCCATGTAGCTGTACCATGATAGATGTCTGTCTGTTATCCATGTAGCTGTACCATGATAGATGTCTGTCTGTTATCCATGTAGCTGTACCATGATAGATGTCTGTTATCCATGTAGCTGTACCATGATAGATGTATGTTATCCATGTAGCTGCACCATCATAGATGTCTGTCTGTTATCCATGTAGCTGCACCATCATAGATGTCTGTCTGTTATCCATGTAGCTGTACCATGATAGATGTCTGTTATCCATGTAGCTGTACCATGATAGATGTCTGTTATCCATGTAGCTGTACCATGATAGATGTCTGTTATCCATGTAGCTGTACCATGATAGATGTCTATCTGTTATCTATGTAGCTGTACCATGATAGATATCTGTTACCCATGTAGCTGTACCATGATAGATGTCTGTTATCTATGCAGCTGTACCATGATAGATGTCTGTCTGTTATCCATGTAGCTGTACCATGATAGATGTCTGTTATCTATGCAGCTGTACCATGATAGATGTCTGTCTGTTATCCATGTAGCTGTACCATGATAGATGTCTGTCTGTTATCCATGCAGCTGTACCATGATAGATGTCTGTCTGTTATCCATGTAGCTGTACCATGATAGATGTCTGTTATCCATGTAGCTGTACCATGATAGATGTATGTTCTCCATGTAGCTGTACCATGATAGATGTCTATCTGTTATCTATGTAGCTGTACCATGATAGATGTATGTTACCCATGTAGCTGTACCATGATAGATGTCTGTTATCTATGTAGCTGTACCATGATAGATGTCTGTTATCCATGTAGCTGTACCATGATAGATG
Organism: Oncorhynchus kisutch; assembly: GCF_002021735.2. Lineage (NCBI taxonomy): Eukaryota > Metazoa > Chordata > Actinopteri > Salmoniformes > Salmonidae > Oncorhynchus > Oncorhynchus kisutch. The sequence goes on from NC_034180.2 coordinate 55,738,978, forward strand.
TCTGTTATCTATGCAGCTGTACCATGATAGATGTCTGTCTGTTATCCATGTAGCTGTACCATGATAGATGTCTGTCTGTTATCCATGTAGCTGTACCATGATAGATGTCTGTCTGTTATCCATGTAGCTGTACCATGATAGATGTCTGTCTGTTATCCATGTAGCTGTACCATGATAGGTGTCTGTTATCCATGTAGCTGTACCATGATAGATGTCTGTCTGTTATCCATGTAGCTGTACCATGATAGATGTATGTTATCCATGTAGCTGCACCATCATAGATGTCTGTCTGTTATCCATGTAGCTGCACCATCATAGATGTCTGTCTGTTATCCATGTAGCTGTACCATGATAGATGTCTGTTATCCATATAGCTGTACCATGATAGATGTCTGTTATCCATGTAGCTGTACCATGATAGATGTCTATCTGTTATCTATGTAGCTGTACCATGAAAGATGTCTGTTACCCATGTAGCTGTACCATGATAGATGTCTGTTATCTATGTAGCTGTACCATGATAGATGTCTGTTACCCATGTAGCTGTACCATGATAGATGTCTGTTATCCATGCAGCTGTACCATGATAGATGTCTGTCTGTTATCCATGTAGCTGTACCATGATAGATGTCTGTCTGTTATCCATGTAGCTGTACCATGATAGATGCCTGTCTGTTATCCATGTAGCTGTACCATGATAGATGTCTGTCTGTTATCCATGTAGCTGTACCATGATAGATGTCTGTTATCCATGTAGCTGTACCATGATATATGTCTGTCTGTTATCCATGTAGCTGTACCATGATAGATGTCTGTTATCCATGTATCTGTACCATCATAGATGTCTGTTATCCATGTAGCTGTACCATGATATATGTCTGTTACCCATGTAGCAGTACCATGATATATGCCTGTTATCCATGTAGCTGTACCATGATAGATGTATGTTAACCATGTAGCTGCACCATCATATATGTCTGTCTGTTATCCATGTAGCTGTACCACGCTAGATGTCTGTTAGCCATGTAGCTGTACCATGATAGATGTATGTTATCAATGTAGCTGTACCATGATATATGTCTGTCTGTTATCCATGTAGCTGTACCATGATAGATGCCTGTCTGTTATCCATGTAGCTGTACCATGATAGATGTCTGTTATCCATGTAGCTGTACCATGATAGATGTCTGTTATCCATGTAGCTGTACCATGATAGATGTCTGTTATCCATGTAGCTGTCCCATGATAGATGTCTATCTGTTATCTATGTAGCTGTACCATGATAGATGTCTGTTACCCATGTAGCTGTACCATGATAGATGTCTGTTATCTATGTAGCTGTACCATGATAGAGGTCTGTTACCCATGTAGCTGTACCATGATAGATGTCTGTTATCTATGCAGCTGTACCATGATAGATGTCTGTCTGTTAACCATGTAGCTGTACCATGATAGATGTCTGTCTGTTATCCATGTAGCTGTACCATGATAGATGTCTGTCTGTTATCCATGTAGCTGTACCATGATAGATGTCTGTCTGTTATCCATGTAGCTGTACCATGATAGATGTCTGTTATCCATGTAGCTGTACCATGATATATGTCTGTCTGTTATCCATGTAGCTGTACCATGATAGATGTCTGTTATCCATGTATCTGTACCATCATAGATGTCTGTTATCTATGTAGCTGTACCATGATAGATGTCTATCTATGTAGCTGTACCATGATAGATGTCTGTTATCTATGTAGCTGTACCATGATATGTCTGTTATCCATGTAGCTGTACCATGATAGATGTCTGTCTGTTATCTATGTAGCTGTACCATGATATATGTCTGTTATCCATGTAGCGGTACCATGATAGATGCCTGTTATCCATGTAGCTGTACCATGATAGATGTCTGTTTGTTATCCATGTAGCTGTACCGTGATAGATGTCTGTCTGTTATCCATGTAGCTGTACCATGATATATGTCTGTCTGTTATCCATGTAGCTGTACCATGATAGATGTCTGTTATCCATGTAGCTGTACCATGATAGATGTCTGTTATCCATGTAGCTGTACCATCATAGATGTCTGTTATCCATGTAGCTGCACCATCATAGATGTCTGTCTGTTATCCATGTAGCTGTACCATGATAGATGTATGGTATCCATGTAGTTGCACCATCATAGATGTCTGTCTGTTATCAATGTAGCTGCACCATCATAGATGTCTGTCTGTTATCCATGTAGCTGTACCATGATAGATGTCTGTCTGTTATCCATGTAGTTGCACCATCATAGATGCCTGTCTGTTATCCATGTAGCTGTACCATGATAGATGTCTGTTATCCATGTAGCTGTACCATCATAGATGTCTGTTATCCATGTAGCTGCACCATCATAGATGTCTGTCTGTTATCCATGTAGCTGTACCATGATAGATGTATGGTATCCATGTAGTTGCACCATCATAGATGTCTGTCTGTTATCAATGTAGCTGCACCATCATAGATGTCTGTCTGTTATCCATGTAGCTGTACCATGATAGATGTCTGTCTGTTATCCATGTAGTTGCACCATCATAGATGCCTGTCTGTTATCCATGTAGCTGTACCATGATAGATGTCTGTTATCCATGTAGCTGTACCATGATAGATGTCTGTTATCCATGTAGCTGTACCATGATAGATGTCTGTTATCCATGTAGCTGTACCATGATAGATGTCTGTTATCCATGTAGCTGCACCATCATAGATGTATGTCTGTTATCCATGTAGCTGTACCACGATAGATGTCTGTTATCAATGTAGCTGTACCATGATAGATGTATGTTATCAATGTAGCTGTACCATGATAGATGTCTGTCTGTTATCCATGTAGCTGTACCATGATAGATGTCTGTTATCCATGTAGCTGTACCATGATGAATGTCTGTTATCTATGTAGCTGTACCATGATAGATGTCTGTTACCCATGTAGCTGTACCATGATAGATGTCTGTTACCCATGTAGATGTACCATGATAGATGTCTGTCTGTTATCCATGTAGCTGTACCATGATAGATGTCTGTCTGTTATCCATGTAGCTGTACCATGATAGATGTCTGTCTGTTACCCATGTAGATGTACCATGATAGATGTCTGTTACCCATGTAGATGTACCATGATAGATGTCTGTCATCTATGTAGCTGTACCATGATAGATGTCTGTTATCCATGTAGCTGTACCATGATAGATGTCTGTTATCTATGCAGCTGTACCATGATAGATGTCTGTCTGTTATCCATGTAGCTGTACCGTGATAGATGTATGTCTGTTATCCATGTAGCTGTACCATGATAGATGTCTGTCTGTTATCCATGTAGCTGTACTATGATAGATGTCTGTCTGTTATCCATGTAGCTGTACCATGATAGATGTCTGTCTGTTATCCATGTCGCTGTACCATGATAGATGTCTGTTATCCATGTAGCTGTACCATGATAGATGTATGTTATCCATGTAGCTGCACCATCATAGATGTCTGTCTGTTATCCATGTAGCTGCACCATCATAGATGTCTGTCTGTTATCCATGTAGCTGTACCATGATAGATGTCTGTTATCCATGTAGCTGTACCATGATAGATGTCTGTTATCCATGTAGCTGTACCATGATAGATGTCTGTTATCCATGTAGCTGTACCATCATAGATGTCTGTTATCCATGTAGCTGCACCATCATAGATGTCTGTCTGTTATCCATGTAGCTGTACCATGATAGATGTATGGTATCCATGTAGTTGCACCATCATAGATGTCTGTCTGTTATCAATGTAGCTGCACCATCATAGATGTCTGTCTGTTATCCATGTAGCTGTACCATGATAGATGTCTGTCTGTTATCCATGTAGTTGCACCATCATAGATGCCTGTCTGTTATCCATGTAGCTGTACCATGATAGATGTCTGTTATCCATGTAGCTGTACCATGATAGATGTCTGTTATCCATGTAGCTGTACCATGATAGATGTCTGTTATCCATGTAGCTGTACCATGATAGATGTCTGTTATCCATGTAGCTGCACCATCATAGATGTATGTCTGTTATCCATGTAGCTGTACCACGATAGATGTCTGTTATCAATGTAGCTGTACCATGATAGATGTATGTTATCAATGTAGCTGTACCATGATAGATGTCTGTCTGTTATCCATGTAGCTGTACCATGATAGATGTCTGTTATCCATGTAGCTGTACCATGATGAATGTCTGTTATCTATGTAGCTGTACCATGATAGATGTCTGTTACCCATGTAGCTGTACCATGATAGATGTCTGTTACCCATGTAGATGTACCATGATAGATGTCTGTCTGTTATCCATGTAGCTGTACCATGATAGATGTCTGTATGTTATCCATGTAGCTGTACCATGATAGATGTCTGTCTGTTACCCATGTAGATGTACCATGATAGATGTCTGTTACCCATGTAGATGTACCATGATAGATGTCTGTCATCTATGTAGCTGTACCATGATAGATGTCTGTTATCCATGTAGCTGTACCATGATAGATGTCTGTTATCTATGCAGCTGTACCATGATAGATGTCTGTCTGTTATCCATGTAGCTGTACCGTGATAGATGTATGTCTGTTATCCATGTAGCTGTACCATGATAGATGTCTGTCTGTTATCCATGTAGCTGTACTATGATAGATGTCTGTCTGTTATCCATGTAGCTGTACCATGATAGATGTCTGTCTGTTATCCATGTCGCTGTACCATGATAGATGTCTGTTATCCATGTAGCTGTACCATGATACATGTATGTTATCCATGTAGCTGCACCATCATAGATGTCTGTCTGTTATCCATGTAGCTGCACCATCATAGATGTCTGTCTGTTATCCATGTAGCTGTACCATGATAGATGTCTGTTATCCATGTAGCTGTACCATGATAGATGTCTGTTATCCATGTAGCTGTACCATGATAGATGTCTGTTATCCATGTAGCTGTACCATGATAGATGTCTATCTGTTATCTATGTAGCTGTACCATGATAGATGTCTGTTACCCATGTAGCTGTACCATGATAGATGTCTGTTATCTATGTAGCTGTACCATGATAGATGTCTGTTATCCATGTAGCTGTACCATGATAGATGTCTGTTATCTATGCAGCTGTACCATGATAGATGTCTGTCTGTTATCCATGTAGCTGTACCATGATAGATGTCTGTCTGTTATCCATGTAGCTGTACCATGATAGATGTCTGTCTGTTATCCATGTAGCTGTACCATGATAGATGTCTGTCTGTTATCCATGTAGCTGTACCATGATAGATGTCTGTTATCCATGTAGCTGTACCATGATAGATGTATGTTATCCATGTAGCTGCACCATCATAGATGTCTGTCTGTTATCCATGTAGCTGCACCATCATAGATGTCTGTCTGTTATCCATGTAGCTGTACCATGATAGATGTCTGTTATCCATATAGCTGTACCATGATAGATGTCTGTTATCCATGTAGCTGTACCATGATAGATGTCTGTTATCCATGTAGCTGTACCATGATAGATGTCTATCTGTTATCTATGTAGCTGTACCATGATAGATGTCTGTTACCCATGTAGCTGTACCATGATAGATGTCTGTTATCTATGTAGCTGTACCATGATAGATGTCTGTTATCCATGTAGCTGTACCATGATAGATGTCTGTTATCTATGTAGCTGTACCATGATAGATGTCTGTTATCTATGTAGCTGTACCATGATAGATGTCTGTTATCCATGTAGCTGTACCATGATAGATGTCTGTTAGCCATGTAGCTGTACCATGATAGATGTGTCTGTTAGCCATGTAGCTGTACCATGATAGATGTCTGTCTGTTATCCATGTAGCTGTACCATGATAGATGTCTGTCTGTTATCCATGTAGCTGTACCATGATAGATGTCTGTTATCCATGTAGCTGTACCATGATATATGTCTGTTATCCATGTAGCTGTACCATGATAGATGTCTGTCTGTTATCCATGTAGCTGTACCATAATATATGTCTGTTATCCATGTAGCTCTACCATGATAGATGTCTGTTATCCATGTAGCTGTACCATGATAGAGGTCTGTTATCCATGTAGCTGTACCATGATAGATGTCTGTTATCCATGTAGCTGTACCATGATAGATGTCTGTTATCAATGTAGCTGTGCCACGATAGATGTCTGTGTATTATCCATGTAGCTGTACCATGATAGATGTCTGTCTGTTATCCATGTAGCTGTACCATGATAGATGTCTGTCTGTTATCCATGTAGCTGTACCATGATAGATGTCTGTTATCCATGTAGCTGTACCATGATAGATGTCTGTTATCTATGCAGCTGTACCATGATAGATGTCTGTCTGTTATCCATGTAGCTGTGCCATGATAGATGTCTGTCTGTTATCCATGTAGCTGTACCATGATTGATGTCTGTTATCCATGTAGCTGTACCATGATAGATGTCTGTTATCCATGTAGCTGTACCATGATAGATGTCTGTTATCCATGTAGCTGTACCATTCATGTACCATGAAGATTCAACCTCATTGTTTGGAAATAAATATGAACACAGGAAAATTACGTGTTTGACTTCACTGGGCCTCATTAGACTTTGCCACCCCATAGTGGATGAATAAAATCATAATTAGAATTTGCCACCCCATAGTGGATGAATAAAATCATAATTAGACTTTGCCACCCCATAGTGGAGCTGATGCTTTCAAGGAGCGGGACACTAATCCGGAGCGGGACACTAATCCGGACGCTTATAAGAAATTCCGCTATGCCCTCAGACGAACCATCAAACAGGTAAAGCGTCAATACAGGACTTAGACTGAATCTTACTACACCGGCTCTGATGCTCGTCGGATGTGGCAGGGCTTGAAAACTATTACGGACTACAAAGGGAGACCCAGCCACGAGCTGCCTAGTGACACGAGCCCACCAGACGAGCTAAATGCCTTTTATGATCACTTCGAGGCAAGCAACACTGAAGCATGCATGAGAGCACCAGCTGTTCTGGATGACTGTGATCAGGCTCTCCGTAGCCAATGTGGGAAAGTCCTTTAAACAGGTCAACATTCAAAGCCACAGGGCCAGACGGATTACAAGTACGTGTACTCAAAGCATGCACAGAGGAAGAGGCAAGTTTCTTCACTGACATTTTCAGCTTCTCCCTGGCCGAGTCTGTAATACCGACATGTTTCAAACAGACCATAGTCCCTGTGCCCAAGAAAGTGAAGGTAACTCTCCTAAATGATTGCCGCCCTGTAGCACTCACATCTGTAGCCATAAAGTACTTTGAAAGGCTGGTCATGGCTCACAACCCCATCATGCCAGAAACACACACTCCAATTTGCGTACCGCCCCAACAGATCCACAGAAGACACAATCTCAATCGCACTCCACACTGCCCTTTACCACCTGGACAAAAGGAACACCTATGTGAGAATGCTGTTCATTAACTTCTCTAGGGTAAGGGGCAGCATTGGGAATTTTGGATGAAAAGCGTGCCCAAATTAAAGGTCCTGCTACTCTGCCACTAAAGCTAGAATATGCATATAATTAGTCGATTTGGATAGAAAACACTCAAGTTTTGTAAAACTGTTTGAATGATGCCTGTGAGTATGACAGAACTCATATGGCAGGCAAAAACCAGGAGGTGGGAAATCTGAGGTTTGTAGTTTTTCGACTCTTCGAATACACAGTGTCTATGGGGTCATGTTACACTTCCTACGGCTTCCACTAGATGTCAACAGTCTTTAGAAACTTTTTTGATGCTTCTACTGTGTGGTGGGGCCGAATGAGAGGAGAATGAGTCATAGGTCTGCCAGCAGCTATATTTCTGATTTTTGTGACTCCTCTCTTTGGCTGTTTTTCTGTGACTTGGCTCTGACCTAACATAATTGTTTGGTTTGCTTTCGTCGTAAAGCCTTTTGTGGGTATATGTGGGTATTACAGACTCGGTCAGGGAGACATTGAAAATGTCAGTGAAGACACTTGCCAGTTGGTCCGCGCATGCTCGCAGTACACGTCCTGGTAATCCATCTGGCCCTGCAGCTTTGTGGATGTTGACATGTTTAAAGGTCTTGCTCACATTGGCTACCGAGAGCGTTATCACACAGTCATCCAGAACAGCTGGCGCTCTCGTGTATGCTTCAGTGTTGCTTGCCTCGAAGCGAGCATAAAAAGGCATTTAGGTCTTCTGGTAGGCTCTCGTCACTGGACAGCTCGCGTCTAGATCTCCCTTTGTAGTCTGTAATAGTTCTACAGGATTAGTATAAATGTGATCAATACATGTGGATGATCTTGTTCCTGTAGTGTTTGTAAACACCCTGGTAGGTTTATTAATAACCTGAACCAGATTACAGACATTGGTTACAGTGAGAAGCTTCCTCTTGAGCGGACAGCTTGATGAAAACCAGTCAATTATCAGGTCACCAAGAAAGTAGACCTCTCTGTTTACATCATATACACTATCAAGCATTTCACACATATTATTTAGATACTGACTGTTAGCACTTGGTGGCCTACAGCAACACCCCAAAATAAAAGGCTTTAGATGAAGGGCCAAGTGAACCTGCAACCACAACACTTCAATAACACCTGACATAAGATCTTCTCTAAGCATTACAGGGAATATGGCTCTGAATATATACAACACCTCCCCTATAAACATTACAGGGATATGGATCTGAATATATACAGCACCTCCCCTATAAACATTACAGGGATATGGCTCTGAATATATACAGTAACACCTCCCCTATAAACATTACAGGGATATGGCTCTGAATATATACAACACCTCCCCTATAAACATTACAGGGATATGGATCTGAATATATACAGCAACACCTCCCCTATAAACATTACAGGGATATGTATCTGAATATATACAGCAACACCTCCCCTATAAACATTACAGGGATATGGATCTGAATATATACAGCAACACCTCCCCTATAAACATTACAGGGATATGGCTCTGAATATATACAACACCTCCCCTATAAACATTACAGGGATATGGCTCTGAATATATACAACACCTCCCCTATAAACATTACAGGGATATGGCTCTGAATATATACAGCACCTCCCCTATAAACATTACAGGGATATGGCTCTGAATATATACAACAACACCTCCCCTATAAACATTACAGGGATATGGCTCTGAATATATATAACACCTCCCCTATAAACATTACAGGGATATGGCTCTGAATATATACAACACCTCCCCTATAAACATTACAGGGATATGGCTCTGAATATATACAACACCTCCCCTATAAACATTACAGGGATATGGCTCTGAATATATACAACACCTCCCCTATAAACATTACAGGGATATGGCTCTGAATATATACAACACCTCCCCTATAAACATTACAGGGATATGGCTCTGAATATATACAGCAACACCTCCCCTATAAACATTACAGGGATATGGCTCTGAATATATACAACACCTCCCCTATAAACATTACAGGGATATGGCTCTGAATATATACAGCAACACCTCCCCTATAAACATTACAGGGATATGGCTCTGAATATATACTACACCTCCCCTATAAACATTACAGGGATATGGCTCTGAATATATACAGCAACACCTCCCCTATAAACATTACAGGGATATGGCTCTGAATATATACAACACCTCCCCTATAAACATTACAGGGATATGGCTCTGAATATACACAACAACACCTCCCCTATAAACATTACAGGGATATGGCTCTGAATATATATAACAACACCTTCCATATAAACATTACAGGGATATGGCTCTGAATATATACAGCAACACCTCCCCTATAAACATTACAGGGATATGGCTCTGAATATATACAGCAACACCTCCCCTATAAACATTACAGGGATATGGCTCTGAATATATACAACACCTCCCCTATAAACATTACAGGGATATGGCTCTGAATATATACAACACCTCCCCTATAAACACTACAGGGATATGGCTCTGAATATATACAACACCTCCCCTATAAACATTACAGGGATATGGCTCTGAATATATACAGCAACACCTCCCCTATAAACATTACAGGGATATGGCTCTGAATATATACAACACCTCCCCTATAAACATTACAGGGATATGGCTCTGAATATATACAACACCTCCCCTATAAACACTACAGGGATATGGCTCTGAATATATACAACACCTCCCCTATAAACATTACAGGGATATGGCTCTGAATATATACAACACCTCCCCTATAAACATTACAGGGATATGACTGAATATATACAGCAACACCTCCCCTATAAACATTACAGGGATATGGCTCTGAATATACACAACAACACCGCCCACTATAAACATTACAGGGATATGGCTCTGAATATACACAACAACACCTCCCCTATAAACATTACAGGGATATGGCTCTGAATATATTCAGCAACACCTCCCCTATAAACATTACAGGGATATGGCTCTGAATATATACAGCAACATCTCCCCTATAAACATTACAGGGATATGGCTCTGAATATATACAACACCTCCCCTATAAACATTACAGGGATATGGCTCTGAATATATACAACACCTCCCCTATAAACATTACAGGGATATGGCTCTGAATATATACAACAACACCTCCCCTATAAACATTACAGGGATATGGCTCTGAATATATACAACACCTCCCCTATAAACATTACAGGGATATGGCTCTGAATATATACAACACCTCCCCTATAAACATTACAGGGATATGGCTCTGAATATATACAACACCTCCCCTATAAACATTACAGGGATATGGCTCTGAATATATACAACACCTCCCCTATAAACATTACAGGGATATGGCTCTGAATATACACAACAACACCTCCCCTATAAACATTACAGGGATATGACTGAATATATACAGCAACACCTCCCCTATAAACATTACAGGGATATGGCTCTGAATATATACAACACCTCCCCTATAAACATTACAGGGATATGGCTCTGAATATATACAACACCTCCCCTATAAACATTACAGGGATATGGCTCTGAATATACACAACAACACCTCCCCTATAAACATTACAGGGATATGGCTCTGAATATATACAACACCTCCCCTATAAACATTACTGGGATATGACTGAATATATACAACACCTCCCCTATAAACATTACTGGGATATGGCTCTGAATATATACAACAACACCTCCCCTATAAACATTACAGGGATATGGCTCTGAATATACACAACAACACCGCCCACTATAAACATTACAGGGATATGGCTCTGAATATATACAACAACACCTCCCCTATAAACATTACAGGGATATGGCCCTGAATATATACAGCACCTCCCCTATAAACATTACAGGGATATGGCTCTGAATATATACAACACCTCCCCTATAAACATTACAGGGATATGGCTCTGAATATATACAACACCTCCCCTATAAACATTACAGGGATATGGCTCTGAATATATACAGCAACACCTCCCCTATAAACATTACAGGGATATGGCTCTGAATATATACAACACCTCCCCTATAAACATTACAGGGATATGGCTCTGAATATATACAACACCTCCCCTATAAACATTACAGGGATATGGCTCTGAATATATACAACACCTCCCCTATAAACATTACAGGGATATGGCTCTGCATATATACAACACCTCCCCTATAAACATTACAGGGATATGGCTCTGAATATATACAACACCTGACATAAGATCTTCTCTAAGCATTACAGGGATATGGCTCTGAATATATACAGCAACACCTCCCCTATAAACATTACAGGGATATGGCTCTGAATATATACTACACCTCCCCTATAAACATTACAGGGATATGGCTCTGAATATATACAGCAACACCTCCCCTATAAACATTACAGGGATATGGCTCTGAATATATACACAACACCTCCCCTATAAACATTACAGGGATATGGCTCTGAATATATACAACACCTCCCCTATAAACATTACAGGGATATGGCTCTGAATATACACAACAACACCTCCCCTATAAACATTACAGGGATATGGCTCTGAATATATATAACAACACCTTCCATATAAACATTACAGGGATATGGCTCTGAATATATACAGCACCTCCCCTATAAACATTACAAGGATATGGCTCTGAATATATACAACACCTCCCCTATAAACACTACAGGGATATGGCTCTGAATATATACAACACCTCCCCTATAAACATTACAGGGATATGGCTCTGAATATATACAACACCTCCCCTATAAACATTACAGGGATATGACTGAATATATACAGCAACACCTCCCCTATAAACATTACAGGGATATGGCTCTGAATATATACAACACCTCCCCTATAAACATTACAGGGATATGGCTCTGAATATATACAACACCTCCCCTATAAACATTACAGGGATATGGCTCTGAATATACACAACAACACCTCCCCTATAAACATTACAGGGATATGGCTCTGAATATATACAACACCTCCCCTATAAACATTACTGGGATATGACTGAATATATACAACACCTCCCCTATAAACATTACTGGGATATGGCTCTGAATATATACAACAACACCTCCCCTATAAACATTACAGGGATATGGCTCTGAATATACACAACAACACCGCCCACTATAAACATTACAGGGATATGGCTCTGAATATATACAACAACACCTCCCCTATAAACATTACAGGGATATGGCCCTGAATATATACAGCACCTCCCCTATAAACATTACAGGGATATGGCTCTGAATATATACAACACCTCCCCTATAAACATTACAGGGATATGGCTCTGAATATATACAACACCTCCCCTATAAACATTACAGGGATATGGCTCTGAATATATACAGCAACACCTCCCCTATAAACATTACAGGGATATGGCTCTGAATATATACAACACCTCCCCTATAAACATTACAGGGATATGGCTCTGAATATATACAACACCTCCCCTATAAACATTACAGGGATATGGCTCTGAATATATACAACACCTCCCCTATAAACATTACAGGGATATGGCTCTGCATATATACAACACCTCCCCTATAAACATTACAGGGATATGGCTCTGAATATATACAACACCTGACATAAGATCTTCTCTAAGCATTACAGGGATATGGCTCTGAATATATACAGCAACACCTCCCCTATAAACATTACAGGGATATGGCTCTGAATATATACTACACCTCCCCTATAAACATTACAGGGATATGGCTCTGAATATATACAGCAACACCTCCCCTATAAACATTACAGGGATATGGCTCTGAATATATACACAACACCTCCCCTATAAACATTACAGGGATATGGCTCTGAATATATACAACACCTCCCCTATAAACATTACAGGGATATGGCTCTGAATATACACAACAACACCTCCCCTATAAACATTACAGGGATATGGCTCTGAATATATATAACAACACCTTCCATATAAACATTACAGGGATATGGCTCTGAATATATACAGCACCTCCCCTATAAACATTACAAGGATATGGCTCTGAATATATACAACACCTCCCCTATAAACACTACAGGGATATGGCTCTGAATATATACAACACCTCCCCTATAAACATTACAGGGATATGGCTCTGAATATATACAACACCTCCCCTATAAACATTACAGGGATATGACTGAATATATACAGCAACACCTCCCCTATAAACATTACAGGGATATGGCTCTGAATATACACAACAAAACCGCCCACTATAAACATTACAGGGATATGGCTCTGAATATACACAACAACACCTCCCCTATAAACATTACAGGGATATGGCTCTGAATATATTCAGCAACACCTCCCCTATAAACATTACAGGGATATGGCTCTGAATATATACAGCAACATCTCCCCTATAAACATTACAGGGATATGGCTCTGAATATATACAACACCTCCCCTATAAACATTACAGGGATATGGCTCTGAATATATACAACACCTCCCCTATAAACATTACAGGGATATGGCTCTGAATATATACAACACCTCCCCTATAAACATTACAGGGATATGGCTCTGAATATATACAACACCTCCCCTATAAACATTACAGGGATATGGCTCTGAATATATACAACACCTCCCCTATAAACATTACAGGGATATGGCTCTGAATATACACAACAACACCTCCCCTATAAACATTACAGGGATATGACTGAATATATACAGCAACACCTCCCCTATAAACATTACAGGGATATGGCTCTGAATATATACAACACCTCCCCTATAAACATTACAGGGATATGGCTCTGAATATATACAACACCTCCCCTATAAACATTACAGGGATATGGCTCTGAATATACACAACAACACCTCCCCTATAAACATTACAGGGATATGACTGAATATATACAGCAACACCTCCCCTATAAACATTACAGGGATATGGCTCTGAATATATACAACACCTCCCCTATAAACATTACAGGGATATGGCTCTGAATATATACAACAACACCTCCCCTATAAACATTACAGGGATATGGCTCTGAATATATACAACACCTCCCCTATAAACATTACTGGGATATGGCTCTGAATATACACAACAACACCTCCCCTATAAACATTACAGGGATATGGCTCTGAATATATATAACAACACCTTCCATATAAACATTACAGGGATATGGCTCTGAATATATACAGCAACACCTCCCCTATAAACATTACAGGGATATGGCTCTGAATATATACAGCAACACCTCCCCTATAAACATTACAGGGATATGGCTCTGAATATATACAACACCTCCCCTATAAACATTACAGGGATATGGCTCTGAATATATACAACACCTCCCCTATAAACACTACAGGGATATGGCTCTGAATATATACAACACCTCCCCTATAAACATTACAGGGATATGGCTCTGAATATATACAGCAACACCTCCCCTATAAACATTACAGGGATATGGCTCTGAATATATACAACACCTCCCCTATAAACATTACAGGGATATGGCTCTGAATATATACAACACCTCCCCTATAAACACTACAGGGATATGGCTCTGAATATATACAACACCTCCCCTATAAACATTACAGGGATATGGCTCTGAATATATACAACACCTCCCCTATAAACATTACAGGGATATGACTGAATATATACAGCAACACCTCCCCTATAAACATTACAGGGATATGGCTCTGAATATACACAACAACACCGCCCACTATAAACATTACAGGGATATGGCTCTGAATATACACAACAACACCTCCCCTATAAACATTACAGGGATATGGCTCTGAATATATTCAGCAACACCTCCCCTATAAACATTACAGGGATATGGCTCTGAATATATACAGCAACATCTCCCCTATAAACATTACAGGGATATGGCTCTGAATATATACAACACCTCCCCTATAAACATTACAGGGATATGGCTCTGAATATATACAACACCTCCCCTATAAACATTACAGGGATATGGCTCTGAATATATACAACAACACCTCCCCTATAAACATTACAGGGATATGGCTCTGAATATATACAACACCTCCCCTATAAACATTACAGGGATATGGCTCTGAATATATACAACACCTCCCCTATAAACATTACAGGGATATGGCTCTGAATATATACAACACCTCCCCTATAAACATTACAGGGATATGGCTCTGAATATATACAACACCTCCCCTATAAACATTACAGGGATATGGCTCTGAATATACACAACAACACCTCCCCTATAAACATTACAGGGATATGACTGAATATATACAGCAACACCTCCCCTATAAACATTACAGGGATATGGCTCTGAATATATACAACACCTCCCCTATAAACATTACAGGGATATGGCTCTGAATATATACAACACCTCCCCTATAAACATTACAGGGATATGGCTCTGAATATACACAACAACACCTCCCCTATAAACATTACAGGGATATGGCTCTGAATATATACAACACCTCCCCTATAAACATTACTGGGATATGACTGAATATATACAACACCTCCCCTATAAACATTACTGGGATATGGCTCTGAATATATACAACAACACCTCCCCTATAAACATTACAGGGATATGGCTCTGAATATACACAACAACACCGCCCACTATAAACATTACAGGGATATGGCTCTGAATATATACAACAACACCTCCCCTATAAACATTACAGGGATATGGCCCTGAATATATACAGCACCTCCCCTATAAACATTACAGGGATATGGCTCTGAATATATACAACACCTCCCCTATAAACATTACAGGGATATGGCTCTGAATATATACAACACCTCCCCTATAAACATTACAGGGATATGGCTCTGAATATATACAGCAACACCTCCCCTATAAACATTACAGGGATATGGCTCTGAATATATACAACACCTCCCCTATAAACATTACAGGGATATGGCTCTGAATATATACAACACCTCCCCTATAAACATTACAGGGATATGGCTCTGAATATATACAACACCTCCCCTATAAACATTACAGGGATATGGCTCTGCATATATACAACACCTCCCCTATAAACATTACAGGGATATGGCTCTGAATATATACAACACCTGACATAAGATCTTCTCTAAGCATTACAGGGATATGGCTCTGAATATATACAGCAACACCTCCCCTATAAACATTACAGGGATATGGCTCTGAATATATACTACACCTCCCCTATAAACATTACAGGGATATGGCTCTGAATATATACAGCAACACCTCCCCTATAAACATTACAGGGATATGGCTCTGAATATATACACAACACCTCCCCTATAAACATTACAGGGATATGGCTCTGAATATATACAACACCTCCCCTATAAACATTACAGGGATATGGCTCTGAATATACACAACAACACCTCCCCTATAAACATTACAGGGATATGGCTCTGAATATATATAACAACACCTTCCATATAAACATTACAGGGATATGGCTCTGAATATATACAGCACCTCCCCTATAAACATTACAAGGATATGGCTCTGAATATATACAACACCTCCCCTATAAACACTACAGGGATATGGCTCTGAATATATACAACACCTCCCCTATAAACATTACAGGGATATGGCTCTGAATATATACAACACCTCCCCTATAAACATTACAGGGATATGACTGAATATATACAGCAACACCTCCCCTATAAACATTACAGGGATATGGCTCTGAATATACACAACAAAACCGCCCACTATAAACATTACAGGGATATGGCTCTGAATATACACAACAACACCTCCCCTATAAACATTACAGGGATATGGCTCTGAATATATTCAGCAACACCTCCCCTATAAACATTACAGGGATATGGCTCTGAATATATACAGCAACATCTCCCCTATAAACATTACAGGGATATGGCTCTGAATATATACAACACCTCCCCTATAAACATTACAGGGATATGGCTCTGAATATATACAACACCTCCCCTATAAACATTACAGGGATATGGCTCTGAATATATACAACACCTCCCCTATAAACATTACAGGGATATGGCTCTGAATATATACAACACCTCCCCTATAAACATTACAGGGATATGGCTCTGAATATATACAACACCTCCCCTATAAACATTACAGGGATATGGCTCTGAATATACACAACAACACCTCCCCTATAAACATTACAGGGATATGACTGAATATATACAGCAACACCTCCCCTATAAACATTACAGGGATATGGCTCTGAATATATACAACACCTCCCCTATAAACATTACAGGGATATGGCTCTGAATATATACAACACCTCCCCTATAAACATTACAGGGATATGGCTCTGAATATACACAACAACACCTCCCCTATAAACATTACAGGGATATGACTGAATATATACAGCAACACCTCCCCTATAAACATTACAGGGATATGGCTCTGAATATATACAACACCTCCCCTATAAACATTACAGGGATATGGCTCTGAATATATACAACAACACCTCCCCTATAAACATTACAGGGATATGGCTCTGAATATATACAACACCTCCCCTATAAACATTACTGGGATATGGCTCTGAATATACACAACAACACCTCCCCTATAAACATTACAGGGATATGGCTCTGAATATATATAACAACACCTTCCATATAAACATTACAGGGATATGGCTCTGAATATATACAGCAACACCTCCCCTATAAACATTACAGGGATATGGCTCTGAATATATACAGCAACACCTCCCCTATAAACATTACAGGGATATGGCTCTGAATATATACAACACCTCCCCTATAAACATTACAGGGATATGGCTCTGAATATATACAACACCTCCCCTATAAACACTACAGGGATATGGCTCTGAATATATACAACACCTCCCCTATAAACATTACAGGGATATGGCTCTGAATATATACAGCAACACCTCCCCTATAAACATTACAGGGATATGGCTCTGAATATATACAACACCTCCCCTATAAACATTACAGGGATATGGCTCTGAATATATACAACACCTCCCCTATAAACACTACAGGGATATGGCTCTGAATATATACAACACCTCCCCTATAAACATTACAGGGATATGGCTCTGAATATATACAACACCTCCCCTATAAACATTACAGGGATATGACTGAATATATACAGCAACACCTCCCCTATAAACATTACAGGGATATGGCTCTGAATATACACAACAACACCGCCCACTATAAACATTACAGGGATATGGCTCTGAATATACACAACAACACCTCCCCTATAAACATTACAGGGATATGGCTCTGAATATATTCAGCAACACCTCCCCTATAAACATTACAGGGATATGGCTCTGAATATATACAGCAACATCTCCCCTATAAACATTACAGGGATATGGCTCTGAATATATACAACACCTCCCCTATAAACATTACAGGGATATGGCTCTGAATATATACAACACCTCCCCTATAAACATTACAGGGATATGGCTCTGAATATATACAACAACACCTCCCCTATAAACATTACAGGGATATGGCTCTGAATATATACAACACCTCCCCTATAAACATTACAGGGATATGGCTCTGAATATATACAACACCTCCCCTATAAACATTACAGGGATATGGCTCTGAATATATACAACACCTCCCCTATAAACATTACAGGGATATGGCTCTGAATATATACAACACCTCCCCTATAAACATTACAGGGATATGGCTCTGAATATACACAACAACACCTCCCCTATAAACATTACAGGGATATGACTGAATATATACAGCAACACCTCCCCTATAAACATTACAGGGATATGGCTCTGAATATATACAACACCTCCCCTATAAACATTACAGGGATATGGCTCTGAATATATACAACACCTCCCCTATAAACATTACAGGGATATGGCTCTGAATATACACAACAACACCTCCCCTATAAACATTACAGGGATATGGCTCTGAATATATACAACACCTCCCCTATAAACATTACTGGGATATGACTGAATATATACAACACCTCCCCTATAAACATTACTGGGATATGGCTCTGAATATATACAACAACACCTCCCCTATAAACATTACAGGGATATGGCTCTGAATATACACAACAACACCGCCCACTATAAACATTACAGGGATATGGCTCTGAATATATACAACAACACCTCCCCTATAAACATTACAGGGATATGGCCCTGAATATATACAGCACCTCCCCTATAAACATTACAGGGATATGGCTCTGAATATATACAACACCTCCCCTATAAACATTACAGGGATATGGCTCTGAATATATACAACACCTCCCCTATAAACATTACAGGGATATGGCTCTGAATATATACAGCAACACCTCCCCTATAAACATTACAGGGATATGGCTCTGAATATATACAACACCTCCCCTATAAACATTACAGGGATATGGCTCTGAATATATACAACACCTCCCCTATAAACATTACAGGGATATGGCTCTGAATATATACAACACCTCCCCTATAAACATTACAGGGATATGGCTCTGCATATATACAACACCTCCCCTATAAACATTACAGGGATATGGCTCTGAATATATACAACACCTGACATAAGATCTTCTCTAAGCATTACAGGGATATGGCTCTGAATATATACAGCAACACCTCCCCTATAAACATTACAGGGATATGGCTCTGAATATATACTACACCTCCCCTATAAACATTACAGGGATATGGCTCTGAATATATACAGCAACACCTCCCCTATAAACATTACAGGGATATGGCTCTGAATATATACACAACACCTCCCCTATAAACATTACAGGGATATGGCTCTGAATATATACAACACCTCCCCTATAAACATTACAGGGATATGGCTCTGAATATACACAACAACACCTCCCCTATAAACATTACAGGGATATGGCTCTGAATATATATAACAACACCTTCCATATAAACATTACAGGGATATGGCTCTGAATATATACAGCACCTCCCCTATAAACATTACAAGGATATGGCTCTGAATATATACAACACCTCCCCTATAAACACTACAGGGATATGGCTCTGAATATATACAACACCTCCCCTATAAACATTACAGGGATATGGCTCTGAATATATACAACACCTCCCCTATAAACATTACAGGGATATGACTGAATATATACAGCAACACCTCCCCTATAAACATTACAGGGATATGGCTCTGAATATACACAACAAAACCGCCCACTATAAACATTACAGGGATATGGCTCTGAATATACACAACAACACCTCCCCTATAAACATTACAGGGATATGGCTCTGAATATATTCAGCAACACCTCCCCTATAAACATTACAGGGATATGGCTCTGAATATATACAGCAACATCTCCCCTATAAACATTACAGGGATATGGCTCTGAATATATACAACACCTCCCCTATAAACATTACAGGGATATGGCTCTGAATATATACAACACCTCCCCTATAAACATTACAGGGATATGGCTCTGAATATATACAACACCTCCCCTATAAACATTACAGGGATATGGCTCTGAATATATACAACACCTCCCCTATAAACATTACAGGGATATGGCTCTGAATATATACAACACCTCCCCTATAAACATTACAGGGATATGGCTCTGAATATACACAACAACACCTCCCCTATAAACATTACAGGGATATGACTGAATATATACAGCAACACCTCCCCTATAAACATTACAGGGATATGGCTCTGAATATATACAACACCTCCCCTATAAACATTACAGGGATATGGCTCTGAATATATACAACACCTCCCCTATAAACATTACAGGGATATGGCTCTGAATATACACAACAACACCTCCCCTATAAACATTACAGGGATATGACTGAATATATACAGCAACACCTCCCCTATAAACATTACAGGGATATGGCTCTGAATATATACAACACCTCCCCTATAAACATTACAGGGATATGACTCTGAATATATACAACAACACCTCCCCTATAAACATTACAGGGATATGGCTCTGAATATATACAACACCTCCCCTATAAACATTACTGGGATATGGCTCTGAATATATACAACAACACCTCCCCTATAAACATTACAGGGATATGGCTCTGAATATACACAACAACACCGCCCACTATAAACATTACAGGGATATGGCTCTGAATATATACAACAACACCTCCCCTATAAACATTACAGGGATATGGCCCTGAATATATACAGCACCTCCCCTATAAACATTACAGGGATATGGCTCTGAATATATACAACACCTCCCCTATAAACATTACAGGGATATGGCTCTGAATATATACAACACCTCCCCTATAAACATTACAGGGATATGGCTCTGAATATACACAACAACACCTCCCCTATAAACATTACAGGGATATGACTGAATATATACAGCAACACCTCCCCTATAAACATTACAGGGATATGGCTCTGAATATATACAACACCTCCCCTATAAACATTACAGGGATATGGCTCTGAATATATACAACAACACCTCCCCTATAAACATTACAGGGATATGGCTCTGAATATATACAACACCTCCCCTATAAACATTACTGGGATATGGCTCTGAATATACACAACAACACCTCCCCTATAAACATTACAGGGATATGGCTCTGAATATATATAACAACACCTTCCATATAAACATTACAGGGATATGGCTCTGAATATATACAGCAACACCTCCCCTATAAACATTACAGGGATATGGCTCTGAATATATACAGCAACACCTCCCCTATAAACATTACAGGGATATGGCTCTGAATATATACAACACCTCCCCTATAAACATTACAGGGATATGGCTCTGAATATATACAACACCTCCCCTATAAACACTACAGGGATATGGCTCTGAATATATACAACACCTCCCCTATAAACATTACAGGGATATGGCTCTGAATATATACAGCAACACCTCCCCTATAAACATTACAGGGATATGGCTCTGAATATATACAACACCTCCCCTATAAACATTACAGGGATATGGCTCTGAATATATACAACACCTCCCCTATAAACACTACAGGGATATGGCTCTGAATATATACAACACCTCCCCTATAAACATTACAGGGATATGGCTCTGAATATATACAACACCTCCCCTATAAACATTACAGGGATATGACTGAATATATACAGCAACACCTCCCCTATAAACATTACAGGGATATGGCTCTGAATATACACAACAACACCGCCCACTATAAACATTACAGGGATATGGCTCTGAATATACACAACAACACCTCCCCTATAAACATTACAGGGATATGGCTCTGAATATATTCAGCAACACCTCCCCTATAAACATTACAGGGATATGGCTCTGAATATATACAGCAACATCTCCCCTATAAACATTACAGGGATATGGCTCTGAATATATACAACACCTCCCCTATAAACATTACAGGGATATGGCTCTGAATATATACAACACCTCCCCTATAAACATTACAGGGATATGGCTCTGAATATATACAACAACACCTCCCCTATAAACATTACAGGGATATGGCTCTGAATATATACAACACCTCCCCTATAAACATTACAGGGATATGGCTCTGAATATATACAACACCTCCCCTATAAACATTACAGGGATATGGCTCTGAATATATACAACACCTCCCCTATAAACATTACAGGGATATGGCTCTGAATATATACAACACCTCCCCTATAAACATTACAGGGATATGGCTCTGAATATACACAACAACACCTCCCCTATAAACATTACAGGGATATGACTGAATATATACAGCAACACCTCCCCTATAAACATTACAGGGATATGGCTCTGAATATATACAACACCTCCCCTATAAACATTACAGGGATATGGCTCTGAATATATACAACACCTCCCCTATAAACATTACAGGGATATGGCTCTGAATATACACAACAACACCTCCCCTATAAACATTACAGGGATATGGCTCTGAATATATACAACACCTCCCCTATAAACATTACTGGGATATGACTGAATATATACAACACCTCCCCTATAAACATTACTGGGATATGGCTCTGAATATATACAACAACACCTCCCCTATAAACATTACAGGGATATGGCTCTGAATATACACAACAACACCGCCCACTATAAACATTACAGGGATATGGCTCTGAATATATACAACAACACCTCCCCTATAAACATTACAGGGATATGGCCCTGAATATATACAGCACCTCCCCTATAAACATTACAGGGATATGGCTCTGAATATATACAACACCTCCCCTATAAACATTACAGGGATATGGCTCTGAATATATACAACACCTCCCCTATAAACATTACAGGGATATGGCTCTGAATATATACAGCAACACCTCCCCTATAAACATTACAGGGATATGGCTCTGAATATATACAACACCTCCCCTATAAACATTACAGGGATATGGCTCTGAATATATACAACACCTCCCCTATAAACATTACAGGGATATGGCTCTGAATATATACAACACCTCCCCTATAAACATTACAGGGATATGGCTCTGCATATATACAACACCTCCCCTATAAACATTACAGGGATATGGCTCTGAATATATACAACACCTGACATAAGATCTTCTCTAAGCATTACAGGGATATGGCTCTGAATATATACAGCAACACCTCCCCTATAAACATTACAGGGATATGGCTCTGAATATATACTACACCTCCCCTATAAACATTACAGGGATATGGCTCTGAATATATACAGCAACACCTCCCCTATAAACATTACAGGGATATGGCTCTGAATATATACACAACACCTCCCCTATAAACATTACAGGGATATGGCTCTGAATATATACAACACCTCCCCTATAAACATTACAGGGATATGGCTCTGAATATACACAACAACACCTCCCCTATAAACATTACAGGGATATGGCTCTGAATATATATAACAACACCTTCCATATAAACATTACAGGGATATGGCTCTGAATATATACAGCACCTCCCCTATAAACATTACAAGGATATGGCTCTGAATATATACAACACCTCCCCTATAAACACTACAGGGATATGGCTCTGAATATATACAACACCTCCCCTATAAACATTACAGGGATATGGCTCTGAATATATACAACACCTCCCCTATAAACATTACAGGGATATGACTGAATATATACAGCAACACCTCCCCTATAAACATTACAGGGATATGGCTCTGAATATACACAACAAAACCGCCCACTATAAACATTACAGGGATATGGCTCTGAATATACACAACAACACCTCCCCTATAAACATTACAGGGATATGGCTCTGAATATATTCAGCAACACCTCCCCTATAAACATTACAGGGATATGGCTCTGAATATATACAGCAACATCTCCCCTATAAACATTACAGGGATATGGCTCTGAATATATACAACACCTCCCCTATAAACATTACAGGGATATGGCTCTGAATATATACAACACCTCCCCTATAAACATTACAGGGATATGGCTCTGAATATATACAACACCTCCCCTATAAACATTACAGGGATATGGCTCTGAATATATACAACACCTCCCCTATAAACATTACAGGGATATGGCTCTGAATATATACAACACCTCCCCTATAAACATTACAGGGATATGGCTCTGAATATACACAACAACACCTCCCCTATAAACATTACAGGGATATGACTGAATATATACAGCAACACCTCCCCTATAAACATTACAGGGATATGGCTCTGAATATATACAACACCTCCCCTATAAACATTACAGGGATATGGCTCTGAATATATACAACACCTCCCCTATAAACATTACAGGGATATGGCTCTGAATATACACAACAACACCTCCCCTATAAACATTACAGGGATATGACTGAATATATACAGCAACACCTCCCCTATAAACATTACAGGGATATGGCTCTGAATATATACAACACCTCCCCTATAAACATTACAGGGATATGACTCTGAATATATACAACAACACCTCCCCTATAAACATTACAGGGATATGGCTCTGAATATATACAACACCTCCCCTATAAACATTACTGGGATATGGCTCTGAATATATACAACAACACCTCCCCTATAAACATTACAGGGATATGGCTCTGAATATACACAACAACACCGCCCACTATAAACATTACAGGGATATGGCTCTGAATATATACAACAACACCTCCCCTATAAACATTACAGGGATATGGCCCTGAATATATACAGCACCTCCCCTATAAACATTACAGGGATATGGCTCTGAATATATACAACACCTCCCCTATAAACATTACAGGGATATGGCTCTGAATATATACAACACCTCCCCTATAAACATTACAGGGATATGGCTCTGAATATATACAGCAACACCTCCCCTATAAACATTACAGGGATATGGCTCTGAATATATACAACACCTCCCCTATAAACATTACAGGGATATGGCTCTGAATATATACAACACCTCCCCTATAAACATTACAGGGATATGGCTCTGAATATATACAGCAACACCTCCCCTATAAACATTACAGGGATATGGCTCTGAATATATACAACACCTCCCCTATAAACATTACAGGGATATGGCTCTGAATATATATAACAACACCTCCCCTATAAACATTACAGGGATATGACTGAATATATACAGCAACACCTCCCCTATAAACATTACAGGGATATGGCTCTGAATATACACAGCAACACCTCCCCTATAAACATTACAGGGATATGGCTCTGAATATATACAACACCTCCCCTATAAACATTACAGGGATATGGCTCTGAATATATACAGCACCTCCCCTATAAACATTACAGGGATATGGCTCTGAATATACACAGCAACACCTCCCCTATAAACATTACAGGGATATGGCTCTGAATATATACAACACCTCCCCTATAAACATTACAGGGATATGGCTCTGAATATATACAACAACACCTCCCCTATAAACATTACAGGGATATGGCTCTGAATATATACAACACCTCCCCTATAAACATTACAGGGATATGGCTCTGAATATATACAACACCTCCCCTATAAACATTACAGGGATATGGCTCTGAATATATACAACACCTCCCCTATAAACATTACAGGGATATGGCTCTGAATATATACAACACCTCCCCTATAAACATTACAGGGATATGGCTCTGAATATATACAACAACACCGCCCACTATAAACATTACAGGGATATGGCTCTGAATATATACAACACCTCCCCTATAAACATTACAGGGATATGGCTCTGAATATATACAACACCTCCCCTATAAACATTACAGGGATATGGCTCTGAATATATACAACAACACCTCCCCTATAAACATTACAGGGATATGGCTCTGAATATACACAACAATACCTCCCCTATAAACATTACAGGGATATGGCTCTGAATATATACAGCAACACCTCCCCTATAAACATTACAGGGATATGGCTCTGAATATATACAACACCTCCCCTATAAACATTACAGGGATATGGCTCTGAATATACACAACAACACCTCCCCTATAAACATTACAGGGATATGGCTCTGAATATATACAACACCTCCCCTATAAACATTACTGGGATATGGCTCTGAATATATACAACAACACCTCCCCTATAAACATTACTGGGATATGGCTCTGAATAGATACAACAACACCGCCCACTATAAACATTACAGGGATATGGCTCTGAATATATACAACACCTCCCCTATAAACATTACAGGGATATGGCTCTGAATATATACAGCAACACCTCCCCTATAAACATTACAGGGATATGGCTCTGAATATATACAACACCTCCCCTATAAACATTACAGGGATATGACTCTGAATATATACAGCAACACCTCCCCTATAAACATTACAGGGATATGGCTCTGAATATATACAACACCTCCCCTATAAACATTACAGGGATATGGCTCTGAATATATACAACAACACCTCCCCTATAAACATTACAGGGATATGGCCCTGAATATATACAACAACACCTCCCCTATAAACATTACAGGGATATGGCTCTGAATATATACAGCAACACCTCCCCTATAAACATTACAGGGATATGGCTCTGAATATATACAACACCTCCCCTATAAACATTACAGGGATATGGCTCTGAATATATACAGCAACACCTCCCCTATAAACATTACAGGGATATGGCTCTGAATATAGACAGCAACACCTCCCCTATAAACATTCCTGTCTCTTCTAAAGATGTTATATCCTTGTATTTCTACTGCTGTATCATCAAATGAATTATCTAAGTGATTCTCAGAAATGGCTAATATATGAATGTTACCTGATGTTAGCAATCTGATTTCAAAGCCTACACATATAAATATGGGCTATTTTCAGACATTTCCTGGGAAGTTTGTTATGAATAGACATCATATGGAAAAGACAAACAAAGAAGATAACAAATACATACATTCAGTAGCCCATTAATGACCTGATCCCTGCTGTTATACTGACCTCTTCCTGACCCCAGCTGTTATACTGACCTGTTCCTGACCCCTGCTGTTATACTGACCTGTTCCTGACCCCTGCTGTTATACTGACCTGTTCCTGACCCCTGCTGTTATACTGACCTGTTCCTGACCCCTGCTGTTATACTGACCTGTTCCTGACCCCTGCTGTTATACTGACCTGTTCCTGACCCCTGCTGTTATACTGACCTCTTCCTGACCCCAGCTGTTAAACTGACCTCTTCCTGACCCCAGCTGTTAAACTGACCTGTTCCTGACCCCTGCTGTTATACTGACCTCTTCCTGACCCCAGCTGTTATACTGACCTGTTCCTGACCCCTGCTGTTATACTGACCTCTTCCTGACCCCAGCTGTTATACTGACCTGTTCCTGACCCTGCTGTTATCCTGACCTGTTCCTGACCCCTGCTGTTATCCTGACCTCTGCTGTTATACTGACCTGTTCCTGACCCCTGCTGTTATACTGCATTCTAAAAGATGACATATCATAAACTAGTCCTAACCATAACCAGTAACCCCTGACCTCTAACCCCTGAACTCTAACCGTAACCCCTGACCTCTAACCTCAACCCCTGACCTCTAACCCCTTACCTCTAATCCCTGACCTCTAACCCTAACCCCTGAACTCTAACCCCTGACCTCTAACCCTAACCTCTAATCCCTTACCTCTGACCATAACCCCTGACCTCTAACCCCTGACCCCTGACATCTAACCATAATCCCTGATCTCTAACCCTAACCCTGACCTCTAAACCGAACCTCTAACCCTAACCCCTGACCTCTAACCACTGCTGTTTCTATTTTCCCCCAGGGCTCCCCCTATTTGTGTCTGCGGGGAGGGACAGAGACTGTCTACAGGCTGGGGACACCTGCTCCAGTGATGATGGGTGCAGCCCTCGTCTGCGGACGCTGAGACAGTGTGTGGCGGGGGACGGCAGTGTGAAGCTGGGCCCTGGGGCCAGGAACCAGTGTGAGAACGCAGTCACGGCCCTGCTGTCCTCCCCGCTGCACGGCTGCCAGTGTAAACGAGGCATGAAGAGAGAGAAGAACTGCCTCAGTATCTATTGGAGCCTGCACCAGTCTGTCCTGCATGGTGAGACAATAACACCTAACCCTAATCTATATTACCAGTCTGTTTAACACCTAGTCCTAATCTATAGCACCAGTCTGTCCTACATGGTGAGATTATAACACCTAACCCTAATCTATAGTACCAGTCTATATAACACCTAGCGCTAATCTATAGTACCAGTCTGTCCTACATGTTGAGATTATAACACCTAACCCTAATCTATAGTACCAGTCTATATAACACCTAGCCCTAATCTATAGTACCAGTCTGTCCTACATGTTGAGATTATAACACCTAGCCCTAATCTAAAGTACCAGTCTATATAACACCTAACCCTAATCTGTAGTACCAGTCTATATAACACCTAGCCCTAATCTATAGTACCAGTCTATATAACACCTAGCCCTAATCTATAGTACCAGTCTATATAACACCTAGCCCTAATCTATAGTACCAGTCTATATAACACCTAGCCCTAATCTATAGTACCAGTCTGTCCTACATGGTGAGATTATATTAGCTAGTCCTAATCTATAGTACCAGTCTATATAACACCTAGCCCTAATCTATAGTACCAGTCTATATAACACCTAGTCCTAATCTATAGTACTAGTCTATATAACACCTAGCCCTAATCTATAGTACCAGTCTATATAAAACCTAGTCCTAATCTATAGTACCAGTCTATATAACACCTAGCCCTAATCTATAGTACCAGTCTATATAACATCTAGCCCTAATCTATAGTACCAGTCTATATAACACCTAGCCCTAATCTATAGTACCAGTCTGTCCTACATGGTGAGATTATAACACCTAACTCTAATCTATAGTACCAGTCTATATAACACCTACCCATAATCTATAGCACCAGTCTGTCCTACATGGTGAGATTATAACACCTAGCCCTAATCTATAGTACCGGTCTGTCCCACAAAATGATATTATAACGCCTAACCCTAATCTATAGTACCAGTCTATATAACACAGCCCTAATCTATAGTACCAGTTTATATAACACCTAGTCCTAATCTATAGTACCAGTCTATATAACATCTAGCCCTAATCTATAGTACCAGTCAAAGTCAAAATCCAGACCTGAATCCAATCGAGAATCTGTGGAAAGAAATCACAAATGCTCTCCATCCAACCTCACTGAGCTCGAGCTG
The DNA here is from genome assembly GCF_002021735.2 of Oncorhynchus kisutch. Classification (NCBI taxonomy): domain Eukaryota; kingdom Metazoa; phylum Chordata; class Actinopteri; order Salmoniformes; family Salmonidae; genus Oncorhynchus; species Oncorhynchus kisutch. Next base: position 55,769,470 of record NC_034180.2, read on the forward strand.
TTTTGCAAGGAGGAATGGGAAAAAATGTCAGTCTCTCGATGTGCAAAACTGATAGAGACATACCCCAAGCGACTTACAGCTGTAATCGCAGCAAAAGGTGGCGCTACAAAGTATTAAGTTAAGGGGGCTGAATAATTTTGCACGCCCAATTTTTCAGTTTTTGATTTGTTAAAAAAGTTTGAAATATCCAATAAATGTCGTTCCACTTCATGATTGTGTCCCACTTGTTGATTCTTCACAAAAAAATACCGTTTTATATCTTTATGTTTGAAGCCTGAAATGTGGCAAAAGGTCGCAAAGTTCAAGGGGGCCGAATACTTTCGCAAGGCACTGTAACACCTAGCCCTAATCTATAGTACCAGTCTGTCCTACATGGTGAGATTATATTAGCTAGTCCTAATCTATAGTACCAGTCTATATAACACCTAGCCCTAATCTATAGTACCAGTCTATATAACACCTAGTCCTAATCTATAGTACTAGTCTATATAACACCTAGCCCTAATCTATAGTACCAGTCTATATAAAACCTAGTCCTAATCTATAGTACCAGTCTATATAACATCTTGCCCTAATCTATAGTACCAGTCTATATAACACCTAGCCCTAATCTATAGTACCAGTCTGTCCTACATGGTGAGATTATAACACCTAACTCTAATCTATAGTACCAGTCTATATAACACCTACCCATAATCTATAGCACCAGTCTGTCCTACATGGTGAGATTATAACACCTAGCCCTAATCTATAGTACCGGTCTGTCCCACAAAATGATATTATAACGCCTAACCCTAATCTAGAGTACCAGTCTATATAACACAGCCCTAATCTATAGTACCATTCTATATAACACCTAATCCTAATCTATAGTACCAGTCTGTCCTACATGTTGAGATTATAACACCTAACCCTAATCTATAGCACCAGTCTGTATAACACCTAGTCCTAATCTATAGTACCAGTCTATATAACACCTAGCCCTAATCTATAGTACCAGTCTATATAACACCTATTCCTAATCTATAGTACCAGTCTGTCCAACAGCTGTACATAGTCTATCGGTAAATAGCCCACCCATTTTTACCTACCTCATCCCCATACTGTTTTTATTTATTTACTTTTCTGCTCTTTTGCACACCAATATCTCTACCTGTACATGACCATCTGATCATTTATCACTCCAGTGTTAATCTGCAAAATTGTAATTATTCGCCTACCTCCTCATGCCTTTTGCACACAATGTATATAGACTCCACTTTTTTTTCTACTGTGTTATTGACTTGTTAATTGTTTACTCCATGTGTAACTCTGTGTTGTCTGTTCACACTGCTATGCTTTATCTTGGCCAGGTCGCAGTTGCAAATGAGAACTTGTTCTCAACTAGCCTACCTGGTTAAATAAAGGTGAAATAAATATATATATATTTTTTAAATAACACCTAGCCCTAATCTATAGAACCAGTCTGTATAACACCTAGCCCTAATCTATAGTACCAGTCTATTTAACACCTAGCCCTAATCTATAGTACCAGTCTATATAACACCTAGCCCTAATCTATAGTACCAGTCTGTCCAACATGGTGGGATTATAACACCTAGTCCTAATCTATAGAACCAGTTTAAATAACACAGCCCTAATCTATAGTAGCAGTCTATATAACACCTAGCCCTAATCTATAGTACCAGTCTGTCCTACATGGTGAGATTATATTACCTAGTCCTAATCTATAGTACCAGTCTATATAACACCTAGCCCTGATCTATAGTACCAGTCTATATAACACCTAGTCCTAATCTATAGTACCAGTCTATATAACACCTAGCCCTAATCTATAGTACCAGTCTATATAACACCTAGTCCTAATCTGTAGTACCAGTCTATATAACATCTAGCCCTAATCTATAGTACCAGTCTATATAACACCTAGCCCTAATCTATAGTACCAGTCTGTCCTACATGGTGAGATTATAACACCTAACCCTAATCTATAGTACCAGTCTATATAACACAGCCCTAATCTATAGTACCATTCTATATAACACCTAATCCTAATCTATAGTACCAGTCTGTCCTACATGTTGAGATTATAACACCTAACCCTAATCTATAGTACCAGTCTATATAACACCTAGCCCTAATCTATAGTACCAGTCTGTCCTACATGTTGAGATTATAACACCTAATCTATAGTACCAGTCTATATAACACCTAGCCCTAATCTATAGCACCAGTCTGTCTAACACCTAGTCCTAATCTATAGTACCAGTCTATATAACACCTAGCCCTAATCTATAGTACCGGTCTGTCCCACAAAATGATATTATAACGCCTAACCCTAATCTATAGTACCAGTCTATATAACACAGCCCTAATCTATAGCACCATTCTATATAACACCTAATCCTAATCTATAGTACCAGTCTGTCCTACATGTTGAGATTATAACACCTAACCCTAATCTATAGCACCAGTCTGTATAACACCTAGTCCTAATCTATAGTACCAGTCTATATAACACCTAGCCCTAATCTATAGTACCAGTCTATATAACACCTATTCCTAATCTATAGTACCAGTCTGTCCAACAGCTGTACATAGTCTATCGGTAAATAGCCCACCCATTTTTACCTACCTCATCCCCATACTGTTTTTATTTATTTACTTTTCTGCTCTTTTGCACACCAATATCTCTACCTGTACATGACCATCTGATCATTTATCACTCCAGTGTTAATCTGCAAAATTGTAATTATTCGCCTACCTCCTCATGCCTTTTGCACACAATGTATATAGACTCCACTTTTTTTTCTACTGTGTTATTGACTTGTTAATTGTTTACTCCATGTGTAACTCTGTGTTGTCTGTTCACACTGCTATGCTTTATCTTGGCCAGGTCGCAGTTGCAAATGAGAACTTGTTCTCAACTAGCCTACCTGGTTAAATAAAGGTGAAATAAATATATATATTTTTTTTAAATAACACCTAGCCCTAATCTATAGAACCAGTCTGTATAACACCTAGCCCTAATCTATAGTACCAGTCTATTTAACACCTAGCCCTAATCTATAGTACCAGTCTATATAACACCTAGCCCTAATCTATAGTACCAGTCTGTCCAACATGGTGGGATTATAACACCTAGTCCTAATCTATAGAACCAGTTTAAATAACACAGCCCTAATCTATAGTAGCAGTCTATATAACACCTAGCCCTAATCTATAGTACCAGTCTGTCCTACATGGTGAGATTATATTACCTAGTCCTAATCTATAGTACCAGTCTATATAACACCTAGCCCTGATCTATAGTACCAGTCTATATAACACCTAGTCCTAATCTATAGTACCAGTCTATATAACACCTAGCCCTAATCTATAGTACCAGTCTATATAACACCTAGTCCTAATCTGTAGTACCAGTCTATATAACATCTAGCCCTAATCTATAGTACCAGTCTATATAACACCTAGCCCTAATCTATAGTACCAGTCTGTCCTACATGGTGAGATTATAACACCTAACCCTAATCTATAGTACCAGTCTATATAACACAGCCCTAATCTATAGTACCATTCTATATAACACCTAATCCTAATCTATAGTACCAGTCTGTCCTACATGTTGAGATTATAACACCTAACCCTAATCTATAGTACCAGTCTATATAACACCTAGCCCTAATCTATAGTACCAGTCTGTCCTACATGTTGAGATTATAACACCTAATCTATAGTACCAGTCTATATAACACCTAGCCCTAATCTATAGCACCAGTCTGTCTAACACCTAGTCCTAATCTATAGTACCAGTCTATATAACACCTAGCCCTAATCTATAGTACCAGTCTATATAACACCTATTCCTAATCTATAGTACCAGTCTGTCCTACATGTTGAGATTATAACACTTAGGGACAGGGGGATTGAGAGAGGACAGGGAGAGAGAGTGGACAGGGAGAGAGAGAGAGGACAGGGACAGCGAGAGGACAGGGAGAGGGAAGACAAGGAGGTAATGGGACAGGTTGAGAGAGAGAGGCACAGGGAGATTGAGAGATGACAGGGAGAGAGAGAGGACAGGGAGAGGGAGAGAGTAGACAAGGAGATAATGGGACAATGAGAGAGAGGGACAGGGTGATTGAGAGAGGACAGGGAGAAAGAGAGAGAGGACAGGGAGAGAATGGGACAGGGAAAGAGGGACAGGGAGATTGAGAGAGGACAGGGAGATTGAGAGAGGACAGGGAGAGAGAGAGGACAAGGAGAGAATGGGACAGGGCGATTGAGAGAGGACAGGGAGTGCGAGAGAGTGGACAAGGAGAGAATGGGACAGGTTGAGAGAGAGAGGGACAGGGAGATTGAGAGAGGACAGGGAGAGAGAGAGGACAGGGAGAGGGAGAGAGAAGACAAGGAGAGAATGGAACAGGTTGAGAGAGGACAGGGAGAGAGAGAGGACAAGGAGAGAATGGGACAGGTTGAGAGAGAGAGAGGGACAGGGACAGGGAGAGAGAGGGGACAAGGTGAGAATGGGACAGGTTGAGAGAGTGTCAGGGAGAGAGAGAGAGAGAGGGACAGGGAGAGACAAACTGTCTCAGTATCTATTGGAGCCTGCATAGTGAGACCACAGGAAAGGCCAGGGAAGATGTCAGGGGTCAAAGATCAGACACGGGGTCAAGGAACCCTAGTCTGTAACTACTTTGTCAGCTCGACTGTATGTCCACCTACTTCAATTACTAAACATTTATTGGGTGATTCCTGAAAACATTGACGTGTGTCTGTCTGCAGGACTGAGTCTGGTGGAGAGTTACCCGTACGAACCAGAGGAGAGGGGCTTCGACTACGTACGCCTGGCCTACATGGCTGCAGGTGAGTGTTTACCCTGGGGGTAGATAGAGGGGGGCAGCTTTAGTCCTGTGCCTCTATCACTGCAGGTGAGTGTTTACCCTGGGGGTAGATAGAGGGGGGCAGCTATAGTCCTGTGCCTCTATCACTGCAGGTGAGTGTTTACCCTGGGGGTAGATAGAGGGAGGCAGCTATAGTCCTGTGCCCCTATCACTGCAGGTGAGTGTTTACCCTGGGGGTAGATAGAGGGGGGCAGCTTTAGTCCTGTGCCTCTATCACTGCAGGTGAGTGTTTACCCTGGGGGTAGATAGAGGGGGGCAGCTATAGTCCTGTGCCCCTATCACTGCAGGTGAGTGTTTACCCTGGGGGTAGATAGAGGGGGGCAGCTATAGTCCTGTGCCCCTATCACTGCAGGTGAGTGTTTACCCTGGGGGTAGATAGAGGGGGGCAGCTATAGTCCTGTGCCTCTATCACTGCAGGGGAGTGTTTACCCTGGGGGTAGATAGATGGGGCCTGCGGACAACTCTCGTAACTTGTCTGTGTGTCTACCCTGGGACCAACTCTCGTAACCTGTCTGTGTGTCTACCCTGGGAACAACTAGACTAACCTGTCTGTGTGTCTACCCTGGGAACAACTAGACTAACCTGTCTGTGTGTCTACCCTCGAACCAACTCTCGTAACCTGTCTGTGTGTCTACCCTGGGACCAACTCTCGTAACCTGTCTTTGTGTCTACCCTGGGACCAACTAGACTAACCTGTCTGTGTGTCTACCCTGGGACCAACTCTCGTAACCTGTCTTTGTGTCTACCCTGGGACCAACTAGACTAACCTGTCTGTGTGTCTACCCTGGGACCAACTCTCGTAACCTGTCTTTGTGTCTACCCTGGGACCAACTAGACTAACCTGTCTGTGTGTCTACCCTGGTACCAACTCTCGTAACCTGTCTTTGTGTCTACCCTGGGACCAACTAGACTAACCTGTCTGTGTGTCTACCCTGGGAACAACTAGACTAACCTGTCTGTGTGTCTACCCTGGGACCAACTCTCGTAACCTGTCTGTGTGTCTACCCTGGGACCAACTCTCGTAACCTGTCTGTGTCTACCCTGGGACCAACTAGACTAACCTGTCTGTGTCTCTACTCTGGGACCAACTAGACTAACCTGTCTGTGTGTCTACCCTGGGACCAACTAGACTAACCTGTCTGTGTGTCTACTCTGGGACCAACTAGACTAACCTGTCTGTGTGTCTACCCTGGGACCTACTAGACTAACCTGTCTGTGTGTCTACTCTGGGACCTACTAGACTAACCTGTCTGTGTGTCTACCCTGGGACCAACTAGACTAACCTGTCTGTGTGTCTACTCTGGGACCAACTAGACTTACCTGTCTGTGTCTACCCTGGGACCTACTAGACTAACCTGTCTGTGTGTCTACCCTGGGACCAACTAGACTAACCTGTCTGTGTGTCTACCCTGGGAACAACTAGACTAACCTGTCTGTGTGTCTACCCTGGGACCAACTAGTCTAACCTGTCTGTGTGTCTACCCTGGGACCAACTAGACTAACCTGTCCGTGTGTCTACCCTGGGACCAACTCTCGTAACCTGTCTGTGTGTCTACCCTGGGACCAACTCTCGTAACCTGTCTGTGTGTCTACCCTGGGACCAACTAGACTAACCTGTCTGTGTGTCTACTCTGGGACCTACTAGACTAACCTGTCTGTGTGTCTACTCTGGGACCAACTCTCGTAACCTGTCTGTGTGTCTACCCTGGGACCAACTCTCGTAACCTGTCTGTGTGTCTAGCCATGTTATTGCCTGGTACTCCTGCACATTGACTCAGTACTGGTATCTCTGTATATAGCCATGTTATTGCCTGGTACTCCTGCACATTGACTCAGTACTGGTACCTCTGTATATAGCCATGTTATTGCCTGGTACTCCTGCACATTGACTCAGTACTGGTACCTCTGTATATAGCCATGTTATTGCCTGGTACTCCTACACATTGACTCAGTACTGGTACCTCTGTATATAGCCATGTTATTGCCTGGTACTCCTGCACATTGACTCAGTACTGGTACATCTGTATATAGCCATGTTAATGCCTGGTACCCCTGCACATTGACTCAGTACTGGTACCTCTGTATATAGCCATGTTATTGCCTGGTACTCCTGCACATTGACTCAGTACTGGTACCTCTGTATATAGCCATGTTATTGCCTGGTACTCCTGCACATTGACTCAGTACTGGTACCTCTGTATATAGCCATGTTATTGCCTGGTACCCCTGCACATTGACTCAGTACTGGTACCTCTGTATATAGCCATGTTATTGCCTGGTACCCCTGCACATTGACTCAGTACTGGTACCTCTGTATATAGCCATGTTATTGCCTGGTACTCCTGCACATTGACTCAGTACTGGTACCTCTGTATATAGCCATGTTATTGCCTGGTACTCCTGTGTGAAGGGATAGAAATGGAGGAGCTGGCTCTCTGCTCTTCATTCACCCTACGCGCACACACACACACACACACACACACACACACACACACACGCACACACACACGCACACACGCACACACGCACACACGCACACACGCACACACGCACACACGCACACACACGCACACACGCACACACGCACGCACACACGCACACACACGCATTAACCCTCCAAAATATGATATTAAACGATGAGGGCTAATTAAACTCAGACAGTGTCCAGACAGAATAGACACATCCAACACTTGATTCATGTTATATTTAGTACCTTCTACAGATAAGACTTATTTTAGATTGCTTTTTAATTTACATAGAATGAATCCTTTTCATTTAATTTCCAGATGCAGGAGTCTTATCACTAAAAACTTCAATTAGTCTTATTAATCATTGGGACAGACATCCTGTATGGGTCCTGGTCAGAAGACATCCTGTTTGGATCCTTGTCTGAAGACACTCTGTTTGGGTCCTGGTCAGAAGACACTCTGTTTGGGTCCTGGTCAGAAGACATCCTGTTTGGGTCCTGGTCAGAAGACATCCTGTTTGGGTCCTGGTCAGAAGACATCCTGTTTGGGTCCTGGTCAGAAGACATCCTGTTTGGGTCCTGGTCAGAAGACATCCTGTTTGGGTCCTGGTCAGAAGACACTCTGTATGGGTCCTGGTCAGAAGACACTCTGATTGGGTCCTGGTCAGAAGACACTCTGATTGGGTCCTGGTCAGAAGACACTCTGTTTGGGTCCTGGTCAGAAGACACTCTGTTTGGGTCCTGGTCAGAAGACACTCTGTTTGGGTCCTGGTCAGAAGACACTCTGTTTGGGTCCTGGTCAGAAGACATCCTGTATGGGTCCTGGTCAGAAGACACTCTGTTTGGGTCCTGGTCAGAAGACATCCTGTTTGGGTCCTGGTCAGAAGACATCCTGTTCGGGTCCTGGTCAGGGTTAGGGACCACTACATAGGGGACAGGGTTAGGGACCACTACATAGGGGACAGGGTTAGGGACCACTACATAGGGGACAGGGTTTGGGACCACTACATAGGGGACAGGATTAGGGACCACTACATAGGGGACAGGGTTAGGGACCAATACATAGGGGACAGGGTTAGGGACCACTACATAGGGGACAGGGTTAGGGACCACTACATAGGGGACAGGGTTAGGGACCACTACATAGGGGACAGGGTTAGGGACCACTACATAGGGGACAGGGTTAGGGACCACTACATAGGGGACAGGATTAGGGACCACTACATAGGGGACAGGATTAGGGACCACTACATAGGGGACAGGGTTAGGGACCACTACATAGGGGACAGGGTTAGGGACCACTACATAGGGGACAGGGTTAGGGACCAGACTTAAAGTCAACATTTACTCAGAAGACATCCTGTTTGGGTCCTGGTCAGAAGACACTCTGTATGGGTCCTGGTCAGAAGACATCCTGTTTGGGTCCTGGTCAGAAGACACTCTGTTTGGGTCCTGGTCAGAAGACATCCTGTATGGGTCCTGGTCAGAAGACACTCTGATTGGGTCCTGGTCAGAAGACATCCTGTTTGGGTCCTGGTCAGAAGACATCCTGTTTGGGTCCTGGTCAGAAGACATCCTGTTCGGGTCCTGGTCAGGGTTAGGGACCACTACATAGGGGACAGGGTTAGGGACCACTACATAGGGGACAGGGTTAGGGACCACTACATAGGGGACAGGGAACACTACATAGGGGACAGGGAACACTACATAGGGGACAGGGAACACTACATAGGGGACAGGGACCACTACATAGGGGACAGGGTTAGGTGACCACTACATAGGGGACAGGGTTAGGTGACCACTACATAGGGGACAGGATTAGGGACCACTACATAGGGGACAGGGTTAGGGACCACTACATAGGGGACAGGGTTAGGAACCACTACATAGGGGACAGGGTTAGGGACCACTACATAGGGGACAGGGTTAGGGACCACTACATAGGGGACAGGGTTAGGGACCACTACATAGGGGACAGGGTTAGGGACCACTACATAGGGGACAGGGTTAGGGACCACTACATAGGGGACAGGGTTAGGGACCACTACATAGTGGACAGGGTTAGGGACCACTACATAGGGGACAGGGTTAGGGACCACTACATAGGGGACAGGGTTAGGGACCACTACATAGGGGACAGGGTTAGGGACCACTACATAGGGGACAGGTTTAGGGACCACTACATAGGGGACAGGGTTAGGGACCACTACATAGGGGACAGGGTTAGGGACCACTACATAGGGGACAGGGTTAGGGACCACTACATAGGGGACAGGGTTAGGGACCACTACATAGGGGACAGGGTTAGGGACCACTACATAGGGGACAGGGTTAGGGACCACTACATAGGGGACAGGGTTAGGGACCACTACATAGGGGACAGGGTTAGGGACCACTACATAGGGGACAGGGAACACTACATAGGGGACAGGGTTAGGGACCACTACATAGGGGACAGGGACCACTACATAGGGGACAGGGTTAGGGACCACTACATAGGGGACAGGGTTAGGGACCACTACATAGGGGACAGGGTTAGGGACCACTACATAGGGGACAGGGTTAGGGACCACTACATAGGGGACAGGGTTAGGGACCACTACATAGGGGACAGGGTTAGGGACCACTACATAGGGGACAGGATTAGGGACCACTACATAGGGGACAGGGTTAGGGACCACTACATAGGGGACAGGGTTAGGGACCACTACATAGGGGACAGGGTTAGGGACCACTACATAGGGGACAGGGTTAGGGACCACTACATAGGGGACAGGGTTAGGGACCACTACATAGGGGACAGGGTTAGGGACCACTACATAGGGGACAGGGTTAGGGACCACTACATAGGGGACAGGGTTAGGGACCACTACATAGGGGACAGGGTTAGGGACCACTACATAGGGGACAGGGTTAGGGACCACTACATAGGGGACAGGGTTAGGGACCACTACATAGGGGACAGGGTTAGGGACCACTACATAGGGGACAGGGTTAGGGACCACTACATAGGGGACAGGGTTAGGGACCACTACATAGGGGACAGGGTTAGGGACCACTACATAGGGGACAGGGTTAGGGACCACTACATAGGGGACAGGGTTAGGGACCACTACATAGGGGACAGGGTTAGGGACCACTACATAGGGGACAGGGTTAGGGACCACTACATAGGGGACAGGGTTAGGGACCACTACATAGGGGACAGGGTTAGGGACCACTACATAGGGGACAGGGTTAGGGACCACTACATAGGGGACAGGGTTAGGGACCACTACATAGGGGACAGGGTTAGGGACCACTACATAGGGGACAGGGTTAGGGACCACTACATAGGGGACAGGGTTAGGGACCACTACATAGGGGACAGGGTTAGGGACCACTACATAGGGGACAGGGTTAGGGACCACTACATAGGGGACAGGGTTAGGGACCACTACATAGGGGACAGGGTTAGGGACCACTACATAGGGGACAGGGTTAGGGACCACTACATAGGGGACAGGGTTAGGGACCACTACATAGGGGACAGGGTTAGGGACCACTACATAGGGGACAGGGTTAGGGACCACTACATAGGGGACAGGGTTAGGGACCACTACATAGGGGACAGGGTTAGGGACCACTACATAGGGGACAGGGTTAGGGACCACTACATAGGGGACAGGGTTAGGGACCACTACATAGGGGACAGGATTAGGGACCACTACATAGGGGACAGGGTTAGGGACCACTACATAGGGGACAGGGTTAGGGACCACTACATAGGGGACAGGGTTAGGGACCACTACATAGGGGACAGGGTTAGGGACCACTACATAGGGGACAGGGTTAGGGACCACTACATAGGGGACAGGGTTAGGGACCACTACATAGGGGACAGGGTTAGGGACCACTACATAGGGGACAGGGTTAGGGACCACTACATAGGGGACAGGGTTAGGGACCACTACATAGGGGACAGGGTTAGGGACCACTACATAGGGGACAGGGTTAGGGACCAGACTGAAAGTCAACTCAATCAAATGTATTTTTTAATGTATTTATAGTTATTATTTATTCATGAAGCTGTTTTACATAATCAGATGTCACAAAGTGCTATTCCTTGTTTTGTTTCCAGTAGATGAGGTGGGCATAACGACGTTGAACCGTTGTCTGGACGCGGCGAAGGCGTGTAACGTGGACGAGACGTGTCAGAAACTCCGTACGGAATACGTCTCGGCCTGCATCCAGCCGTCGGCCCGCTCAGGCCCTTGTAACAGAGCCAGGTGTAACAAGGCTCTCAGGAAGTTCTTCGACCGGGTCCCTCCTGACTACACCCACCAGCTGCTGTTCTGCCCCTGCACAGGTAGGAGGGGCGGGGGGGTAGTGTGGGTGTGTATAGTGTGTGGGTGTGTATAGTGTGTGGGTGTCTAGTGTAGTGTGTGAGTGTGTAGTGTGTGTAGTGGGTGAGTGTGTACTGTGTGGGTGTGCGTGTGTGGGTGTGTATAGTGTGTGTGTGTGTGTGTGTGTAGTGTGTGGGTGTGTATAGTGTGTGGGGGTGTGAGTGTAAGTGTAGTGTGTGGGTGTGTGTGTTTGAGTGTAGTGGGTGGGTGAGTGTGTAACTAACCCAGTCTAACCATGTCCAGACATGGCGTGCGCTGAGAGACGGAGACAGACCATCATACCAGCCTGCTCCTACGAGGACCAAGACAAACCCAACTGTCTGGCTGCACTGCGCATCTGTAGGAACGACTACGTATGCAGGTAAGGCTGGGTTGGCTGGGTGGGTGGGTGTATGGGTGGGTTGGCTGGGTTGGTTGGCTGGGTGGGTGGCTGGCTGGCTGGGTTGGCTGGGTGGGTGGGTTGACTAGGTGGGTTGGCTGGGTGGGTGGGTGGGTTGGTTGGTTGGTTGGCTGGGTGGGTTGGCTAGGTTGGTTGGCTGGGTGGGTGTATGGGTGGGTTGGCTGGGTGGGTGGGTGGGTTGGTGTGTGGGTGGATGTATGGGTGGGTTGGCTGGGTTGGTTGGCTGGGTGGGTGGCTGGCTGGCTGGGTTGACTGGGTGGGTTGGTGGGTGTATGGCTGGGTTGGCTGGGTTGGTTGGCTGGGTGGGTTGGCTAGGTTGGTTGGCTGGGTGGGTGTATGGGTGGGTTGGCTGGGTGGGTTGGCTGGGTGGGTTGGTGTGTGGGTGGGTGGGTGTATGGGTGGGTTGGCTGGGTTGGGTGGGTGTATGGGTGGGTTGGCTGGCTGGCTGGCTGGGTGGGTTGGCTGGGTGGGTGTATGGGTGGGTTGGCTGGGTGGGTGGGTATATGGTTGGGTTGGGTGGGTGGGTTGGGTGGGTGTATGGGTGGGTGGGTTGGGTGGGTGGGTGTGTTGGCGGGTGTATGGGTGGGTGGGTTGGGTGGGTGTGTTGGCGGGTGTATGGGTGGGTTGGCTGGGTGGGTGGGTGTATGGCTGGGTTGGCTGGGTTGGTTGGCTGGGTGGGTTGGCTAGGTTGGTTGGCTGGGTGGGTGTATGGGTGGGTTGGCTGGGTGGGTTGGCTGGGTGGGTGGGTGGGTTGGTGTGTGGGTGGATGGGTGTATGGGTGGGTTGGCTGGGTTGGGTGGGTGTATGGGTGGGTTGGCTGGCTGGCTGGGTGGGTTGGCTGGGTGGGTATATGGTTGGGTTGGGTGGGTGGGTTGGGTGGGTGTATGGGTGGGTGTGTTGGCGGGTGTATGGGTGGGTGGGTTGGGTGGGTGTGTTGGCGGGTGTATGGGTGGGTTGGCTGGGTGGGTGGGCGGGTGGGTGGGTGGGTTGGCTGGCTGGGTGGGTGGGTGGGTGGGTTGGCTGGGTGGGTGGATGTGCAGCTTTGTGTGTTCGACTGTATATTTGTGGGGGTGTGTTGAGACCATACGTTTCCACAGAGTCTAGAGGTATTCTGTTGGAGGGTCCAGTTCAACATACTATACTGTTGGAGGATCCAGTTCAACATACTACACTGTTGGATGGTCCAGTTCAACATACTACACTGTTGGAGGGTCCAGTTCAACATACTACACTGTTGGAGGGTCAAGTTCAACATACTACACTGTTGGATAGTCCAGTTCAACATACTACACTGTTGGAGGGTCCAGTTCAACATACTACACTGTTGGATAGTCCAGTTCAACATACTACACTGTTGGAGGATCCAGTTTAACATACTACACTGTTGGATGGTCCAGTTCAACATACTACACTGTTGGAGGGTCCAGTTCAACATACTACACTGTTGGATGGTCCAGTTCAACATACTACACTGTTGGATGGTCCAGTTCAACATACTACTGTGGTATACTGTTGGATGGTCCAGTTCAACATACTACACTGTTGGAGGGTCCAGTTCAACATACTATACTGTTGGATGGTCCAGTTCAACATACTATACTGTTGGATGGTCCAGTTCAACATACTATACTGTTGGATGGTCCAGTTCAACATACTATACTGTTGGATGGTCCAGTTCAACATACTACACTGTTGGATGGTCCAGTTCAACATACTACTGTGGTATACTGTTGGATGGTCCAGTTCAACATACTACACTGTTGGAGGGTCCAGTTCAACATACTACACTGTTGGATGGTCCAGTTCAACATACTACACTGTTGGATGGTCCAGTTCAACATACTACTGTGGTATACTGTTGGATGGTCCAGTTCAACATACTACACTGTTGGAGGGTCCAGTTCAACATACTATACTGTTGGATGGTCCAGTTCAACATACTATACTGTTGGATGGTCCAGTTCAACATACTATACTGTTGGATGGTCCAGTTCAACATACTATACTGTTGGATGGTCCAGTTCAACATACTATACTGTTGGATGGTCCAGTTCAACATACTATACTGTTGGATGGTCCAGTTCAACATACTACACTGTTGGAGGGTCCAGTTCAACATACTACACTGTTGGATGGTCCAGTTCAACATACTACACTGTTGGATGGTCCAGTTCAACATACTACTGTGGTATACTGTTGGATGGTCCAGTTCAACATACTACACTGTTGGAGGGTCCAGTTCTTGGCTGAGATGGGAGAACCTGCCAGAATGACATCAGTCTCTATAGCACTTCACCAATCTGGGTTTTATGGGAGAGTGGCCAGATAGAAGCCACTCCTGAGAAAAAGGCACATGACAGCAGTTTGCAAAAAGACACATGAAAGACTTTGGCAAAAGATTATGTGGTCTGATCAGACCAACATTTAACTATTTGGCCTGAATGCAAAGCACTGTTGTCATTCTAACCAGAAAGGAAGAGAGACTGTTGATTCTTCAAACAACAACTTTTTATTATAAGATTTGCAAAGCTGGAGCGGTTAACAATCACTCAAAAGGTGCAGAGTTAAGAGCCCAACGAACAAGAGTTGGGTCTCAGCTTTTATAACCGTTGTCTACGTGACAGTTTAACTTCTTCGATATAGGGGGCGCTCTTTTTATTTTTGGATAAAAAAACGTTCCCGTTTTAAACAAGATATTTTGTCACGAAAAGATGCTCGACTATGCATATAATTGACAGCTTTGGAAAGAAAACACTGACGTTTCCAAAACTGCAAAGATATTATCTGTGAGTGCCACAGAACTGATGCTGCAGGCGAAACCAAGATGAAATTTCAAACAGGAAATGGCCCAGATTTTGAAGGCGCTGTGTTCCAATGTCTCCTTATATGGCTGTGAATGCACAAGGAATGAGCCTACACTTTCTGTCGTTTCCCCAAGGTGTCTGCAGCATTGTGAAGTATTTGTAGGCATATCATTGGAAGATTGACCATAAGAGACTACATTTACCAGGTGCTCGCTTGGTGTCCTCCGTTGCAATTATTGCGTAATCTCCAGCTGCGTGTATTTTTCCATTTGCGTCAGAGGAGAAACCCAACTGCCACGAATGACTTATCATCGAATAGATATGTGAAAAACACCTTGAGGATTGATTCTAAACAACGTTTGCCATGTTTCTGTCGATATTATGGAGTTAATTTGGGAAAAAGTTTGGCGTTGTAATGACTGAATATTCGGGGGGTTTTCTTAGCCAAATGTGATGAACAAAACGGAGCTATTTCGTCTACACAAATAATATTTTGTGGAAAAATGAACATTTGCTATCTAACTAAGAGTCTCGTCATTGAAAACATCCGAAGTTCTTCAAAGGTAAATGATTTTATTTGAATGCTTTTCTTGTTTTTGTGAAAATGTTGCCTGCTGAATGCTAGGCTTAATGCTATGCTAGCTATCAATACTCTTACACAAATGCTTGTGTAGCTATGGTTGAAAAGCATATTTTGAAAATCTGAGATGACAGTGTTGTTAACAAAAGGCTAAGCTTGTGAGCCAATATATTTATTTCATTTCATTTGCGATTTTCATGAATAGTTAACGTTGCGTTATGGTAATGAGCTTGAGGCTATGATTACGCTCCCGGATACGGGATTGCTCGATGCAAGAAGTTAACAGATGTGTGAGAGCCTGGTGGGAACATAGCGTACAAACAAGTCATAACGCCAGTTTCGTTACTATCTAGCTGATGCTGCTCCAGCTAGCCTATGTTATCTTCATATCACCTGACAGCTGTGCCCTTGAAAGATACAAAAATAATAGGATGGACCAAAAATTGGTCACTCTCAGACGGCCCTTTGTCTTTGGCCACGTGACTAAGTTACACTGAGACAAGAGAGGAAAAATACTTGCTTCTTCTTACATGACAGAAACAGACAGTGGAAATGTACAGGTTTAAGGTTTATACAGCACATGCGCATAACATAGTTTGTTATTGTCCCCACCATATTCCTCCCTTTTGAGACTAATTTCAACCTAATACTAAATTACAAGTAAGCATGTATGTAATAATTCATAATGTAAGCCAATTATGTCATAATCTAAGCAAAAATTCAACCAAGCAAAATATAAAACGTTGTAGGAGAGGGTTTTCTTACACTAGTACATTATCTTTGTAAATGGCTTCTGTTGAGCCTCTGAGTTTTTTTTACCTTCACATGGTGCGAAATATTCTTCAGGGAATCATCATTTATACAGTTACACAGGAGTACACTCTTCATCTGTACAAAGAGGACAATCATCACGTTGACACTGTCCACAGTACAGGGGTTCAGCATCGACCTCCTGCTTCTTCCAGCAATGTGGCGGTTAATGTTTGCTGGACTCCCGTCCTGAGCCTGCGGTTGGCTCGAGCTGGAGTGGCTGTTTTAAGTCGCCGTGGGACTATGCTGGTGTTGCATACTTCAGTTGCATTATGGCCACTTCTTGCTTTGTGCTGTTCTGCTCCTCCCAGGAGCCATAAAATATCTGGCGTGAACCCACATAGACCTCTCTGTAACCTTTACCTCCATCTTGGTCGAAGGGAAGAGGAGGAGGAGAGGAGAAGGGAAGAGAAGGAGTTATATATGATGATGATGATGAGGGACACAGGAGGGTGTTAAATCAAATCAAATCCAAAAAAAGTGGGTATGTGGGTATGAGGTATGGTACTGTATATCATAGCAGATCCATATTAGTCTAATACCCTTGGTCTAGCAGTCATTAGTCTAATACCCTTGGTCTAGCAGTCATTAGTCTAATACCCTTGGTCTAGCAGTCATAAGTCTAATACCCTTGGTCTAGCAGTCATTAGTCTAATACCCTTGGTCTAGCAGTCATTAGTCTAATACCCTTGGTCCAGTAGTCATTAGTCTAATACCCTTGGTCTAGCAGTCATTAGTCTAATACCCTTGGTCCTGTAGTCATTAGTCTAATACCCTTGGTCCAGTAGTCATTAGTCTAATACCCTTGGTCTAGCAGTCATTAGTCTAATTCCCTTGGTCTAGCAGTCATTAGTCTAATTCCCTTGGTCTAGCAGTCATTAGTCTAATTCCCTTGGTCTAGCAGCCAGGAGATCTTATACATTTTGTTATATGAGATAATCTTCATCAGCTAACATCACTTTGGCATTTATGTAATACAGCGTGGTGTGGGTAAGGCTCTGCTTCTATGGTAGGCATGAGTGGGTAAGTCTCTGTGGTAGCCCTGAGTGGGTAAGGCTCTGTGGTAGCCATGTTTGGGTAAGGCTCTGTGGTAGCCACGAGTGGGTAAGGCTCTGTGGTAAGTGATGGATGTTGTATTCTGCATTCCTCCCTCCTCCTCCCCAGGTCCCGCTGGGCCCAGTTCCAGTATGACTGCCAGCCCTCAGAGCACGTTGCCAGCGGTTGCAAGCAGGACAACTACGCAGTCTGTCTCCTTGCCTACACCGGCCTCATAGGTAAGAACTAACACTCACAGGTTTGTTAATAATAGGCTTGCAAAACTGGACGGATGAAATTTGCAGATCGTGAGATGCTCCCGTTACCTGGGGGTAAGCTGGGTAGATGGTGGAGGAATGCAGGTGAGACAGGGGGAGGAAGGCAGGGAGACAGGGGAGCAAGGCAGAGGAGTAAGGAGGAGGAAGGCAGGTGAGTATTTTTATTTTATTTTTTATTTCACCTTTATTTAACCAGGTAGGCTAGTTGAGAACACCTTTATTTAACCAGGTAGGCTAGTTGAGAACACCTTTATTTAACCAGGTAGGCTAGTTGAGAACACCTTTATTTAACCAGGTAGGCTAGTTGAGAACACCTTTATTTAACCAGGTAGGCTAGTTGAGAACACCTTTATTTAACCAGGTAGGCTAGTTGAGAACACCTTTATTTAACCAGGTAGGCTAGTTGAGAACACCTTTATTTAACCAGGTAGGCTAGTTGAGAACACCTTTATTTAACCAGGTAGGCTAGTTGAGAACACCTTTATTTAACCAGGTAGGCTAGTTGAGAACACCTTTATTTAACCAGGTAGGCCAGTTGAGAACACCTTTATTTAACCAGGTAGGCTAGTTGAGAACACCTTTATTTAACCAGGTAGGCTAGTTGAGAACACCTTTATTTAACCAGGTAGGCTAGTTGAGAACACCTTTATTTAACCAGGTAGGCTAGTTGAGAACACCTTTATTTAACCAGGTAGGCTAGTTGAGAACACCTTTATTTAACCAGGTAGGCTAGTTGAGAACACCTTTATTTAACCAGGTAGGCTAGTTGAGAACACCTTTATTTAACCAGGTAGGCTAGTTGAGAACACCTTCATTTAACCAGGTAGGCTAGTTGAGAACACCTTTATTTAACCAGGTAGGCTAGTTGAGAACAAGTTCTCATTTGCAACTGCGACCTGGCCAAGATAAAGCATAGCAGTGTGAGCATACAACACAGAGTTACACATGGAGTAAACAATTAACAAGTCAATAACACAGTAGAAAACAAAGGGGGGGTCTATATACAATGTGTGCAAAAGGCATGAGGAGGTAGGCAAATAATTACAATTTTGCAGATTAACACTGGAGTGATAAATTATCAGATGGTCATGTACAGGTAGAGATATTGGTGTGCAGAAGAGCAGAAAAGTAAATAAATAAAAACAGTATGGGGATGAGGTGGGCTATTTACCAATAGACTATGTACAGCTGCAGCGATCGGTTAGCTGCTCAGATAGCTGATGTTTGAAGTTGGTGAGGGAGATAAAAGTCTCCAACTTCAGCGATTTTTGCAATTCGTACAGAGGAGTAAGAGGAGTAAGGGGGAGGAAGGGAGGAGAGATGGGAGGAGAGACAGGGGAGAAAGGGAGGAGAGATAGGGGAGGAAGGCAGAGGAGTAAGGGGGAGGAAGGGAGGAGAGATGGGAGGAAGGGAGGAGAGATGGGGGAGGAAGGCAGGGGAGGAAGGGGAGGAAGGCAGGGGAGACGGGGGAGGAAGGCAGAGGAGTGAGGGGGAGAAAGGCAGGGGAGTAAGGGGGAGGAAGGCAGAGGAGTAAGGGGGAGGAAGGCAGGGGAGTAAGGGGGAGGAAGGCAGGGGAGACGGGGGAGGAAGGCAGATGAGTAAGGGGGAGGAAGGGAGGAGAGACGGGGAGGAAGGGAGGAGAGACAGGGGAGGAAGGCAGAGGAGTAAGGGGGAGGAAGGCAGGGGAGGAAGGGAGGAGAGACGGGGGAGGAAGGCAGAGGAGTAAGGGGGAGGAAGGGAGGAGAGATGGGGGAGGAAGGCAGAGGAGGGGAGACGGGGGAAAGCGGGGAGACGGGGGAGGAAGGGAGGAGAGACGGGGGAGGGAGGGAGGGAGGAGAGACGGGGGAGGAAGGGAGGAGAGACGGGGGACGAAGGCAGAGGAGGAAGGGGAGGAAGGCAGGGGAGACGGGGGAGGAAGGGAGGAGAGACAGGGGAGGAAGGGAGGAGAGACGGGGGAGGAAGGCAGAGGAGTAAGGGGGAGGAAGGGAGGAGAGATGGGAGGAGAGACAGGGGAGGAAGGGAGGAGAGATAGGGGAGGAAGGCAGAGGAGTAAGGGGGAGGAAGGGAGGAGAGACGGGGAGGAAGGCAGAGGAGTGAGGGGGAGAAAGGCAGGGGAGTAAGGGGGAGGAAGGCAGAGGAGTAAGGGGGAGGAGGGCAGGGGAGTAAGGGGGAGGAAGGCAGGGGAGACGGGGGAGGAAGGCAGATGAGTAAGGGGGAGGAAGGGAGGAGAGACGGGGAGGAAGGGAGGAGAGACAAGGGAGGAGAGACGGGGGAGGAAGGTAGGAGAGACGGGGGAGGAAGGTAGGAGAGACGGAGGAGGAAGGGGGAGGACGGCAGGGGAGACGGGGGAGGAAGGCAGAGGAGTCAGGGGGAGGAAAGCAGAGAAGTAAGGGGGGAGGAAGGGAGGAGAGACGGGGGAGGAAGGCAGAGGAGTAAGGGGGAGGAAGGGAGGAGAGACGGGGGAGGAAGGCAGAGGAGTAAGGGGGAGGAAGGGAGGAGAGACGGGGGAGGAAGGGAGGAGAGACGGGGGAGGAATGGAGGAGAGACGGGGGAGGAATGGAGGAGAGACGGGGGAGGAAGGCAGAGGAGTAAGGGGGAGGAAGGGAGGAGAGACGGGGGAGGAAGGCAGAGGAGTAAGGGGGAGGAAGGGAGGAGAGACGGGGGAGGAAGGCAGAGGAGTAAGGGGGAGGAAGGCAGGGGAGACGGGGGAGGGAGGGAGGAGAGACGGGGGAGGAAGGCAGAGGAGTAAGGGGGAGGAAGGCAGAGGAGTAAGGGGGAGGAAGGCAGGGGAGACGGGGGAGGAAGGCAGGGGAGACGGGGGAGGAAGGCAGGGGAGACGGGGGAGGAAGGCAGGGGAGACGGGGGAGGAAGGCAGGGGAGACTGGGGAGGAAGGCAGGGGAATAAGGGGGGGGGGGAGGCTGGAATGATAGATGGGAGGAAGGGGAGACAGAAAGACGGAGAGAGACGTGAAGGGAGTTGGGGAGAGAGGCTGACGGAGAGAGAGAGATGAAGGGAGTTGGGGAGAGCGAGAGAGAGATGAAGGGAGTTGGGGAGAGAGAGAGATGAAGGGAGTTGGGGAGAGAGAGAGGGAGATTGGAGTCTCTGGAGTGCCTTTGGTGGATTTGGTCTGACATTGAATGCACTAAAAGAAAAAGCCTGAAAAGCATTTTACTCCAAATCTCGTGCAAAATATTGAATAGTGTCATTTTACCAATTGCACTATGTAGAAGTGAGGTTTGGGGTCCAACCTGTAATTACAATTGTAAGCATAGGGAGAAAGCCCAATGGAACATCTACATACAGAATTGTGCAGAATGATCCTTATTATCCAAAGAAAGTACCAGATAAGGCAGAGCAGAACTTGGAAGATTCACTTTAATTGTAAATATAAAGAAAAAGACTAACATTTTGGCACCATTTGAAAATAAGCCCCAAAGCATCCTCACAATTCAAAGCACTAGAAACCCACGAGCTGAACCCTGCAAAGAGTCCCCTATTATCCAAACACAGGGAAATGAAAACTTCTTATTTGACAATTTGGGAAAATGAAACAAAAACACAAACAAAATTGCTATTTGGCCCTCAAGAGAATACAAATTGGCAGAATATCTCTACTCTGTCAGAGATAGAAAGCAGAGACAGATCCTTACCAAATACAGCCTCAGCAACCAGCAATTGATTATTGAAAAAGGGAGACACAAAAAGACATGGAGCATCTATGTGGGAGGAGCATCTATGTGGGAGGAGCATCTATGTGGGAGGAGCATCTATGTGGTAGAGACAGAGATTCACTTCTTCCTCTACTGTGAGAAATACTCCAAAATAAGATAATATTTTTCCAAGAAAATATCTCAATCAATTCCCAACTTTATTAAGGTTACGTTCCTGCCAAGGCAGCAGCTACTCTTCCTGGGGTTTATTATGGATCCCCATTAGTTCCTGTTGCCAAGGCAGCAGCTACTCTTCCTGGGGTTTATTATGGATCCCCATTAGTTCCTGTTGCCAAGGCAGCAGCTACTCTTCCTGGGGTTTATTATGGATCCCCATTAGTTCCTGTTGCCAAGGCAGCAGCTACTCTTCCTGGGGTTTATTATGGATCCCCATTAGTTCCTGTTGCCAAGGCAGCAGCTACTCTTCCTGGGGTTTATTATGGATGCCCATTAGTTCCTGCCAAGGCAGCAGCTACTCTTCCTGGGGTTTATTATGGATCCCCATTAGTTCCTGTCAAGGCAGCAGCTACTCTTCCTGGGGTTTATTATGGATCCCCATTAGTTCCTGTCAAGGCAGCAGCTACTCTTCCTGGGGTTTATTATGGCCCCCATTAGTTCCTGCCAAGGCAGCAGCTACTCTTCCTGGGGTTTATTATGGATCCCCATTAGTTCCTGTTAAGGCAGCAGCTACTCTCCCTGGGGTTTATTATGGATCCCCATTAGTTCCTGCCAAGGCAGCAGCTACTCTTCCTGGGGTTTATTATGGATCCCCATTAGTTCCTGCCAAGGCAGCAGCTACTCTTCCTGGGGTTTATTATGGATCCCCATTCATTCCTGCCAAGGCAGCAGCTACTCGTCCTGGGGTCCAAATCAATTTGTATTAGTCACATGCACAGAATACAGCCTTACAGTGAAATGCTTACTACGAGCCCCTAACCAACAATTTTGTTTATAAAAAATGTGGATAAGAATAAGAAATAAGAGTAACAAGTAATTAAAGAGCAGCAGTAAAATAACAATAGCGAGACTATATACAGGCAGGTACCGATACACAGTCAATGTTTTATAAATTTTACCTTAATTTAACAAGTCAGTTAAGAACAAATTGTTATTTTCAATGATGGCCTAGGAATGGTTGGTTAATTGGCACCACACGTCCCGCTAGGGCACCTCCCCCCACTGCTCAACTGACACAGTAGCGCACAGAACGCAAAAAATATTCGTAGAAATATTTAACCTCCACACATTAACAAGTCCAATAGCTCAAATGAAAGATAAACACCTTGTTCATCTAGCCACCAAGTCAGATTTGATAAAATGTTTTACGGCGAAAACATAGCACATATTTATGTCAAACCACCACCAAAGATAGGCTAATTTACATAGCCATTTTGTAGAACAATAGATGCAATCACAAAAGCAGGATTAAAAGTAAAATAATTCACTAACCTTTTGAAAATCTTCATCAGATGACAGGAATAGGACATGTTATACAGTACATTTATGTTTTTTTCAATAATATGCTAATTATATCCATAAATCACGGTTTACATAGAAGGTCATGGCTAAAAAATGCTACAACAATGCCTGGAGAAATTATGGTAACTCTGCCAGATAACAGAAATACACATCATAAACGTTGACTAAATATACATGTTCTACATATACTTAGAAAGATACACTTCTTCTTAATAAAACAGCTGTGTTACATTTATTTTTAACTTTACAGATTTCGTTCACTAGGCTATAATGTGAGTCGGCGCTCAGGAATTAGCGTTTTGGCTCCTCTATCTCGGAGTCCACAGAAACCCAAATTTAACACATAAATGTTCCCTTACCTTTGCTGTTCTTCCATCAGAAGACCTGGAAGGGTTTATACTTACCAAAAACAGCTTTAGTTTTGAAGTCTGTGTCTTTCGGTTATCAAACACGACATATTTCGGTTGAAATGCAGCCAAAAAGTAAAGTCAGTTCGCACCAAAACGTCGAAATTACATATTATATGTCGACTAAACTTGTCAAACTTGGTTCAGAACACAGCGTTAGCATGCTATATAGCTTCACCGCAATTCTCAGGACAAAGAGAAACACACGCATCGTTTAATCAATCTTGAAAGAAAGACACCACAGGCGCAGAATGCGCGTGAGACTAACCTGTTTTCTCGCGCGACCGAAAGGATTCGGCCTGTCATTACTCTCCTGAGCTCGCGAATCACACAATGAGAAGCCCCATTGAAAGCGGACACCGCGCTGAAGGCATAGGAACTGTTCCCAGGACTGTAGGTGCTTGGGAAGGGTGGGGGCGATGACGTCAAAGTTGGGCCAACTTTTTGGATGACAAGAGAGTTTGGGGGAAGGAGTGCCCTGAGAGTTCTGCTTTACTTACAGACATAATTTAAACGGTTTTAGAAGCTTTAGAGTGTTTTCTATTCAATAATAATTTTTAATTGCATATATTAGCAATTTTTGACAGATTTCTTTTCTGTTTACTATGGGCACGCATTTCACCAACGGGGGCAGTATTCTGCCCTAGCCTTAACAGGTTTTAACTGCCTTGTTCAGGGGCAGAACGACAGATTTTGACCTTGTCAGCTCGGGGACTCGATCTTGCAACCGATCTTGCAACGCTCTAACCACTAAGCTATCTGCGGGTGGCACCAGTTATTTGAGGTAGTATGTACATGTAGGTAGAGTTATTAAAGTGACTATGCATAGATGTCACCAGAGAATGGCAGTGTTGTAAAGAGGGGTGAAGGGGAGGGGGGGGTTCCAGGAACATTAAGGAAGTTATATATCATTTTAAATATTACATGACACTTTTCACAACACATTAGTGTGTTCCCTCAGGCCACGACTCTACTGTCATGTATAAAACCATCGCAGAGTCCTAAAGGGCAGCCCTATATAATGCAATACTTTTCACCTGGGTTTATTTAAGGTTTGAAGAGGTAGTGTTTTTTCAGTTACATTACCTGAACACATCAGTTAATATCAATTACATTACCTGAACATATCAGTTTATATCAGTTACATTACCTGAACACATCAGTTTATATCAGTTACATTACCTGAACGAACACATCAGTTTATATCAGTTACATTACCTGAACGAACACATCAGTTTATATCAGTTACATTACTTGAACACATCAGTTTATATCAGTTACATTACCTGAACACGTCAGTTTATATCAGTTACATTACCTGAACACGTCAGTTTATATCAGTTACATTACCTGAACACATCAGTTAATATCAGTTACATTACCTGAACACATCAGTTAATATCAATTACATTACCTGAACACATCAGTTTATATCAGTTACATTACCTGAACACATCAGTTTATATCAGTTACATAACCTGAACACATCAGTTTATATCAGTTACATTACCTGAACACGTCAGTTTATATCAGTTACATTACCTGAACACATCAGTTTATATCAGTTACATTACCTGAACACATCAGTTTATATCAGTTACATTACCTGAACACATCAGTTTATATCAGTTACATTACCTGAACACATCAGTTTATATCAGTTACATTACCTGAACACATCAGTTTATATCAGTTACATTACATGAACACGTCAGTTTATATCACTTACATTACCTGAACACATCAGTTTATATCACTTACATTATGTGTAATGTGGCAGGGCTTGCAAACTATTACGGTTTACAAAGGAAAGACAAAGTTGTGAACTGTCCAATGACGTGAGCCTACCAGACAAGCTAAATTCCTGGGTAACTATATTACATCACTAGGTAACTATATTACATCACATCACTGGGTAACTATATTACATCACTGGGTAACTATATTACATTCCCATCACTGGGTAACTATATTACATTACTGGGTTATTGTGACCCAGCACTGTTGGGTTATGTGAATGAAAGATAAAAATAAATAAAAATAAATTAGGAACACAAAAAACAAAAACTTTAGAAACACAATCCATATTATATTTTGATGAAAAAATTGTCATTTTAATCCATAGAGACGTGAAGGAGAAGCTTGTCGGATGTTGATCTCTTTAATATATCCATTTAGCCTCCACTCCACTCCCCTACCGGGTATCCATTTACCCTCCACTCCACCAACCCCTACCGGGTATCCATTTAGCCTCCACTCCACTCCCCTACCGGGTATCCATTTAGCCTCCACTCCACTCCCCTACCGGGTATCCATTTAGCCTCCACTCCCCCAACCCCTACCGGGTATCCATTTAGCCTCCACTCTCCAACCCCTACCGGGTATCCATTTAGCCTCCACTCCACTCCCCTACCGGGTATCCATTTACCCTCAGCTCCCCCAACCCCTACCGGGTATCCATTTAGCCTCCACTCCCCAACCCCTACCGTGTATCCATTTAGCCTCCACCCCCCCCTACCGTGTATCCATTTAGCCTCCACCCCCCATACCGTGTAACTATTTAGCCTCCACTCTCCCTACCGGGTATCCATTTAGCCTCCACTCCCCAACCCCTACCGTGTATCCATTTAGCCTCCACTCCCCCTACCGTGTATCCATTTATCCTCCACTCCCCCTTCCGTGTATCCATTTAGCCTCCACTCCCCAACTCCTACCGTGTATCCATTTAGCCTCCACTCCCCCTACCAGGTATCCATTTAGCCTCCACTCCCAACCCCCTACCGGGTATCCGTTTAGCCTCCACTCCCCATCCCCTACCGGGTATCCATTTAGCCTCCACTCCACTCCCCCTACCGGGTATCCATTTAGCCTCCACTCCCCATCCCCTACCGTGTATCCATTTAGCCTCCACTCCCCTACCAGGTATCCATTTAGCCTCCACTCCCCATCCCCTACCGTGTATCCATTTAGCCTCCACTCCCCCCTACCAGGAATCCATTTAGCCTCCACTCCCCCTACCGTGTATCCATTTAGCCTCCACTCCCCCTACCGTGTATCCATTTAGCCTCCACTCCCCCTACCAGGTATCCATTTAGCCTCCACTCCCCCTACCGTGTATCCATTTAGCCTCCACTCCCCCTACCGTGTATCTATTTAGCCTCCACTCCCCTACTGTGTATCTATTTAGCCTCCACTCCCCCTACCGTGTATCTATTTAGCGTCCACTCCCCCTACCGTGTATCCATTTAGCCTCCACTCCCCCTACCGTGTATCCATTTAGCCTCCACTCCCCCTACCAGGTATCCATTTAGCCTCCACTCCCCCTACCGTGTATCTATTTAGCCTCCACTCCCCTACTGTGTATCTATTTAGCCTCCACTCCCCCTACCGTGTATCTATTTAGCGTCCACTCCCCCTACCGTGTATCCATTTAGCCTCCACTCCCCCTACCGTGTATCCATTTAGCCTCCACTCCCCAACTCCTACCGTGTATCTATTTAGCCTCCACTCCCCAACCCCTACCATGTATCCATTTAGCCTCCACTCCCCCTACCGTGTATCCATTTAGCCTACACGCCCCCTACCGGGTATCCATTTAGCCGCCACTCCCCAACCCCTACCAGGTATCCATTTAGCCTCCACTCCACTCCCCCTACCGGGTATCCATTTACCCTTCACTCCCCAACCCCTACCGGGTATCCATTTAGCCTCCACTCCACTCCCCCTACCGTGTATCCATTTAGCCTCCACTCCCCCTACCGTGTATCCATTTAGCCTCCACTCCCCCTACCGTGTATCTATTTAGCCTCCACTCCCCCTACTGTGTATCTATTCAGCCTCCACTCCCCCTACCGTGTATCTTTTTAGCCTCCACTCCCCCTACCGGGTATCCATTTAGCCTCCACCCCCCCTACCGTGTATCCATTTAGCCTCCACTCCCCAACTCCTACCGTGTATCTATTTAGCCTCCACTCCCCAACCCTTACCATGTATCCATTTAGCCTCCACTCCCCTTACCGTGTATCCATTTAGCCTCCACTCCCCCTACCGGGTATCCATTTAGCCTCCACTCCCCAACCCCCACCGGGTATCCATTTAGCCTCCACTCCCCAACCCCTACCGGGTATCCATTTAGCCTCCACTCCCCAACCCCTACCGGGTATCCATTTAGCCTCCACTCCACTCCCCCTACCGGGTATCCATTTAGCCTCCACTCCCCCAACCGTGTATCCATTTACCCTCCACTCCCCCTACCGGGAATCCATGTATCCTCTACTCCCCAACCCCTACGGGGTATGCATTTAGCCTCCACTCCCCAACCCCTACCGGGTATCCATTTAGCCTCCACTCCCCCTACCGTGTATCCATTTAGCCTCCACTCCCCCTACCGGGTATCCATTTATCCTCCACTCCCCAACCCCTACCGGGTATCCATTTAGCCTCCACTCCACTCCCCCCACCGGGTATCCATTTACCCTTCACTCCCCAACCCCTACCGGGTATCCATTTAGCCTCCACTCCACTCCCCCTACCGTGTATCCATTTAGCCTCCACTCCCCCTACCGTGTATCCATTTAGCCTCCACTCCCCCTACCGTGTATCTATTTAGCCTCCACTCCCCCCTACCGTGTATCCATTCACCCTCCACTCCCCCTACCGGGAATCCATGTATCCTCTACTCCCCAACCCCTACCGGGTATGCATTTAGCCTCCACTCCACTCCCCCTACTGGGTATCCATTCACCCTTCACTCAACTCCCCTTACCGGGTATCCATTTACCCTCCACTCCCCAACCCCTACCGGGTATCCATTTAGCCTCCACACCCCCTACCGTGTATCCATTTACCCTCCACTCCCCCTACCGGGAATCGAGTTATCCTCTACTCCCCCAACCCCTACTAGGTATCCATTTAGCCTCCACTCCCCCTACCGTGTATCCATTTACCCTCCTCTCCCCCTAACGGGTATCCATTTACCCTTCACTCCCCAACCCCTACCGGGTATCCATTTAGCCTCCACTCCACTCCCCCTACCGGGTATCCATTTAGCCTCCACTCCACTCCCCCTACCGGGTATCCATTTAGCCTCCACTCCCCCTACCGTGTATCCATTTAGCCTCCACTCCCCCTACCGTGTATCCATTTAGCCTCCACTCCCCCTACCGTGTATCCATTTAGCCTCCACTCCCCAACCCCTACCGTTTATCCATTTATCCTCCACTCCCCCTACAGGGTATCTATCTAGCCTCCACTCCACTCCCCCTACCGGGTATCCATTTACCCTCCACCCCCCTACCGGGTATCCATTTAGCCTCCACTCCACTCCCCCTACCGGGTATCCATCCACCCCCCCTACCGGGTATCCATTTAGCCTCCACTCCCCCTACCGGGTATCCATTTAGCCTCCACTCCACAACCCTTACCGGGCATCCATTTAGCCTCCACTCCACTCCCCCTACCGGGTATCCACTTACCCTCCACCCCCCCTACCGGGTATCCATTTAGCCTCCACTCCACTCCCCCTACCGGGTATCCATTTACTCTCCACCCCCCCTACCGGGTATCCATTTAGCCTCCACTCCACTCCCCCTACCGGGTATCTATTTACCCTCCACTCCCCCAAACCCTAACGGGTATCCATTTAGCCTCCACTCTCCAACCCTTACCGGCTATCCATTTACCCTCCACTCCCCCATCCGTACATCCATTTAGCCTCCACTCCCCCTACCGTGTATCCATTTAGCCTCCACTGCCCAACCCCTACCGTTTATCCATTCAGCCTCCTCTCCCCCTACCGTGTATCCATTTATCCTCCACTCCCCCTACCGGGTATCTATTTAGCCTCCACTCCCCAACCCCTACCGGGTATCCATTTATCCTCCACTCCCCAACCCCTACCGGGTATCCATTTAGCCTCCACTCCACTCCCCCCACCGGGTATCCATTTACCCTTCACTCCCCAACCCCTACCGGGTATCCATTTAGCCTCCACTCCACTCCCCCTACCGTGTATCCATTTAGCCTCCACTCCCCCTACCGTGTATCCATTTAGCCTCCACTCCCCCTACCGTGTATCTATTTAGCCTCCACTCCCCCTACCGTGTATCCATTCACCCTCCACTCCCCCTACCGGGAATCCATGTATCCTCTACTCCCCAACCCCTACCGGGTATGCATTTAGCCTCCACTCCACTCCCCCTACTGGGTATCCATTCACCCTTCACTCAACTCCCCTTACCGGGTATCCATTTACCCTCCACTCCCCAACCCCTACCGGGTATCCATTTAGCCTCCACACCCCCTACCGTGTATCCATTTACCCTCCACTCCCCCTACCGGGAATCCAGTTATCCTCTACTCCCCCAACCCCTACTAGGTATCCATTTAGCCTCCACTCCCCCTACCGTGTATCCATTTACCCTCCTCTCCCCCTAACGGGTATCCATTTACCCTTCACTCCCCAACCCCTACCGGGTATCCATTTAGCCTCCACTCCACTCCCCCTACCGGGTATCCATTTAGCCTCCACTCCACTCCCCCTACCGGGTATCCATTTAGCCTCCACTCCCCCTACCGTGTATCCATTTAGCCTCCACTCCCCCTACCGTGTATCCATTTAGCCTCCACTCCCCCTACCGTGTATCCATTTAGCCTCCACTCCCCAACCCCTACCGTTTATCCATTTATCCTCCACTCCCCCTACAGGGTATCTATCTAGCCTCCACTCCACTCCCCCTACCGGGTATCCATTTACCCTCCACCCCCCTACCGGGTATCCATTTAGCCTCCACTCCACTCCCCCTACCGGGTATCCATCCACCCCCCCTACCGGGTATCCATTTAGCCTCCACTCCCCCTACCGGGTATCCATTTAGCCTCCACTCCACAACCCTTACCGGGCATCCATTTAGCCTCCACTCCACTCCCCCTACCGGGTATCCACTTACCCTCCACCCCCCCTACCGGGTATCCATTTAGCCTCCACTCCACTCCCCCTACCGGGTATCCATTTACTCTCCACCCCCCCTACCGGGTATCCATTTAGCCTCCACTCTACTCCCCCTACCGGGTATCTATTTACCCTCCACTCCCCCAAACCCTAACGGGTATCCATTTAGCCTCCACTCTCCAACCCTTACCAGCTATCCATTTACCCTCCACTCCCCCATCCGTACATCCATTTAGCCTCCACTCCCCCTACCGTGTATCCATTTAGCCTCCACTGCCCAACCCCTACCGTTTATCCATTCAGCCTCCTCTCCCCCTACCGTGTATCCATTTATCCTCCACTCCCCCTACCGGGTATCTATTTAGCCTCCACTCCCCAACTCCTACCGTGTATCCATTTAGCCTCCACTCCCCCTACTGGGTAACCATTTAGCCTCCACTCCCCAACCACTACCGGGCATCCATTTAGCCTCCACTCCACTCCCCCTATCGGGTATCCATTTACCCTCCACCCCCCCTACCGGGTATCCATTTAGCCTCCACTCCACTCCCCCTACCGGGTATCTATTTACCCTCCACTCCCCCAAACCCTACCGGGTATCCATTTAGCCTCCACTCCACTCCCCCTACCGGGTATCCATTTAGCCTCCACTCCCCCTACCGTGTATCCATTTAGCCTCCACTCCCCCTACCGTGTATCCATTTAGCCTCCACTCCCCCTACCGTGTATCCATTTAGCCTCCACTCCCCAACCCCTACCGTTTATCCATTTATCCTCCACTCCCCCTACAGGGTATCTATTTAGCCTCCACTCCACAACCCTTACCGGGCATCCATTTAGCCTCCACTCCACTCCCCCTACCGGGTATCCATTTACCCTCCGCCCCCCTACCGGGTGTCCATTTAGCCTCCACTCCACTCCCCCTACCGGGTATCCATTTACCATCCACCCCCCCTACCGGGTATCCATTTAGCCTCCACTCCACAACCCTTACCGGGCATCCATTTAGCCTCCACTCCACTCCCCCTACCGGGTATCCATTTACCCTCCACCCCCCTACCGGGTGTCCATTTAGCCTCCACTCCACTCCCCCTACCGGGTATCCATTTACCCTCCACCCCCCTACCGGGTATCCATTTAGCCTCCACTCCACTCCCCCTACCGGGTATCCATCCACCCCCCCTATCGGGTATCCATTTAGCCTCCACTCCCCCTACCGGGTATCCATTTAGCCTCCACTCCACAACCCTTACCAGGCATCCATTTAGCCTCCACTCCACTCCCCCTACCGGGTATCCACTTACCCTCCACCCCCCCTACCGGGTATCCATTTAGCCTCCACTCCACTCCCCCTACCGGGTATCCATTTACTCTCCACCCCCCTACCGGGTATCCATTTAGCCTCCACTCCACTCCCCCTACCGGGTATCTATTTACCCTCCACTCCCCCAAACCCTACCGGGTATCCATTTAGCCTCCACTCTCCAACCCTTACCGGCTATCCATTTACCCTCCACTCCCCCATCCGTACATCCATTTAGCCTCCACTCGCCCTACCGTGTATCCATTTAGCCTCCACTGCCCAACCCCTACCGTTTATCCATTCAGCCTCCTCTCCCCCTACCGTGTATCCATTTATCCTCCACTCCCCCTACCGGGTATCTATTTAGCCTCCACTCCCCAACTCCTACCGTGTATCCATTTAGCCTCCACTCCCCCTACTGGGTAACCATTTAGCCTCCACTCCCCAACCCCAACCTGGTATCCATTTACCCTCCACTCCCTCTACCGGGTATCTATTTAGCCTCCACTCCACTCCCCCTACCGGGTATCCATTTAGCCTCCACTCCCCCAACCGGGTATCCATTTACCCTCTACTCCCCCAGGTTCTTTTGGTCGCCTGGCGGAGATATTTAGACAAATTGTTGTTGTTTTTTTTACAGAAATATTTGGTGATAGACTAGGAGTACTTTAAGTTCAATTCTCTCTGTGGGCTAATATTTCTGTATTTTCCTGAATACTGTTTTATGTTTCCTGGTTTTAGATTGTCTGTTTTTTACTCTCAATATTATAATTATTCATAGCAATGGATTTTCTGAGTCATGTCATGTCAATGCTCAAATCACTTTTATTTGTGTGTGTGTAATTCCCCTTTAATTGTTCATCTAGCAAGAGAGGAATGTGTCAGACTAGTGATGTTTCTGCTGTTAGGCCTACTGCTGCAGCACATCATGACAGAGTTGGCGAAACAATCGTCACCCAATTGACAGAAATAATTATTATATACTGTAGTTCTGTCAGGTAAGTCTACTTTGCAGTTAACATTTAATTGAGAAGGTTTTTGGGGAATGTCTACCCACAAGACGGTTATCATTAGCATCGCCAACTGACTACATACACAGAGTGATAGACACACGCACGCACCAAACAGACAGACTGGCAATATTGCTGGAAATTAATTGGCTAATATTGTGTTAGGTTTGGCTTTTTAAGCCAATAGAGGCTAACCAGGGGTGGGATAATGTCTTTAATTGGATAGTAGCTGGCAGGTTTATGTTTTTGACAGTTTGCGATGGAAAACATGAAAAAAATGCATGTACCTATAGAATTGATTGGCGAACTACTCATAGGCTCACGATCTACCTGTTGGAGAACCCTGGCTTAACTATCTACCTGTTCGAGAGCCCTGGCTTAACTAACTTATCTACCTGTTGGAGAACCCTGGCTTAACCATCTACCTGTTGGAGAACCCTGGCTTAACCATCTACCTGTTGGAGAGCCCAGGCTTAACCATCTACCTGTTGGGAGAACCCTGGCTTAACCATCTACCTGTTGGAGAGCCCTGGCTTAACCATCTACCTGTTGGAGAACCCTGGCTTAACCATCTACCTGTTGGAGAACCCTGGCTTAACTATCTACCTGTTGGAGAGCCCTGGCTTAACTATCTACCTGTTGGAGAACCCTGGCTTAACTACCTTATCTACCTGTTGGAGAGCCCAGGCTTAACCATCTACCTGTTGGAGAGCCCAGGCTTAACCATCTACCTGTTGGGAGAACCCTGGCTTAACCATCTACCTGTTGGAGAGCCCTGGCTTAACCATCTACCTGTTGGAGAGCCCTGGCTTAACCATCTACCTGTTGGAGAACCCTGGCTTAACCATCTACCTGTCGGAAAGCCCTGGCTTAACTACCTTATCTACCTGTTGGAGAACCCTGGCTTAACCATCTACCTGTTGGAGAGCCCAGGCTTAACTATCTACCTGTTGGAGAGCCCTGGCTTAACCATCTACCTGTTGGAGAGCCCAGGCTTAACCATCTACCTGTTGGAGAGCCCAGGCTTAACTATCTACCTGTTGGAGAGCCCTGGCTTAACCATCTACCTGTTGGGAGAGCCCAGGCTTAACCATCTACCTGTTGGAGAGCCCAGGCTTAACCATCTACCTGTTGGAGAACCCTGGCTTAACCATCTACCTGTTGGAGAACCCAGGCTTAACCATCTACCTGTTGGAGAGCCCTGGCTTAACTACCTTATCTACCTGTTGGAGAACCCTGGCTTAACTACCTTATCTACCTGTTGGAGAGCCCTGGCTTAAGTATCTACCTGTTGGAGAACCCTGGCTTAACTATCTACCTGTTGGAGAACCCTGGCTTAACTATCTTCTGGTTGGAGAACCCTGGCTTAACCATCTACCTGTTGGGAGAGCCCAGGCTTAACCATCTACCTGTTGGAGAGCCCCGGCTTAACCATCTACCTGTTGGAGAACCCTGGCTTAACCATCTACCTGTTGGAGAACCCAGGCTTAACCATCTACCTGTTGGGAGAGCGCCGGCTTAACCATCTACCTGTTGGGAGAGCCCAGGCTTAACTACCTTATCTACCTGTTGGAGAGCCCTGGCTTAACTACCTTATCTACCTGTTGGAGAGCCCTGGCTTAACTACCTTATCTACCTGTTGGAGAACCCTGGCTTAACTACCTTATCTACCTGTTGGAGAGCCCTGGCTTAAGTATCTACCTGTTGGAGAACCCTGGCTTAACTATCTACCTGTTGGAGAACCCTGGCTTAACTATCTTCCTGTTGGAGAACCCTGGCTTAACCATCTACCTGTTGGAGAACCCTGGCTTAACTATCTTCCTGTTGGAGAACCCTGGTTAAACCAAATGCAGGTTATTCATCAGCCCTCTACTGTTAAAAGCAAGATGGAGAAAGAGACCGGGAGAAAATACATCTCAACTAACAGTAGACTGAGAGATACTTGCTGTTAGGTGCCTAGGGGCCAGAGAGAATTGGATGGAGGTACATTTGAAGAATCATCTAGATAGCTGCAAGGCTCTGTCTCCAAACATTCCCCCATTCAACAGAGAGAAAACACAACACATTTTCCAGGGCTTCATCCCAAATGGCACCCTATTTGGCCTAAGTACACTATATAGGTGATAGGGTGCTATTTGGGACGAAGCCCAGAAAACCAGTCAACCTACAAACAAATAATATGGGTTAGGGTGTTTCTGCACACAGACACTGTGGGTTAGGGTGTTTCTGCACACAGACACTGTGGGTTAGGGTGTTTCTGCACACAGACACTGTGGGTTAGGGTGTTTCTGCACACAGACACTGTGGGTTAGGGTGTTTCTGCACACAGACACTGTGGGTTAGGGTGTTTCTGCACACAAACACTGTGGGTTAGGGTGTTTCTGCACACAGACACTGTGGGTTAGGGTGTTTCTGCACACAGACACTGTGGGTTAGGGTGTTTCTGCACACAGACACTGTGGGTTAGGGTGTTTCTGCACACAGACACTGTGGGTTAGGGTGTTTCTGCACACAAACACAGCTCACCTGTCTTCTCCAACTGAAGCTTTAGTCTCAAAACTCAACAAGGCTTTCATCTTCTATCAGTAAATATTCCCCGTTCATAGTCTGTGGAAAACAATATGCTCTGGGAATTGTTCTTTTGAAACAGAACATTTATATTTGTTAAGACTATTAGTAGTTGTAACGGTCGTCGCATGAAGGAGAGGACCAAAGCGCAGCGTGGTAAGTGTTCATCTTGATTTTTAATACGAATAGTGAACACTGAAACAAAAACAATAAAACCACAAATGAACTGAACGGTGAAATAAACACAGAACAGAAAATTAACACCTACGAAGCACAAGTGGGAAAAGGCTACCTAAGTATGATTCTCAATCAGAGACAACTAACGACACCTGCCTCTGATTGAGAACCATACCAGGCCAAACGCAAACACAGCATAGAAAACGGAACATAGATAACCCACCCAACTCACGCCCTGACCATACTAAAACAATGACATAACAAAAGAACTAAGGTCAGAACGTGACAGTAGTGCAACATGTGAATATTTGTGTCAGAGCAGTCTGCCTCAACCAACATGTGTCCAAGCAGTCTGCCTCAACCAACATATGTGTGTCAGAGCAGTCTGACTCAACCAACATGTGTGTCTGAGCAGTCTGCCTCAACCAACATGTCAGAGCAGTCTGCCTCAACCAACATCTGTGTGTCAGAGCAGTCTGCCTCAACCAACATCTGTGTGTCTGAGCAGTCTGCCTCAACCAACATATGTGTGTCAGAGCAGTCTGCCTCAACCAACATGTGTGTCTGAGCAGTCTGCCTCAACCAACATATGTCAGAGCAGTCTGCCTCAACCAACATATGTGGGGTCAGAGCAGTCTGTCTCAACCAACATATGTCAGAGCAGTCTTTCTCAACCAACATATGTGTGTCAGAGCAGTCTGCCTCAACCAACATATGTCTGAGCAGTCTGCCTTAACCAACATATGTGTGTCAGAGCAGTCTGCCTCAACCAACATGTGTGTCAGAGCAGTCTGTCTCAACCAACATGTGTGTCAGAGCAGTCTGTCTTAACCAACATGTGTGTCAGAGCAGTCT
This sequence comes from Oncorhynchus kisutch, assembly GCF_002021735.2. Classification (NCBI taxonomy): domain Eukaryota; kingdom Metazoa; phylum Chordata; class Actinopteri; order Salmoniformes; family Salmonidae; genus Oncorhynchus; species Oncorhynchus kisutch. The sequence goes on from NC_034180.2 coordinate 55,805,589, forward strand.
GCCTCAACCAACATGTGTGTCTGAGCAGTCTGCCTCAACCAACATATGTCAGAGCAGTCTGCCTCAACCAACATATGTGGGGTCAGAGCAGTCTGTCTCAACCAACATATGTCAGAGCAGTCTTTCTCAACCAACATATGTGTGTCAGAGCAGTCTGCCTCAACCAACATATGTGTGTCAGAGCAGTCTGCCTCAACCAACATATGTGTGTCAGAGCAGTCTGCCTCAACCAACATATGTGTGTCAGAGCAGTCTGCCTCAACCAACATGTGTGTCAGAGCAGTCTGTCTCAACCAACATGTGTGTCAGAGCAGTCTGTCTTAACCAACATGTGTGTCAGAGCAGTCTGCCTCAACCAACATATGTGTCAGAGCAGTCTGCCTCAACCAACATATGTCAGAGCAGTCTGCCTCAACCAACATATGTCAGAGCAGTCTGCCTCAACCAACATATGTCAGAGCAGTCTGCCTCAACCAACATATGTCAGAGCAGTCTGCCTCAACCAACATATGTCAGAGCAGTCTGTCTCAACCAACATATGTCAGAGCAGTCTTTCTCAACCAACATATGTCAGAGCAGTCTGTCTCAACCAACATATGTCAGAGCAGTCTGTCTCAACCAACATATGTCAGAGCAGTCTGCCTCAAACAACATATGTGTGTCAGAGCAGTCTGCCTCAACAAACATGTGTGTCAGAGCAGTCTGTCTCAACCAACATGTGTCAGAGCAGTCTGCCTCAAACAACATATGTGTGTCAGAGCAGCCGGTCTCAACCAACATATGTGTGTCAGAGCAGTCTGCCTCAACCAACAAGGTTGCACAATTAGATTCCCCATCTGATTGTGTATTTTAAATGTTGCATAGATGTTTCATTTCACATCTCTCCCCCCACCTTCCATCCCTCCCTCTCGCCCTGCCTCTCTCACCCTCCCGCCTTCTCTCTCTCACCCTCCCGCCTTCTCTCTCTCACCCTCCCGCCCTGCCTCTCTCTCACCCTCCCGCCCTGCCTCTCTCTCACCCTCCCGCCCTTCCTCTCTCTCACCCTCCCGCCCTGCCTCTCTCTCACCCTCCCGCCCTGCCTCTCTCTCACCCTCCCGCCCTGCCTCTCTCTCACCCTCCCGCCCTGCCTCTCTCTCACCCTCCCGCCCTGCCTCTCTCTCACCCTCCCGCCCTGCCTCTCTCTCACCCTCCCGCCCTGCCTCTCTCTCACCCTCCCGCCCTGCCTCTCTCTCAACCTCCCGCCCTGCCTCTCTCTCACCCTCCCGCCCTGCCTCTCTCTCACCCTCCCGCCCTGCCTCTCTCTCACCCTCCCGCCCTGCCTCTCTCTCACCCTCCCGCCCTGCCTCTCTCTCACCCTCCCGCCCTGCCTCTCTCTCACCCTCCCGCCCTGCCTCTCTCTCACCCTCCCGCCCTGCCTCTCTCTCACCCTCCCGCCCTGCCTCTCTCTCACCCTCCCGCCCTGCCTCTCTCTCACCCTCCCGCCCTGCCTCTCTCTCACCCTCCCGCCCTGCCTCTCTCTCACCCTCCCGCCCTGCCTCTCTCTCCAGGAAGTACGATAACGCCTAACTACCTGGATAACTCGACGTCTAATGTGGGTCCGTGGTGTTCGTGCTCTGCCTCCGGGAACCACCGGGAGCAGTGCGATGACTTCCTGGAATATTTCCATGACAACATCTGCCTGAGTGAGTGACAGCACCAGTCAACGTGCACTATGGTAACCGTAGAAACAACAACACAATATAGCTGTAGTAACACTACCGCCAAAACACTCCAACGGTAGTAACACTGTCAAATTACCACAACACCATCAACATTGTCTGCCATAACACCCCTAACACTATGGACAAGTGTTTCAGCCCCTCACCATACTGTACAATAAACTGGTGTTAGTTCAGCTGCCTGTCTGGAGATTCCTCATCAGTTAAGGTAGTTAAGCCAGGGCTCTCCAACAGGTAGATAGATGAGTTAAGGTAGTTAAGCCAGGGCTCTCCAACAGGTAGATAAGTTAGTTAAGGTAGTTAAGCCAGGGCTCTCCAGCAGGTAGATAAGTTAGTTAAGCTAGTTAAGCCAGGGCTCTCCAACAGGTAGATAAGTTAGTTAAGGTAGTTAAGCCAGGGCTCTCCAACAGGTAGATAAGTTAGTTAAGGTAGGTAAGCCAGGGCTCTCCAACAGGTAGATAAGTTAGTTAAGGTAGTTAAGCCAGGGCTCTCCAACAGGTAGATAAGTTAGTTAAGGTAGTTAAGCCAGGGCTCTCCAACAGGTAGATAAGTTAGTTAAGGTAGTTAAGCCAGGGCTCTCCAACAAATAGATACATGAGTTAAGGTAGTTAAGCCAGGGGTCTCCAACAAATAGATAAATGAGTTAAGGTTGGTAAGCCAGGGCTCTCCAACAGATAGATAAGTTAGTTAAGGTAGTTAAGCCAGGGCTCTCCAACAGGTAGATACGTTAGTTAAGGTAGTTAAGCCAGGGCTTTCCAACAGGTAGATAAGTTAGTTAAGGTAGTTAAGCCAGGGCTCTCCAACAGGTAATTAAGTTAGTTACGGTAGTTAAGCCAGGGCTCTCCAACAGATAGATAAGTTAGTTAAGGTAGTTAAGCCAGGGCTCTCCAACAGGTAGATACGTTAGTTAAGGTAGTTAAGCCAGGGCTTTCCAACAGGTAGATAAGTTAGTTAAGCCAGGGCTCTCCAACAGGTAATTAAGTTAGTTACGGTAGTTAAGCCAGGGCTCCCCAACAGGTAGATAAGATAGTTAAGCCAGGGCTCCCCAACAGGTAGATAAGATAGTTAAGCCAGGGCTCCCCAACAGGTAGATAAGATAGTTAAGCCAGGGCTCCCCAACAGGTAGATAAGATAGTTAAGCCAGGGCTCTCCCACAGGTAGATAAGATAGTTAAGCCAGGGCTCCCCAACAGGTAGATTTACATATCCCACCCATGGTTAGCCACTATTGGCTTAAAAAGCCAATTCATTTCCAGCAATATTGCCCATCTGTTTATGTGGTGCATGTACAGTTGAAGTCAGAAGTTTACATACACTTAGGTTGGAGTCATTAAAACTCGTTTTTCAACCACTCCACAAGAGGTTAATTAACAAACTATATTTTGGCAAGTCGGTTAGGACATCTACTTTGTGCATGACATAGGTAATTTTTCCAACAATTGTTTACAGACAGATTATTTCACTTATAATTCACTGTATCACAATTTCAGTGGGTCAGAAGTTTACATACACTAAATTGACTGTACCTTTAAACAGCATGGGAATTTCTAGAATATGATATCATGGCATTAGAAGCTTCTGATAGGCTAATTGACATAATTTGAGTCAATTGGAGGTGTACCTGTGGATGTATTTCAAGGCCTGCCTTCAAACTCAGTACCTCTTTGCTTCACATCATGGGAAATTCAATAGAAATCAGCCAAGACCTCAGACAAAAATTGTAGACCTCAAGTCTGGTTCATACTTGGGAGCAATTTCCAAATGTCTGAAGGGTACCGCTTTCATCTGTACAAACAATAGTATGCAAGTATAAACACCATGTGACCACGCAGCCGGCATACCGCTCAGGAAGGAGACTCATTTTGTCTCCTAGAGATGAACGTACTTTGGTGTCAAAAGTGCATGTGATTAAATAAATAAATGCTAAAATAAATCATTATCTCTGTTATTATTCTGATATTTCATATTCTTAAAATAAAGTGGTGATCCTAACTGACCTAAGACAGGGAATTTTTACTAGGATTAAATGTCAGGAATTGTGAAAAACCGAGTTTAAATGTATTTGGCTTAGGTGTATGTAAACTTCCTACTTCAACTGTACATATGAGACGAGTAATGTAGGATATGTAATCATTATTAAAGTGCCGTTATATAAAGTGACTAGTGATGCCTTTATTAAGTCCATTTACTTAAGTGGCTGGAGTTGAGTCTGTATGTTGGCAACAGCCTCTCTATGTTAATGATGGCTGTTTAACAGTCTGATGCCCTTGAGATAGAAGCTGTTTTTCAGTCTCTCGGCCCCTGCTTTGATGCACCTGTACTGACCTCGGCCTTCTGGATGATAGCGGGGTGAATAGGCAGTGGCTCGGGTGGTTGTTGTCCTTGATGATCTTTTTGGTCTGACGAGTTTGGAGGGTACTATGGTGTTAAATGCTGAGCTGTAGTCGATGAACAGCATTCTCACATAGGTATTCCTCTTGTCCAGATGGGTTAGGGCAATGTGCAGTGTGGTTGAGATTACGTCATTTGTGGACCTATTGGGGCGTTAAGCAAATTGAAATGTCTAGGGTGTCTGGTAAGGTAGAGGTGATATGATCCTTAACTAGCTTCTCAAAGCACTTCATGATGACAGAAGTGAGTGCTACGGGGCGATAGTCATTTAGTTCAGTTACCTTTGCCTTCTTGAGTACAGGAACAGTGGTGGCCATCTTGAAGCATGTGGGGACAGCAGACTGGGATAGGGAGAGGTTTAATGTGCCTGTAAGCACACCAGCCAGCTGATCTGCACATTCTCTGAGGACGCGGCTAGGGATGCCTTCTGGACCGGCAGCCTTGCGAGGGTTAACACGTTTAAATGTTTTACTCAAACCAATTTGTCACATACACATGGTTAGCAGATGTTAATGCGAGTGCAGCGAAATGCTTGTGCTTCTAGTTCATGCAGTAATATCTTAACAAGTAATCTAACCTAACAATTTCACAACAACTACCTTAAACACACAAGTGTAAAGGAATGAATAAGAATATGTACATATAAATATATGGATGATTGATGGCCGAACGGCGTGGGCAAGATGCAGTAGATGGTATAGAGTACAGTATATACATATGAGATGAGTAATGTAGGGTATGTAAACAAGTTGCAGTAGATGGTATAGAGTACAGTATATACATATGAGATGAGTAATGTAGGGTATGTAAACAAGTTGCAGTAGATGGTATAGAGTACAGTATATACATATGAGATGAGTAATGTAGGGTATGTAAACAAGTTGCAGTAGATGGTATAGAGTACAGTATATACATATGAGATGAGTAATGTAGGGTATGTAAACAAGATGCAGTAGATGGTATAGAGTACAGTATATACACATGAGAAGAGTAATGTAGGGTATGTAAACATTATATAAAGTGGCATTGTTTAAAGTGACTAGTGATACATTTATTACATACATTTTTCCATTATTAAAGTGGCTGGAGTTGAGTCAGTGTGTTGGCAGCAGCCACTCAATGTTAGTGGTGGCTGTTTAACAGTCTGATGGCCTTGAGACAGAGAGTTGAGTCAGTGTGTTGGCAGCAGCCACTCAATGTTAGTGGTGGCTGTTTAACAGTCTGATGGCCTTGAGACAGAGAGTTGAGTCAGTATGTTGGCAGCAGCCACTCAATGTTAGTGGTGGCTGTTTAACAGTCTGATGGCCTTGAGACAGAGAGTTGAGTCAGTGTGTTGGCAGCAGCCACTCAATGTTAGTGGTGGCTGTTTAACAGTCTGATGGCCTTGAGATAGAAGCTGTTTTTCAGTCTCTCGGTCCCTGCTTTGATGCACCTGTACTGACCTCACCTTCTGGATGATAGCGGGGTGAACAGGCAGTGGCTCGGGTGGTTGTTGTCCTTGTTGATCTTTTTGGCCTTCCTGTAACATCGGGTGGTGTAGGTGTCCTGGAGGGCAGGTAGTTTGCTCCCGGTGATGCGTTGTGCAGACCTCACTACCCTCTGGAGAGCCGGTTGTGGGCGGAGCAGTTTCCGTACCAGGTGGTGATACAGCCCGGCAGTGTTTTTGGTGACAAGCCAAATTTCTTCAGCCGCCTTCTTCACCACGCTGTCTGTGTGGGTGGAACATTTCAGTTTGTCCGTGATGTGTACGCCGAGGAACTTAACTTTCCACCTTCTCCACTACTGTCCCGTCGATGTGGATAGGGGGCTGCTCCCTCTGCTGTTTCCTGAAGTCCACAATCATCTCCTTAGTTTTGTTGACGTTGAGTGTGAGGTTATTTTCCTGACACCACACTCCGAGGGCCCTCACCTCCTCCCTGTAGGCCGTCACGTCATTGTTGGTAATCAAGCCTACCACTGTAGTGTCGTCTGCAAACTTGATGACGTTGGCCACGGAGAAGGAGAGCCCACAAGCTTTGGTAGCGGGCCGTTGTCAGTGGTACTGTATTGTCAAAGCGAGAAAATAAGTTGTTTAATTTGTCTGGGAGCAAGACGTTGATGTCCGCGACGGGTTATCTTCTGTAATCTGTGATTGACTGTAGACCCTGCGGGGTTATGTAGCCAGACAGTGATGCTAATGATAATAATAATTATTATTATTATTATTATAATAATCATAACGGCCTTGTGGGGAGACAGAAACACTTTCCCCAAAACCTTCTCAAATAAATGTTAGCTACAAGGTAGGCTGACAGAACTATACTGTATAATAATTATTTGCATCAATTGGGTGGCGATTATTTTGCCAACGATTATTATTTTGCCATGATGTGCTGTAGCAGTAGGCCTAACAGCAGAAACACAGAAATACTGACATTCCTCTCTTGCTAGATGCACAAGGGGAGTTACAGGCAAAAATCTAAATGTGGTATCTTTTTTTTTTACCTCAAAAATGGTCTTCTGATGTGATTTAAGCATTGCCATTGACTCTTCTGATTGTGATTTATAGAATCCACCTCTACCCAAATCTAACTGCCTGTAACTCAGGACCTAAAGCAAGGATATGCATATTCTTGATACCATTTGAAAGGAAACAATTTGAAGTTTGTGGAAATGTAAAATTAAAATTGGAGAATATAAAACATTAGATCTGGTTAAAGATAATACAAAGAAAATCCAATGAACCATTCTGTTACTGTTCAAGACTGACCAAGTTGCCTAGTTGATTTATTAATACAAGTGTTCTTTCACTGTGCACTCTCCTCAAACACGGTGTTCTTTCACTGTGCACTCTCCTCAAACACGGTGTTCTTTCACTGTGCACTCTCCTCATACACGGTGTTCTTTCACTGTGCACTCTCCTCAAACACGGTGTTCTTTCACTGTGCACTCTCCTCAAACACGGTGTTCTTTCACTGTGCACTCTCCTCAAACACGGTGTTCTTTCACTGTGCACTCTCCTCAAACACGGTGTTCTTTCACTGTGCACTCTCCTCAAACACGGTGTTCTTTCACTGTGCACTCTCCTCAAACACGGTGTTCTTTCACTGTGCACTCTCCTCAAACACGGTGTTCTTTCACTGTGCACTCTCCTCAAGACTAAATGAGTAGCTTGTGAAATGTTTCATTTTTTAAAGTAGCTCTCATGCTGGAAAATGTTGGAGACCCATGGACTAGAGCCTCCACACACACACACACACACACACACACACACACACACACACACACACACACACACACACACACACACACACACACACACACACACACACACACACACACACACACACACACACACACACACACACACCTACCCAAATACCTACATACCTACCTACCTACCCACCCAACTACCTACCCAACTACCTACCTACCTACCTACCTACCTACCCAACTACCTACCTACCTACCTACCTACCCAAATACCTACCTACCTACCTACCCAACTACCTACCTACCTACCCAACTACCTACCTACCTACCTCACTTAACTGTCCTCTGTCATTCTGAACAGGGAAAGCCATGCTAGCGTTTGGGAATGGGACAGACACGCAGTTCTCCGCAGGAGCAGCAAGCCAACCAGACATGCCCGGCCCGGCTCACACTACCCTCAACAACCACATCCAGCGCCTGGCAACCACCGTCTCTGGCATCACCATGGAAACTGAACTTAACGTCTTGGGAGCACAGATGCCCACTCAGGTAAGTAGTGCATAGGGTGTCATTTGGAACACAGCCCTAATGTGTGTTCCATGATGAGGTAACAGGAGAGAACCTGCTGTAAACAGCCACAAGGAGGTAACAGGAGAGAACCTGCTGTAACAGCCACGATGAGGTAACAGGAGAGAACCTGCTGTAACAGCCACAATGAGGTAACAGGAGAGAACCTGCTGTAACAGCCACGATGAGGTAACAGGAGAGAACCTGCTGTAACAGCCATGATGAGGTAACAGGAGAGAACCTGCTGTAACAGCCATGATGAGGTAACAGGAGAGAACCTGCTGTAACAGCCACGATGAGGTAACAGGAGAGAACCTGCTGTAACAGCCATGATGAGGTAACAGGAGAGAACCTGCTGTAACAGCCATGATGAGGTAACAGGAGAGAACCTGCTGTAACAGCCATGATGAGGTAACAGGAGAGAACCTACTAATAGCCATGATGAGGTAACAGGAGAGAACCTGCTGTAACAGCCATGATGAGGTAACAGGAGAGAACCTGCTGTAACAGCCATGATGAGGTAACAGGAGAGAACCTGCTGTAACAGCCATGATGAGGTAACAGGAGAGAACCTGCTGTAACAGCCATGATGAGGTAACAGAAGAGAACCTGCTGTAACAGCCATGATGAGGTAACAGGAGAGAACCTGCTGTAACAGCCATGATAAGGTAACAGGAGAGAACCTGCTGTAACAGCCATGATGAGGTAACAGAAGAGAACCTGCTGTAACAGCCATGATGAGGTAACAGAAGAGAACCTGCTGTAACAGCCATGATGAGGTAACAGTAGAGAATCTGCTATAACAGCCATGATGAGGTAATAGGAGAGAACCTTCTGTAACAGCCATGATGATGTAACAGGCAGTCCTACAGTAACAAGGTGGGGTCTCACTAACCAATAGTAGAATAGGATAGTGCCCTCAACCAATAGTAGAATAGGATAGTCTCACTTGATGTACAGGACACCCCCTGGACAGGACACTAGTCTATCTCCTGTTTCTGTAGTGAGACAGCTTGATGTACAGGACACCCCCTGGACAGGACACTAGTCTATCGCAGTCGCTAATTCAGTCCATCCTTATTGTGTAAATGCATTGCGTGCAGGAGACTTGCGGTGTAGTGTTGTCTTTTTGTTCAAACAATTCCCTTCTTCCCCAGGTGAATGAAATACAGTTTAAACTGCTACTTCCTAACAGAGTTTGTGTCTCCCCATGCAGGTGAATGACAAGGATAGACTTTGGGGTGATGATGGTGAAGACTCGACCCTGCTGGAGCTATTAGACCATGGAGCCCCTCCACTCCACCTGTCTGCCCTAGGCTGGACCATTCCCCTGGGTCTCTCCCTGCTGCTGTGCTACCAGTAGTCTGGCCTGGCCCTGGGGCTCCATAGACTACACTACACACTGATCGAAACTGGGGGTGGAGAGAGAGAGAAACACAGAGAGAGAGAGAGAGAGAGAGAGAGAGAGAGAGAGAGAGAGAGAGAGAGAGAGAGAGGATGTATGTACAATGCCTTCAGGAAGTATGCATATCCTTTGACCACATTTTGTGTTACAGCCTGAATTAAAAAATAATTCTCACCCATCTTGACACAATACCCCATAATGACAAAGTGAACACATCTGGATTTGGTGATTTTCTACCATTCTTCCCTGCAGATCTTTTCTAGCTCCATTACGTTAGATGGGGAGAGGCAGTGAACAGCAAGCTTGATTTTTTCCATAGATTGTCAATGGGATTCAAGTCTGGGCTTTGGCCACTCAAGGACTTTCACATTCTTGTTTGAAGCAATTCCAGCAATGCTTTGGCTGTTTGCTTGGGGTCATTGTCCTGTTAGGATGTAAATCTTCACCCCAGTCTAAGGTCGTTTGCGCTCTGAAGCAGGTTCTCATCAAGGAATTGCCTGTATTTGGCTCTATTCATTGTTCCCTCTAATCTTACCAGTTTGCTAGTCCCTGCAGCTGAAAGGCATCCCCATGGCAGGATGCTGCCACCACTATGCTTCGTGGTAGGGAGGGTGTTAGATGGGTGATGAGCTGTGCCTGGTTTTCTCCAGACATAGCGCTTTACATTCAGGACAAAGTGTAAATGTTTTATCTCATCAGATCACACAATGTTTTGCCTTATGATCTCAGTCTTTCACGTGCCTTTTTGCAAACATCCAGGCGTGCTGTCATGTGCCTTTTTCTCAGGAGTGGCTTCTGTCTACCCACTCTCCCATGAAGCCCAGATTGGTGACATGCTGTAGAGACTGTTATCCTTCTGGAAGGTTCTCCCATCTCAGCCAAGGAACTGTAAAACTCTGTGGTCATTGGGTTCTTGGTCACCTCCCTGACCAAGGTTCTTCTTGCCACGGGAACTCAGTTTTGTCGGACGGCCAACTCCAGACAGAGTCTGGGTAGCTCCATATTTTTTCCATTTCCCAATGATGGAGACCACTGCGCTCTTGTAAATTTTCAACACTCTAAACTATGGTATACATTTGACCAGATATATGCCTCATCACATCATGATATTTGTACGTCTAACTTTCTCACTCATGATTATTCGCGATTTATTCAGGACTATCCGTAACCATGGTAGCATCCACATTAATAGAGAAGTGTTCAGAAACACCTTCCTAATTGTGTTGCACCCTCTTTTACCCTCAGAACAGCCTCAATTTGTCAGGGACATGGACTATACAAGGTGTCTAAAGCGTTCCACAGGGATGCTGGCCCATGTTGACTCCAATGCTTCCCACAGTTGTGTCAAGTTGGCTGGACGGTGGTGGACCATGCTTGAGTGTGAAAAACCCCGCAGCGTTGCAATTTTTGACACAAACCGGTGAGCCTGGCACCTAATACCATACCCTGTTCAAAGGCACACATCTTTTGTCTTGCCAAGTCACCCTCTGATTGGCACACAGACACAATCAATGTCTCAATTGTCTCAAGGCTTAAAAATCCTTCTTTAACCTGTCTCCTCCCCTTCATCTACACTGATTGAAGTGGATTTTACAAATGACACCATTAAGGGATCATGTCTTTCACCTGGATTCACCTTTTCGATGGAAAGAGCAGGTGTTGATAATGTTGTGTCCACTCAATGTATTCTATATTCATTTTTACAATAAAAGTGACTCCAAATGTGACACAATACATTATTTACCATTAATTAATTTCTATGGATGGAAATACCCTCCAAATAAAGCTGCCAGTCTGCACGTTAAACCAATAGTCATGTATCAGGTATCAGGTCAAATTCAAAATGCTGGAGTATAGAGGCAAAACAACAACAAGACATGGTCACTGTCCCAATACTTCTGGAGTATAGAGGCAAAACAACAAGACATGGTCACTGTCCCAATACTTCTGGAGTATAGAGGCAAAACAACAAGACATGGTCACTGTCCCAATACTTCTGGAGTATAGAGGCAAAACAACACCAAGACATGGTCACTGTCCCAATACTTCTGGAGTATAGAGGCAAAACAACAACAAGACATGGTCACTGTCCCAATACTTCTGGAGTATAGAGGCAAAACAACAACAAGACATGGTCACTGTCCCAATACTTCTGGAGTATAGAGGCAAAACAACAAGACATGGTCACTGTCCCAACACTTCTGGAGTATAGAGGTAAAACAACAAGACATGGTCACTGTCCCAATACTTCTGGAGTATAGAGGCAAAACAACAACAAGACATGGTCACTGTCCCAATACTTCTGGAGTATAGAGGCAAAACAACACCAAGACATGGTCACTGTCCCAATACTTCTGGAGTATAGAGGCAAAACAACAACAAGACATGGTCACTGTCCCAATACTTCTGGAGTATAGAGGCAAAACAACAAGACATGGTCACTGTCCCAATACTTCTGGAGTATAGAGGCAAAACAACACCAAGACATGGTCACTGTCCCAATACTTCTGGAGTATAGAGGCAAAACAACAAGACATGGTCACTGTCCCAATACTTCTGGAGTATAGAGGCAAAACAACAAGACATGGTCACTGTCCCAATACTTCTGGAGTATAGAGGCAAAACAACAAGACATGGTCACTGTCCCAATACTTCTGGAGTATAGAGGCAAAACAACAACAAGACATGGTCACTGTCCCAATACTTCTGGAGTATAGAGGCAAAACAACAACAAGACATGGTCACTGTCCCAATACTTCTGGAGTATAGAGGCAAAACAACAAGACATGGTCACTGTCCCAATACTTCTGGAGTATAGAGGTAAAACAACAAGACATGGTCACTGTCCCAATACTTCTGGAGTATAGAGGCAAAACAACAACAAGACATGGTCACTGTCCCAATACTTCTGGAGTATAGAGGCAAAACAACAACAAGACATGGTCACTGTCCCAATACTTCTGGAGTATAGAGGTAAAACAACAAGACATGGTCACTGTCCCAATACTTCTGGAGTATAGAGGCAAAACAACAACAAGACATGGTCACTGTCCCAATACTTCTGGAGTATAGAGGCAAAACAACAACAAGACATGGTCACTGTCCCAATACTTCTGGAGTATAGAGGCAAAACAACAACAAGACATGGTCACTGTCCCAATACTTCTGGAGTATAGAGGCAAAACAACAACAAGACATGGTCACTGTCCCAATACTTCTGGAGTATAGAGGTAAAACAACAAGACATGGTCACTGTCCCAATACTTCTGGAGTATAGAGGCAAAACAACAACAAGACATGGTCACTGTCCCAATACTTCTGGAGTATAGAGGCAAAACAACAAGACATGGTCACTGTCCCAATACTTCTGGAGTATAGAGGCAAAACAACAACAAGACATGGTCACTGTCCCAATACTTCTGGAGTATAGAGGCAAAACAACAACAAGACATGGTCACTGTCCCAATACTTCTGGAGTATAGAGGCAAAACAACAACAAGACATGGTCACTGTCCCAATACTTCTGGAGTATAGAGGCAAAACAACAAGACATGGTCACTGTCCCAATACTTCTGGAGTATAGAGGCAAAACAACAAGACATGGTCACTGTCCCAATACTTCTGGAGTATAGAGGCAAAACAACAAGACATGGTCACTGTCCCAATACTTCTGGAGTATAGAGGTAAAACAACAAGACATGGTCACTGTCCCAATACTTCTGGAGTATAGAGGCAAAACAACAACAAGACATGGTCACTGTCCCAATACTTCTGGAGTATAGAGGCAAAACAACAACAAGACATGGTCACTGTCCCAATACTTCTGGAGTATAGAGGTAAAACAACAAGACATGGTCACTGTCCCAATACTTCTGGAGTATAGAGGCAAAACAACAACAAGACATGGTCACTGTCCCAATACTTCTGGAGTATAGAGGCAAAACAACAACAAGACATGGTCACTGTCCCAATACTTCTGGAGTATAGAGGCAAAACAACAACAAGACATGGTCACTGTCCCAATACTTCTGGAGTATAGAGGCAAAACAACAACAAGACATGGTCACTGTCCCAATACTTCTGGAGTATAGAGGTAAAACAACAAGACATGGTCACTGTCCCAATACTTCTGGAGTATAGAGGCAAAACAACAACAAGACATGGTCACTGTCCCAATACTTCTGGAGTATAGAGGCAAAACAACAAGACATGGTCACTGTCCCAATACTTCTGGAGTATAGAGGCAAAACAACAACAAGACATGGTCACTGTCCCAATACTTCTGGAGTATAGAGGCAAAACAACAACAAGACATGGTCACTGTCCCAATACTTCTGGAGTATAGAGGCAAAACAACAACAAGACATGGTCACTGTCCCAATACTTCTGGAGTATAGAGGCAAAACAACAAGACATGGTCACTGTCCCAATACTTCTGGAGTATAGAGGCAAAACAACAAGACATGGTCACTGTCCCAATACTTCTGGAGTATAGAGGCAAAACAACAAGACATGGTCACTGTCCCAATACTTCTGGAGTATAGAGGCAAAACAACAAGACATGGTCACTGTCCCAATACTTCTGGAGTATAGAGGCAAAACAACAACAAGACATGGTCACTGTCCCAATACTTCTGGAGTATAGAGGCAAAACAACAAGACATGGTCACTGTCCCAATACTTCTGGAGTATAGAGGCAAAACAACAAGACATGGTCACTGTCCCAATACTTCTGGAGTATAGAGGCAAAACAACAAGACATGGTCACTGTCCCAATACTTCTGGAGTATAGAGGCAAAACAACAACAAGACATGGTCACTGTCCCAATACTTCTGGAGTATAGAGGCAAAACAACAACAAGACATGGTCACTGTCCCAATACTTCTGGAGTATAGAGGCAAAACAACAAGACATGGTCACTGTCCCAATACTTCTGGAGTATAGAGGTAAAACAACAAGACATGGTCACTGTCCCAATACTTCTGGAGTATAGAGGCAAAACAACAACAAGACATGGTCACTGTCCCAATACTTCTGGAGTATAGAGGTAAAACAACAAGACATGGTCACTGTCCCAATACTTCTGGAGTATAGAGGCAAAACAACAACAAGACATGGTCACTGTCCCAATACTTCTGGAGTATAGAGGTAAAACAACAAGACATGGTCACTGTCCCAATACTTCTGGAGTATAGAGGCAAAACAACAACAAGACATGGTCACTGTCCCAATACTTCTGGAGTATAGAGGCAAAACAACAAGACATGGTCACTGTCCCAATACTTCTGGAGTATAGAGGCAAAACAACAACAAGACATGGTCACTGTCCCAATACTTCTGGAGTATAGAGGCAAAACAACAACAAGACATGGTCACTGTCCCAATACTTCTGGAGTATAGAGGCAAAACAACAACAAGACATGGTCACTGTCCCAATACTTCTGGAGTATAGAGGCAAAACAACAACAAGACATGGTCACTGTCCCAATACTTCTGGAGTATAGAGGCAAAACAACAAGACATGGTCACTGTCCCAATACTTCTGGAGTATAGAGGCAAAACAACAAGACATGGTCACTGTCCCAATACTTCTGGAGTATAGAGGCAAAACAACAAGACATGGTCACTGTCCCAATACTTCTGGAGTATAGAGGCAAAACAACAAGACATGGTCACTGTCCCAATACTTCTGGAGTATAGAGGCAAAACAACAACAAGACATGGTCACTGTCCCAATACTTCTGGAGTATAGAGGCAAAACAACAAGACATGGTCACTGTCCCAATACTTCTGGAGTATAGAGGCAAAACAACAACAAGACATGGTCACTGTCCCAATACTTCTGGAGTATAGAGGCAAAACAACAAGACATGGTCACTGTCCCAATACTTCTGGAGTATAGAGGCAAAACAACAAGACATGGTCACTGTCCCAATACTTCTGGAGTATAGAGGTAAAACAACAAGACATGGTCACTGTCCCAATACTTCTGGAGTATAGAGGCAAAACAACAACAAGACATGGTCACTGTCCCAATACTTCTGGAGTATAGAGGTAAAACAACAAGACATGGTCACTGTCCCAATACTTCTGGAGTATAGAGGCAAAACAACAACAAGACATGGTCACTGTCCCAATACTTCTGGAGTATAGAGGCAAAACAACAACAAGACATGGTCACTGTCCCAATACTTCTGGAGTATAGAGGCAAAACAACAAGACATGGTCACTGTCCCAATACTTCTGGAGTATAGAGGCAAAACAACAAGACATGGTCACTGTCCCAATACTTCTGGAGTATAGAGGCAAAACAACAAGACATGGTCACTGTCCCAATACTTCTGGAGTATAGAGGCAAAACAACAAGACATGGTCACTGTCCCAATACTTCTGGAGTATAGAGGCAAAACAACAACAAGACATGGTCACTGTCCCAATACTTCTGGAGTATAGAGGCAAAACAACAAGACATGGTCACTGTCCCAATACTTCTGGAGTATAGAGGCAAAACAACAACAAGACATGGTCACTGTCCCAATACTTCTGGAGTATAGAGGCAAAACAACAAGACATGGTCACTGTCCCAATACTTCTGGAGTATAGAGGCAAAACAACAACAAGACATGGTCACTGTCCCAATACTTCTGGAGTATAGAGGCAAAACAACAACAAGACATGGTCACTGTCCCAATACTTCTGGAGTATAGAGGCAAAACAACAAGACATGGTCACTGTCCCAATACTTCTGGAGTATAGAGGCAAAACAACAAGACATGGTCACTGTCCCAATACTTCTGGAGTATAGAGGCAAAACAACAAGACATGGTCACTGTCCCAATACTTCTGGAGTATAGAGGCAAAACAACACCAAGACATGGTCACTGTCCCAATACTTCTGGAGTATAGAGGCAAAACAACAAGACATGGTCACTGTCCCAATACTTCTGGAGTATAGAGGCAAAACAACAAGACATGGTCACTGTCCCAATACTTCTGGAGTATAGAGGCAAAACAACAAGACATGGTCACTGTCCCAATACTTCTGGAGTATAGAGGCAAAACAACAACAAGACATGGTCACTGTCCCAATACTTCTGGAGTATAGAGGCAAAACAACAACAAGACATGGTCACTGTCCCAATACTTCTGGAGTATAGAGGCAAAACAACAAGACATGGTCACTGTCCCAATACTTCTGGAGTATAGAGGTAAAACAACAAGACATGGTCACTGTCCCAATACTTCTGGAGTATAGAGGCAAAACAACAACAAGACATGGTCACTGTCCCAATACTTCTGGAGTATAGAGGCAAAACAACAACAAGACATGGTCACTGTCCCAATACTTCTGGAGTATAGAGGTAAAACAACAAGACATGGTCACTGTCCCAATACTTCTGGAGTATAGAGGCAAAACAACAACAAGACATGGTCACTGTCCCAATACTTCTGGAGTATAGAGGCAAAACAACAACAAGACATGGTCACTGTCCCAATACTTCTGGAGTATAGAGGCAAAACAACAACAAGACATGGTCACTGTCCCAATACTTCTGGAGTATAGAGGCAAAACAACAACAAGACATGGTCACTGTCCCAATACTTCTGGAGTATAGAGGTAAAACAACAAGACATGGTCACTGTCCCAATACTTCTGGAGTATAGAGGCAAAACAACAACAAGACATGGTCACTGTCCCAATACTTCTGGAGTATAGAGGCAAAACAACAAGACATGGTCACTGTCCCAATACTTCTGGAGTATAGAGGCAAAACAACAACAAGACATGGTCACTGTCCCAATACTTCTGGAGTATAGAGGCAAAACAACAACAAGACATGGTCACTGTCCCAATACTTCTGGAGTATAGAGGCAAAACAACAACAAGACATGGTCACTGTCCCAATACTTCTGGAGTATAGAGGCAAAACAACAAGACATGGTCACTGTCCCAATACTTCTGGAGTATAGAGGCAAAACAACAAGACATGGTCACTGTCCCAATACTTCTGGAGTATAGAGGCAAAACAACAAGACATGGTCACTGTCCCAATACTTCTGGAGTATAGAGGCAAAACAACAAGACATGGTCACTGTCCCAATACTTCTGGAGTATAGAGGCAAAACAACAACAAGACATGGTCACTGTCCCAATACTTCTGGAGTATAGAGGCAAAACAACAAGACATGGTCACTGTCCCAATACTTCTGGAGTATAGAGGCAAAACAACAAGACATGGTCACTGTCCCAATACTTCTGGAGTATAGAGGCAAAACAACAAGACATGGTCACTGTCCCAATACTTCTGGAGTATAGAGGCAAAACAACAACAAGACATGGTCACTGTCCCAATACTTCTGGAGTATAGAGGCAAAACAACAACAAGACATGGTCACTGTCCCAATACTTCTGGAGTATAGAGGCAAAACAACAAGACATGGTCACTGTCCCAATACTTCTGGAGTATAGAGGTAAAACAACAAGACATGGTCACTGTCCCAATACTTCTGGAGTATAGAGGCAAAACAACAACAAGACATGGTCACTGTCCCAATACTTCTGGAGTATAGAGGTAAAACAACAAGACATGGTCACTGTCCCAATACTTCTGGAGTATAGAGGCAAAACAACAACAAGACATGGTCACTGTCCCAATACTTCTGGAGTATAGAGGTAAAACAACAAGACATGGTCACTGTCCCAATACTTCTGGAGTATAGAGGCAAAACAACAACAAGACATGGTCACTGTCCCAATACTTCTGGAGTATAGAGGCAAAACAACAAGACATGGTCACTGTCCCAATACTTCTGGAGTATAGAGGCAAAACAACAACAAGACATGGTCACTGTCCCAATACTTCTGGAGTATAGAGGCAAAACAACAACAAGACATGGTCACTGTCCCAATACTTCTGGAGTATAGAGGCAAAACAACAACAAGACATGGTCACTGTCCCAATACTTCTGGAGTATAGAGGCAAAACAACAACAAGACATGGTCACTGTCCCAATACTTCTGGAGTATAGAGGCAAAACAACAAGACATGGTCACTGTCCCAATACTTCTGGAGTATAGAGGCAAAACAACAAGACATGGTCACTGTCCCAATACTTCTGGAGTATAGAGGCAAAACAACAAGACATGGTCACTGTCCCAATACTTCTGGAGTATAGAGGCAAAACAACAAGACATGGTCACTGTCCCAATACTTCTGGAGTATAGAGGCAAAACAACAACAAGACATGGTCACTGTCCCAATACTTCTGGAGTATAGAGGCAAAACAACAAGACATGGTCACTGTCCCAATACTTCTGGAGTATAGAGGCAAAACAACAACAAGACATGGTCACTGTCCCAATACTTCTGGAGTATAGAGGCAAAACAACAAGACATGGTCACTGTCCCAATACTTCTGGAGTATAGAGGCAAAACAACAACAAGACATGGTCACTGTCCCAATGCTTCTGGAGTATAGAGGCAAAACAACAACAAGACATGGTCACTGTCCCAATACTTCTGGAGTATAGAGGCAAAACAACAACAAGACATGGTCACTGTCCCAATACTTCTGGAGTATAGAGGCAAAACAACAAGACATGGTCACTGTCCCAATACTTCTGGAGTATAGAGGCAAAACAACAACAAGACATGGTCACTGTCCCAATACTTCTGGAGTATAGAGGCAAAACAACAACAAGACATGGTCACTGTCCCAATACTTCTGGAGTATAGAGGCAAAACAACAACAAGACATGGTCACTGTCCCAATACTTCTGGAGTATAGAGGCAAAACAACAACAAGACATGGTCACTGTCCCAATACTTCTGGAGTATAGAGGCAAAACAACAAGACATGGTCACTGTCCCAATACTTCTGGAGTATAGAGGCAAAACAACAAGACATGGTCACTGTCCCAATACTTCTGGAGTATAGAGGCAAAACAACAAGACATGGTCACTGTCCCAATACTTCTGGAGTATAGAGGCAAAACAACAAGACATGGTCACTGTCCCAATACTTCTGGAGTATAGAGGCAAAACAACAACAAGACATGGTCACTGTCCCAATACTTCTGGAGTATAGAGGCAAAACAACAAGACATGGTCACTGTCCCAATACTTCTGGAGTATAGAGGCAAAACAACAACAAGACATGGTCACTGTCCCAATACTTCTGGAGTATAGAGGCAAAACAACAAGACATGGTCACTGTCCCAATACTTCTGGAGTATAGAGGCAAAACAACAACAAGACATGGTCACTGTCCCAATGCTTCTGGAGTATAGAGGCAAAACAACAACAAGACATGGTCACTGTCCCAATACTTCTGGAGTATAGAGGCAAAACAACAAGACATGGTCACTGTCCCAATACTTCTGGAGTATAGAGGCAAAACAACAAGACATGGTCACTGTCCCAATACTTCTGGAGTATAGAGGCAAAACAACAACAAGACATGGTCACTGTCCCAATACTTCTGGAGTATAGAGGCAAAACAACAAGACATGGTCACTGTCCCAATACTTCTGGAGTATAGAGGCAAAACAACAACAAGACATGGTCACTGTCCCAATAATTCTGGAGTATAGAGGCAAAACAACAAGACATGGTCACTGTCCCAATACTTCTGGAGTATAGAGGCAAAACAACAACAAGACATGGTCACTGTCCCAATACTTCTGGAGTATAGAGGCAAAACAACACCAAGACATGGTCACTGTCCCAATACTTCTGGAGTATAGAGGCAAAACAACAACAAGACATGGTCACTGTCCCAATACTTCTGGAGTATAGAGGCAAAACAACAACAAGACATGGTCACTGTCCCAATACTTCTGGAGTATAGAGGTAAAACAACAAGACATGGTCACTGTCCCAATACTTCTGGAGTATAGAGGCAAAACAACAAGACATGGTCACTGTCCCAATACTTCTGGAGTATAGAGGTAAAACAACAAGACATGGTCACTGTCCCAATACTTCTGGAGTATAGAGGCAAAACAACAAGACATGGTCACTGTCCCAATACTTCTGGAGTATAGAGGCAAAACAACAAGACATGGTCACTGTCCCAATACTTCTGGAGTATAGAGGCAAAACAACAAGACATGGTCACTGTCCCAATACTTCTGGAGTATAGAGGCAAAACAACAACAAGACATGGTCACTGTCCCAATACTTCTGGAGTATAGAGGCAAAACAACAAGACATGGTCACTGTCCCAATACTTCTGGAGTATAGAGGCAAAACAACAACAAGACATGGTCACTGTCCCAATACTTCTGGAGTATAGAGGCAAAACAACAACAAGACATGGTCACTGTCCCAATACTTCTGGAGTATAGAGGTAAAACAACAAGACATGGTCACTGTCCCAATACTTCTGGAGTATAGAGGCAAAACAACAACAAGACATGGTCACTGTCCCAATACTTCTGGAGTATAGAGGCAAAACAACAACAAGACATGGTCACTGTCCCAATACTTCTGGAGTATAGAGGTAAAACAACAAGACATGGTCACTGTCCCAATACTTCTGGAGTATAGAGGCAAAACAACAACAAGACATGGTCACTGTCCCAATACTTCTGGAGTATAGAGGTAAAACAACAAGACATGGTCACTGTCCCAATACTTCTGGAGTATAGAGGCAAAACAACACCAAGACATGGTCACTGTCCCAATACTTCTGGAGTATAGAGGCAAAACAACAACAAGACATGGTCACTGTCCCAATACTTCTGGAGCTCACTGTATGTAAATAAGATATTTCTGTATTTCATTATCAATACATTTGCAAAAATGTCAACAAAAAAAAAATGCATTGTTTCATTATGGGGTATTGTGTGTATTTCGGTGAAACAACTTTAATCCATTTTGAATTCCGGCTGTAACAACAACATGTGGATAAGTCAAGGGGTGTGAATACTTTCTGAAGCCCCTGTACATATGTAAAGAAAAGGAAGGTATGTTCTGTCTCTCCTTCTCCTTTCACAAACCACTCATCTCTCCTCCCTCCTTCACAAACCACTCATCTCCTCCCTCCTTCACAAACCACTCATCTCTCCTCCCTCCTTCACAAACCACTCATCTCTCCTCCTTCCTTCACAAACCACTCATCTTTCCGCCCTCCTTCACAAACCACTAATCTCTCCACCCTCCTTTCACAAACCACTCATCTCTCCTCCTTCGTCCCCCTTCACAAACCACTCATCTCTCCTCTTCCTTTCACAAACCACTCATCTCTCCTCCTTCCTTCACAAACCACTCTCATCTCTTCTCCTTCATCCCCCCTTCACAAATCACTCATCTCTCCTCCTCCTTTCACAAACCACTCTTATCTCTCCTCCTTCCTTCAGAAACCACTCATCTCTCCTCCTTCCTTTCACAAACCACTCATCCCTCCTTCACAAACCACTCATCTCTCCACCCTCCTTTCACAAACCACTCATCTCTCCTCCTTCGTCCCCCTTCACAAACCACTCATCTCTCCTCTTCCTTTCACAAACCACTCATCTCTCCTCCTTCGTCCCCCCTTCACAAACCACTCATCTCTCCTCCTCCTTTCACAAACCACTCTCATCTCTCCTCCTTCCTTCACAAACCACTCATCTCTCCTCTTCCTTTCACAAACCACTCATCTCTCCTCCTTCGTCCCCCCTTCACAAACCACTCATCTCTCCTCCTCCTTTCACAAACCACTCTCATCTCTCCTCCTTCCTTCACAAACCGCTCTCATCTCCCCTCCTTCCTTCATAAACCACTCATCTTTCCTCCTTCGTCCCCCTTCACAATCCACTCATCTCTCCTCTTCCTTTCACAAACCACTCATCTCTCCTCTTCCTTTCACAAACCACTCATCTCTCCCCCTTTGTCCCCGCTTCACAAACCACTCATCTCTCCTCTTCCTTTCACAAACCACTCATCTCTCCTCCTTCGTCCCCCCTTCACAAACCACTCATCTCTCCTCCTCCTTTCACAAACCACTCTCATCTCTCCTCCTTCCTTCAGAAACCACTCATCTCTCCTCCTTCCTTCACAAACCACTAATCTCTTCTCCTTCCTTCACAAACCACTCATCTCTCCTCCTTCCTTCACAAACCACTCATCTCTCCACCCTCCTTTCACAAACCACTCATCTCTCCTCCTTCGTCCCCCTTCACAAACCACTCATCTCTCCTCTTCCTTTCACAAACCACTCATCTCTCCTCCTTCGTCCCCCCTTCACAAACCACTCATCTCTCCTCCTCCTTTCACAAACCACTCTCATCTCTCCTCCTTCCTTCACAAACCACTCTCATCTCTCCTCCTTCGTCCCCCATTCACAAACAACTCATCTCTCCTCCTCCTTTCACAAACCACTCTCAGGTCTCCTCCTTCCTTCACAAACCACTCATCTCTCCTCCTTCCTTCACAAACCACTCTCATCTCTCCTCCTTCCTTCACAAACCACTCTCATCTCTCCTCCTTCCTTCACAAACCACTCTCATCTCTCCTCCTTCCTTCACAAACCACTCATCTCTCCTCCTTCATCCCCCTTCACAAACCACTCATCTCTCCTCTTCCTTTCACAAACCACTCATCTCTCCTGCTTTGTCCCCCCTTCACAAACCACTCATCTCTCCTCCTTTGTCCCCCCTTCACAAACCACTCATCTCTCCTCCTCCTTTCACAAACCACTCTCATCTCTCCTCCTTCCTTCACAAACCACTCTCATCTCTCATCTCTCCAGTCTTTTTTCCCTCTATTTTCTATGGATCACTCAGATCAGATGCACTCTCTGTCAGAATGGGCCGACCGAGTTCTAACGGCTCAGGACATTCAGAACTTTCCTCCGTCATGTGATATATCAATGTGAACATTCTGAAGACTCCACCTTCTCCAATACCAACTGGCCTGATAGACACAGCAGCACAACGTCAGAACATAGAATTAGCTTGCGTCCCAAATGTCACCCTGTTCCCTATGTAGTGCACTACTTTTGACTAGGGCCCATAGGACTCTCATCAAAAGTAGGACACTAAATTCCGTCTTCAAGCAACTTACCCTTTTACTTAAGTTACGTCATAGTTCACTTTGTTACCAGCAACACTAAATTATGTCATAGTTCACCATGTTACCAGCAACACTAAATTATGTCATAGTTCACTTTGTTACCAGACGCTCTGAGCACAACTACATAGGATGAGAATGGTTACACCATGCTGTTAACCTTTTACTAAACTGTTTGTTATTGTATGGTAATGTTTAGTAATGTTTAAGTTACAAACATCTGGTGAAGAACATTCTGTTGTCATGACATCATTTACAGGGCGAATGGAGGAAGAAGAAGGTTAACGACCAAATGGCACCCTATTCCCTATACCATCACCCATAGGGCACTTTGACCAGGACCCACATGGCTCTAATAGGGCACTTTGACCAGGACCCACATGGCTCTAATAGGGCACTTTGACCAGGACCCATAGGGCTCTAATAGGGCACTGCGACCAGGACCCATAGGGCTCTAATAGGGCACTTTGACCAGGACCCATAGGGCTCTAATAGGGCACTGTGACCAGGACCCATAGGGCTCTAATAGGGCTGTTTGACCAGGACCCATAGGGCTCTAATAGGGCACATTGACCAGGACCCATAGGGCTCTAATAAGGCACTTTGACCAGGACCCATAGGGCTCTAATAGGGCACTTTGACCAGGACCCATAGGGCTCTAATAGGGCACATTGACCAGGACCCATAGGGCTCTAATAAGGCACTTTGACCAGGACCCATAGGGCTCTAATAGGGCTCTGTGATCAGGACCCATAGGGCTCTAATAGGGCTCTGTGACCAGGACCCATAGGGCTCTAATAGGGCACTTTGACCAGGACCCATAGGGCTCTGTGACCAGGACCCATAGGGCTCTAATAGGGCTGTTTGACCAGGACCCATGGGGCTCTAATAGGGCTCTGTGACCAGGACCCATAGGGCTCTAATAGGGCACTGTGACCAGGACCCATAGATCTCTAATAGGGCTCTGGTCTAAAGTAGAGCACTATATAGGGAATAGGGGGCCATTTGGAACTCTGGTTGGACTTGTACCTGGGAGGGATTCCCCAATAATGTAGATATTCAAATTAAATGTTTAAGATGTTAAGAGAGAAGTACATTTATTTGAATGTAATTGGACTTCACCACACCATTGTGGGGATCCTGGGGCAAGACAGATGCCATGGATCTCACTATGTTCCATGTGTCAGCCCATCTTTCTACAGTCAGAGGGCTGTATCTCAATGATCTCTTGTACCTCCAGAAGTGTGCACTCGTTCACTACTCCACACAGCATCGGGTTGGTCTTGGGCTTGAGAGGGAGTTTCCATATATATATATGTCCCTTTCCTTTAAAATACACGAAGGAAAGTGTACAAGTGCACACTTCAGGGGGAAAGAGAGTTAATTGGGACACGTCCTAAGAGTAAACATGTTCCATATCAGCCTACCTTTCACAGGGAACTACTCACCATATGGGACAAACAGAACAGACACTACATGACCAAAAGTATGTGGACACCTGATTGTCGAATATCTCATTACAAAATCATGGGCATTAATATGGAGTTGGTCCCCTCTTCGCTGCTATAACAGCCTCCACTCTTCTGGGAAGGCTTTCCACTAGATGTTGGAACATTGCTGCTATAACAGCCTCCACTCTTCTGGGAAGGCTTTCCACTAGATGTTGGAACATTGCTGCTATAACAGCCTCCACTCTTCTGGGAAGGCTTTCCACTAGATGTTGGAACATTGCTGCTATAACAGCCTCCACTCTTCTGGGAAGGCTTCCCACTAGATGTTGGAAAACATTGCTGCTATAACAGCCTCCACTCTTCTGGGAAGGCTTTCCACTAGATGTTGGAACATTGCTGCTATAACAGCCTCCACTCTTCTGGGAAGGCTTTCCACTAGATGTTGGAACATTGCTGCTATAACAGCCTCCACTCTTCTGGGAAGGCTTTCCACCAGATGTTGGAACATTGCTGCAGGGACTTGCTTCCATTCAGCCACAAGAGCATTAGTGAGGTCGGGGCACTGATGTTGGGCGATTAGACCTGACTCGCAGGTCTGATCTTAGGCTTGTGTGCCGCTGCACGGCCATGGTAACTCATTTCATGAAGCTCCCGGCGAACAGTTCTTTTGGAGTTTGGAACTCGGTACTGAGTGTTGCATCCGAGGACACACGATTTTTAAGCACTTCAGCACTCGGCGGTCCCATTATGTGAGCGTGTGTGGCCTACCACTTTGCGGCTGAGCCGTTGTTGCTCCCAGACGTTTCCCCTTCACAATAGCAGCACTGACATTTGACTGGGGCAGCTCGAGAAGGGTGGAAATTTGACGAACTGACTTGATGGAAAGGTGGCATCCTATGAAGGTGCCACATATTTTTGTATATACAGTGCATTCGGAAAGTATTCAGACCCCTTGACTTTTTTCACATTTTCTTACAGCCTTATTCTAAAATGGATTAAATAATAATTATTCCTCATCAATCCACACATACGTAATAACCTATAATGACAAAGCGAAAACATTTTTTTTTAGAAATGTTTGCAAATATATAAAAATAATTAAAAACAGAAATACCTTATTTACATAATTATTCAGACCTTTTGCTATGAGATTCTAAATTGAACTCAGGTGCATCCTGTTTCCGTTGATCATTCTTGAGATGTTTCTACAACTTGGTTGGAGTCCACCTGTGATAAATTCAATTGATTGGACATGATTTAGAAAGGCACACACCTCTCTATATAAGGTCCCACAGTTGACAGTGCACGTCAGAGCAAAAACCAAGCCTTGAGGTCAAAGGAATTGTCCATAAAGCTTGGAGACAGGATTGTTTCGAGGCACAGATATGGGAAAGGGTACTAAAACATGTCTGCAGCATTGAAGGTCCCCAAGAACACAGTGGCCTTCATCATTCTTAAATGGAAGAAGTTTAGAACCACCAAGACTCTTCCTAGAGCTGGCCGCCCGGCCAAACTGAGCAATCAGGGGACAAGGGCCTTGGTCCGGGAGGTGACCAAGAACCCGATGGTCACTCTGACAGAACTCCAGAGTTCCTCTGTGGAGATGGGAGAAGCTTCCAGAAGGACAATCATCTTTGCAGCACTCCACCAATCACACCTTTATTGTAGAGTGGACAGACGGAAGCCACTCCTCAGTAAAAGGCACATGACAGCACGCTTGGAGTTTGTCAAAAGGCACCTAAAGACTCTCAGACCATGAGAAACCAGATTCTCTGGTTTGATGAAACCAAGATTGAACTCTTTAGCCTGAATGCCAAGCTTCACATCTGGACGAAACCTGGCACCATCCCACGGTGAAGCATGGCGGTGGCAGCATCATGCTGTGGGGATGTTTTTCAGCGACAGGGACTGGGAGACTAGTCAGGATCGAGGGAAAGATGAACGGGTCAAAGTACAGAGAGATCCTTGATGGAAACCTGCTCGAGAATGCTCAGAACCTCAGACAGGACAACGACTCTAAGCACACAGCCAAGACAACGGGAGTGGCTTCTGGACAAATCTGAATGTCCTTGAGTGGCCCAACCAGAGCCCAGACTTGAACCCGATTGAACATCTCTGGAGAAACCTGAACATAGCTGTACAGTGACGCTCCACATCCAACCTGACAGAGCTTTAGAGGATCTGCAGATAAGAATGGGAGAAACACAGGTGTGCCATACTTTCCGAATGCACTGTATAGTGTACCTTTCACAGGGAACTACTACCTACATGGGACAAACAGAACAGGATTTCTTTAAAAAGCCATGATTT
Source organism: Oncorhynchus kisutch (assembly GCF_002021735.2). Taxonomy (NCBI): domain Eukaryota; kingdom Metazoa; phylum Chordata; class Actinopteri; order Salmoniformes; family Salmonidae; genus Oncorhynchus; species Oncorhynchus kisutch. Next base: position 55,832,680 of record NC_034180.2, read on the forward strand.
CATTTTAAATATTGACTCTAGTGATGAGACAGGGGTTTGATGAACGGATGATATCATGTTATATTGACTCTAGTGATGAGAGAGGGGTTTGATGAACGGATGATATCATGTTATATTGACTCTAGTGATGAGAGACAGGGGTTTGATGAACGGATGATATCATGTTTCATTGACTCTAGTGATGAGAGACAGGGGTTTGATGAACGGATGATATCATGTTACATTGACTCTAGTGATGAGAGACAGGGGTTTGATGAACGGATGATATCATGTTACATTGACTCTAGTGATGAGAGACAGGGGTTTGATGAACGGATGATATCATGTTATATTGACTCTAGTGATGAGAGACAGGGGTTTGATGAATGGATGATATCATGTTATATTGACTCTAGTGATGAGAGACAGGGGTTTGATGAACGGATGATATCATGTTACATTGACTCTAGTGATGAGAGACAGGGGTTTGATGAACGGATGATATCATGTTATATTGACTCTAGTGATGAGAGACAGGGGTTTGATGAATGGATGATATCATGTTATATTGACTCTAGTGATGAGAGACAGGGGTTTGATGAACGGATGATATCATGTTATATTGACTCTAGTGATGAGAGACAGGGGTTTGATGAATGGATGATATCATGTTACATTGACTCTAGTGATGAGAGACAGGGGTTTGATGAATGGATGATATCATGTTATATTGACTCTAGTGATGAGAGACAGGGGTTTGATGAACGGATGATATCATGTTACATTGACTCTAGTGATGAGAGACAGGGGTTTGATGAATGGATGATATCATGTTACATTGACTCTAGTGATGAGAGACAGGGGTTTGATGAACGGATGATATCATGTTATATTGACTCTAGTGATGAGAGACAGGGGTTTGATGAACGGATGATATCATGTTATATTGACTCTAGTGATGAGAGACAGGGGTTTGATGAACGGATGATATCATGTTATATTGACTCTAGTGATGAGAGACAGGGGTTTGATGAACGGATGATATCATGTTACATTGACTCTAGTGATGAGAGACAGGGGTTTGATGAACGGATGATATCATGTTACATTGACTCTAGTGATGAGAGACAGGGGTTTGATGAACGGATGATATCATGTTTCATTGACTCTAGTGATGAGAGACAGGGGTTTGATGAACAGATGATCTGTGACCCAACCTAAACCTTTCTCATAGCACAGGTCCTGGGCTCAGGTACAGAGAGGGTTGCAACTTCCCCCAAATTCCCAGGTTTTCCAGAAATCCTGGTTGGAGGATTTTTGGATTCCTGGCTTATTCCCTTCTGATTCCAATCATCTTCCACATGGGATTTTTGGAAAACCTGGGAATTTTGTGAGAAAATACCTGGATTTTCAACTCTAGTCAAGTACAGACTAAAACAGTTAAATCCGTAATGCCCTGTCCTGGAAGCCTCTGTCTCCCATCACTAGTTGAACCCAGCACAATTCTGTTGCCCTGGTCTGTTCTGATTGGTTTGTTATGAAGGCAGTGAACCAGTCAGGAGGTGTTCTGATGTTCTTCTGCACCGAGACAGAAACGACTGACTAACCTGCTTCCTGTTCCTCTCTCTCTGGGGGCAATTGGTTCCTGTCTCTCTGATTGGAGGATCTCATGTGTCACTCTCAGTCCCAGCCAATAAAGATGTCAGATAACACTGTAGAGTGGCGTGTACTTCCACCAGTTTCTCTGTGGGCTGTTACAGAAAGCTGGATCAATAAGTTAACTATTCAAAAAAACATTTTTTTAAGTGAATAAAGCGCAGATCTTCCGCGACCCAGGTTTGAATCTCTGCCATAGACTTAAAATTGGCTCAACAACTAATCTACAAATGTAGTTTTCTTAGTCAACCTGGAAATCAAGAGATGTGTCTTGCTGTTTATCAAAGTTAGCTGGACAACAATGTTCCTGTTCTCTGGAACGCCGATTTCTCCCAGGTGGAGTTAGGTTGTCAGCTTCATGATGACGATGTCTCTTTGTCAAATCATCAAATAAAATGTCATTTGTCACATGCGCTGAATACAACAGGTGTAGACCTTACCATGACATGCTGAATACAACAGGTGTAGACCTTACCATGACATGCTGAATACAACAGGTGTAGACCTTACCATGACATGCTGAATACAACAGGTGTAGACCTTACCATGACATGCTGAATACAACAGGTGTAGACCTTACCATGACATGCTGAATACAACAGGTGTAGACCTTACCATGACATGCTGAATACAACAGGTGTAGACCTTACCATGACATGCTGAATACAACAGGTGTAGACCTTACCATGACATGCTGAATACAACAGGTGTAGACCTTACCGTGACATGCTGAATACAACAGGTGTAGACCTTACCGTGACATGCTGAATACAACAGGTGTAGACCTTACCATGACATGCTGAATACAACAGGTGTAGACCTTACCATGACATGCTGAATACAACAGGTGTAGACCTTACCATGACATGCTGAATACAACAGGTGTAGACCTTACCATGACATGCTGAATACAACAGGTGTAGACCTTACCGTGACATGCTGAATACAACAGGTGTAGACCTTACCGTGACATGCTGAATACAACAGGTGTAGACCTTACCGTGACATGCTGAATACAACAGGTGTAGACCTTACCGTGACATGCTGAATACAACAGGTGTAGACCTTACCGTGACATGCTGAATACAACAGGTGTAGACCTTACCGTGACATGCTGAATACAACAGGTGTAGACCTTACCGTGACATGCTGAATACAACAGGTGTAGACCTTACCATGACATGCTGAATACAACAGGTGTAGACCTTACCATGACATGCTGAATACAACAGGTGTAGACCTTACCATGACATGCTGAATACAACAGGTGTAGACCTTACCATGACATGCTGAATACAACAGGTGTAGACCTTACCATGACATGCTGAATACAACAGGTGTAGACCTTACCATGACATGCTGAATACAACAGGTGTAGACCTTACCATGACATGCTGAATACAACAGGTGTAGACCTTACCATGACATGCTGAATACAACAGGTGTAGACCTTACCATGACATGCTGAATACAACAGGTGTAGACCTTACCATGACATGCTGAATACAACAGGTGTAGACCTTACCATGACATGCTGAATACAACAGGTGTAGACCTTACCATGACATGCTGAATACAACAGGTGTAGACCTTACCATGACATGCTGAATACAACAGGTGTAGACCTTACCATGACATGCTGAATACAACAGGTGTAGACCTTACCATGACATGCTGAATACAACAGGTGTAGACCTTACCATGACATGCTGAATACAACAGGTGTAGACCTTACCATGACATGCTGAATACAACAGGTGTAGACCTTACCGTGACATGCTGAATACAACAGGTGTAGACCTTACCGTGACATGCTGAATACAACAGGTGTAGACCTTACCGTGACATGCTGAATACAACAGGTGTAGACCTTACCGTGACATGCTGAATACAACAGGTGTAGACCTTACCGTGACATGCTGAATACAACAGGTGTAGACCTTACCGTGACATGCTGAATACAACAGGTGTAGACCTTACCGTGACATGCTGAATACAACAGGTGTAGACCTTACCGTGACATGCTGAATACAACAGGTGTAGACCTTACCGTGACATGCTGAATACAACAGGTGTAGACCTTACCGTGACATGCTGAATACAACAGGTGTAGACCTTACCGTGACATGCTGAATACAACAGGTGTAGACCTTACCGTGACATGCTGAATACAACAGGTGTAGACCTTACCGTGACATGCTGAATACAACAGGTGTAGACCTTACCATGACATGCTGAATACAACAGGTGTAGACCTTACCATGACATGCTGAATACAACAGGTGTAGACCTTACCATGACATGCTGAATACAACAGGTGTAGACCTTACCATGACATGCTGAATACAACAGGTGTAGACCTTACCGTGACATGCTGAATACAACAGGTGTAGACCTTACCGTGACATGCTGAATACAACAGGTGTAGACCTTACCATGACATGCTGAATACAACAGGTGTAGACCTTACCATGACATGCTGAATACAAGCCTTTAACCAACAATGCAGAGTTAAAAAAAAGAAAGAAAACATTTATAGTAACACAATAAAACAACAATAACAAGGCTATATATACAGGGGGTACCTGGGCTGAGTCAGTGTGGAGGCTATATATACAGGGGGTACCTGGGCTGAGTCAGTGTGGAGGCTATATATACAGGGGGTAGTGGGGCTGAGTCAGTGTGGAGGCAATATATACAGGGGGTAGTGGGGCTGAGTCAGTGTGGAGGCTATATATACAGGGGGTAGTGGGGCTGAGTCAGTGTGGAGGCTATATATACAGGGGGTAGTGGGGCTGAGTCAGTGTGGAGGCTATATATACAGGGAGTACCGGTACTGAGTCAGCGTGGAGGCTATATATACAGGGAGTACCGGTACTGAGTCAGTGTGGAGGCTATATATACAGGGGGTACCTGGGCTGAGTCAGCGTGGAGGCTATATATACAGGGGGTAGTGGGGCTGAGTCAGTGTGGAGGCTATATATACAGGGAGTACCGGTACTGAGTCAGCGTGGAGGCTATATATACAGGGGGTAGTGGGGCTGAGTCAGTGTGGAGGCTATATATACAGGGGGTAGTGGGGCTGAGTCAGTGTGGAGGCTATATATACAGGGGGTAGTGGGGCTGAGTCAGTGTGGAGGCTATATATACAGGGGTAGTGGGGCTGAGTCAGTGTGGAGGCTATATATACAGGGGGTAGTGGGGCTGAGTCAGTGTGGAGGCTATATAGACAGGGGGTAGTGGGGCTGAGTCAGTGTGGAGGCTATATATACAGGGGGTAGTGGGGCTGAGTCAGTGTGGAGGCTATATATACAGGGGGTAGTGGGGCTGAGTCAGTGTGGAGGCTATATATACAGGGGGTAGTGGGGATGAGTCAGTGTGGAGGCTATATATACAGGGGGTAGTGGGGCTGAGTCAGTGTGGAGGCTATATATACAGGGGGTAGTGGGGATGAGTCAGTGTGGAGGCTATATATACAGGGGGTAGTGGGGCTGAGTCAGTGTGGAGGCTATATATACAGGGGGTAGTGGGGCTGAGTCAGTGTGGAGGCTATATATACAGGGAGTACCGGTACTGAGTCAGTGTGGAGGCTATATATACAGGGAGTACCGGTACTGAGTCAGTGTGGAGGCTATATATACAGGGGGTAGTGGTACTGAGTCAGTGTGGAGGCTATATATACAGGGGGTAGTGGGGCTGAGTCAGTGTGGAGGCTATATATACAGGGGGTAGCGGGGCTGAGTCAGTGTGGAGGCTATATATACAGGGAGTACCGGTACTGAGTCAGTGTGGAGGCTATATATACAGGGGGTAGTGGTACTGAGTCAGTGTGGAGGCTATATATACAGGGGGTAGTGGGGCTGAGTCAGTGTGGAGGCTATATATACAGGGAGTACCGGTACTGAGTCAGTGTGGAGGCTATATATACAGGGGGTAGTGGGGCTGAGTCAGTGTGGAGGCTATATATACAGGGGGTAGTGGGGATGAGTCAGTGTGGAGGCTATATATACAGGGGGTAGTGGGGCTGAGTCAGTGTGGAGGCTATATATACAGGGGGTAGTGGGGATGAGTCAGTGTGGAGGCTATATATACAGGGGGTAGTGGGGCTGAGTCAGTGTGGAGGCTATATATACAGGGGGTAGTGGGGCTGAGTCAGTGTGGAGGCTATATATACAGGGGGTAGTGGGGCTGAGTCAGTGTGGAGGCTATATATACAGGGGGTAGTGGGGCTGAGTCAGTGTGGAGGCTATATATACAGGGGGTAGTGGGGATGAGTCAGTGTGGAGGCTATATATACAGGGGGTAGTGGGGCTGAGTCAGTGTGGAGGCTATATATACAGGGGGTAGTGGGGCTGAGTCAGTGTGGAGGCTATATATACAGGGGGTAGTGGGGCTGAGTCAGTGTGGAGGCTATATATACAGGGGGTAGTGGGGCTGAGTCAGTGTGGAGGCTATATATACAGGGGGTAGTGGGGATGAGTCAGTGTGGAGGCTATATATACAGGGGGTAGTGGGGCTGAGTCAGTGTGGAGGCTATATATACAGGGGGTAGTGGGGCTGAGTCAGTGTGGAGGCTATATATACAGGGGGTAGTGGGGCTGAGTCAGTGTGGAGGCTATATATACAGGGGGTACCTGGGCTGAGTCAGTGTGGAGGCTATATATACAGGGGGTAGTGGGGCTGAGTCAGTGTGGAGGCTATATATACAGGGGGTAGTGGGGCTGAGTCAGTGTGGAGGCTATATATACAGGGGGTAGTGGGGCTGAGTCAGTGTGGAGGCTATATATACAGGGGGTAGTGGGGCTGAGTCAGTGTGGAGGCTATATATACAGGGGGTAGTGGGGCTGAGTCAGTGTGGAGGCTATATATACAGGGGGGTAGTGGGGATGAGTCAGTGTGGAGGCTATATATACAGGGGGTAGTGGGGCTGAGTCAGTGTGGAGGCTATATATACAGGGGGTAGTGGTACTGAGTCAGTGTGGAGGCTATATATACAGGGGGTAGTGGGGCTGAGTCAGTGTGGAGGCTATATATACAGGGGGTAGTGGTACTGAGTCAGTGTGGAGGCTATATATACAGGGGGTAGTGGGGCTGAGTCAGTGTGGAGGCTATATATACAGGGGGTAGCGGGGCTGAGTCAGTGTGGAGGCTATATATACAGGGAGTACCGGTACTGAGTCAGTGTGGAGGCTATATATACAGGGGGTAGTGGTACTGAGTCAGTGTGGAGGCTATATATACAGGGGGTAGTGGGGCTGAGTCAGTGTGGAGGCTATATATACAGGGGGTAGTGGGGATGAGTCAGTGTGGAGGCTATATATACAGGGGGTAGTGGGGCTGAGTCAGTGTGGAGGCTATATATACAGGGGGTAGTGGGGCTGAGTCAGTGTGGAGGCTATATATACAGGGGGTAGTGGGGCTGAGTCAGTGTGGAGGCTATATATACAGGGGGTAGTGGGGCTGAGTCAGTGTGGAGGCTATATATACAGGGGGTAGTGGGGATGAGTCAGTGTGGAGGCTATATATACAGGGGGTAGTGGGGCTGAGTCAGTGTGGAGGCTATATATACAGGGGGTAGTGGGGCTGAGTCAGTGTGGAGGCTATATATACAGGGGGTAGTGGGGCTGAGTCAGTGTGGAGGCTATATATACAGGGGGTACCTGGGCTGAGTCAGTGTGGAGGCTATATATACAGGGGGTAGTGGGGCTGAGTCAGTGTGGAGGCTATATATACAGGGGGTAGTGGGGCTGAGTCAGTGTGGAGGCTATATATACAGGGGGTAGTGGGGCTGAGTCAGTGTGGAGGCTATATATACAGGGGGTAGTGGGGCTGAGTCAGTGTGGAGGCTATATATACAGGGGGTAGTGGGGCTGAGTCAGTGTGGAGGCTATATATACAGGGGGTAGTGGGGCTGAGTCAGTGTGGAGGCTATATATACAGGGGGTAGTGGGGCTGAGTCAGTGTGGAGGCTATATATACAGGGGGTAGTGGGGCTGAGTCAGTGTGGAGGCTATATATACAGGGGGTAGTGGGGCTGAGTCAGTGTGGAGGCTATATATACAGGGGGTAGTGGGGCTGAGTCAGTGTGGAGGCTATATATACAGGGAGTACCGGTACTGAGTCAGTGTGGAGGCTATATATACAGGGGGTAGTGGGGCTGAGTCAGTGTGGAGGCTATATATACAGGGGGTAGTGGGGATGAGTCAGTGTGGAGGCTATATATACAGGGGGTAGTGGGGCTGAGTCAGTGTGGAGGCTATATATACAGGGGGTAGTGGGGCTGAGTCAGTGTGGAGGCTAGATATACAGGGGGTAGTGGGAATGAGTCAGTGTGGAGGCTATATATACAGGGGGTAGTGGGGCTGAGTCAGTGTGGAGGCTATATATACAGGGGGTAGTGGGGATGAGTCAGTGTGGAGGCTATATATACAGGGGGTAGTGGGGCTGAGTCAGTGTGGAGGCTATATATACAGGGGGTAGTGGGGCTGAGTCAGTGTGGAGGCTATATATACAGGGGGTAGTGGGAATGAGTCAGTGTGGAGGCTATATATACAGGGGGTAGTGGGGCTGAGTCAGTGTGGAGGCTATATATACAGGGGGGTAGTGGGGCTGAGTCAGTGTGGAGGCTATATATACAGGGGGTAGTGGGGCTGAGTCAGTGTGGAGGCTATATATACAGGGGGTAGTGGGGCTGAGTCAGTGTGGAGGCTATATATACAGGGAGTACCGGGGCTGAGTCAGTGTGGAGGCTATATATACAGGGAGTACCGGGACTGAGTCAGTGTGGAGGCTATATATACAGGGGGTAGTGGTACTGAGTCAGTGTGGAGGCTATATATACAGGGAGTACCGGTACTGAGTCAGTGTGGAGGCTATATATACAGGGGGTACTGGTACTGAGTCAGTGTGGAGGCTATATATACAGGGAGTACAGGGGCTGAGTCAGTGTGGAGGCTATATATACAGGGGGTAGTGGTACTGAGTCAGTGTGGAGGCTATATATACAGGGGTAGCGGGACTGAGTCAGTGTGGAGGCTATATATACAGGGAGTACCGGGACTGAGTCAGTGTGGAGGCTATATATACAGGGGGTAGTGGGGCTGAGTCAGTGTGGAGGCTATATATACAGGGGGGTAGTGGTACTGAGTCAGTGTGGAGGCTATATATACAGGGGTAGCGGGACTGAGTCAGTGTGGAGGCTATATATACAGGGAGTACCGGGACTGAGTCAGTGTGGAGGCTATATATACAGGGGGTAGCGGGACTGAGTCAGTGTGGAGGCTATATATACAGGGGGTAGTGGGGCTGAGTCAGTGTGGAGGCTATATATACAGGGGGTAGTGGGGCTGAGTCAGTGTGGAGGCTATATATACAGGGGGTAGTGGGGCTGAGTCAGTGTGGAGGCTATATATACAGGGGGTAGTGGGGCTGAGTCAGTGTGGAGGCTATATATTCCGGGGGTAGTGGGGCTGAGTCAGTGTGGAGGCTATATATATAGGGAGTACCGGGGCTGAGTCAGTGTGGAGTCTATATATACAGGGAGTACCGGGACTGAGTTAATGTGGAGGCTATATATACAGGGGGTAGTGGTACTGAGTCAGTGTGGAGGCTATATATACAGGGAGTACCGGTACTGAGTCAGTGTGGAGGCTATATATACAGGGGGTACCGGTACTGAGTCAGTGTGGAGGCTATATATACAGGGAGTACAGGGGCTGAGTCAGTGTGCATTATATATATACAGGGGGTAGTGGTACTGAGTCAGTGTGGAGGCTATATATACAGGGGTAGCGGGACTGAGTCAGTGTGGAGGCTATATATACAGGGAGTACCGGGACTGAGTCAGTGTGGAGGCTATATATACAGGGGGTAGTGGGGCTGAGTCAGTGTGGAGGCTATATATACAGGGGGTAGTGGTACTGAGTCAGTGTGGAGGCTATATATACAGGGGTAGCGGGGCTGAGTCAGTGTGGAGGCTATATATACAGGGAGTACCGGGACTGAGTCAGTGTGGAGGCTATATATACAGGGGGTAGCGGGGCTGAGTCAGTGTGGAGGCTATATATACAGGGAGTACCGGTACTGAGTCAGTGTGGAGGCTATATATACAGGGAGTACCGGGACTGAGTCAGTGTGGAGGCTATATATACAGGGAGTACCGGGGCTGAGTCAGTGTGGAGGCTATATATACAGGGAGTACCGGGGCTGAGTCAGTGTGGAGGCTATATATACAGGGAATACCGGTACTGAGTCAGTGTGGAGGCTATATATACATGGGGTAGCGGTACTGAGTCAGTGTGGAGGCTATATATACAGGGAGTACCGGGGCTGAGTCAGTGTGGAGGCTATATATACACAGGGAGTACCGGTACTGAGTCAGTGTGGAGGCTATATATACATGGGGTAGCGGTACCCGAGTCAGTGTGGAGGCTATATATACAGGGAGTACCTGGGCTGAGTCAGTGTGGAGGCTATATATACAGGGGGTAGCGGTACTGAGTCAGTGCGGAGGCTATATATACAAGGAGTACCGGTACCGAGTCAGTGCGGAGGCTATATATACAGGGGGTAGTGGTACTGAGTCAGTGTGGAGGCTATATATACAGGGAGTACCGGGGCTGAGTCAGTGTGGAGGCTATATATACAGGGAGTACCGGGGCTGAGTCAGTGTGGAGGCTATATATACAGGGAGTACCGGTACTGAGTCAGTGTGGAGGCTATATATACATGGGGTAGCGGTACTGAGTCAGTGTGGAGGCTATATATACGGGGGTAGCGGTACTGATTCAGTGTGGAGGCTATATATACAGGGAGTACCGGGGCTGAGTCAGTGTGGAGGCTATATATACAGGGGGTAGCGGTACTGAGTCAGTGTGGAGGCTATATATACGGGGGTAGCGGTACTGATTCAGTGTGGAGGCTATATATACAGGGAGTACCGGGGCTGAGTCAGTGTGGAGGCTATATATACAGGGGGTAGCGGTACTGAGTCAGTGTGGAGGCTATATATACAGGGAGTACTGGGGCTGAGTCAGTGTGGAGGCTATATATACACAGGGAGTACCGGTACTGAGTCAGTGTGGAGGCTATATATACGGGGGTAGCGGTACTGAGTCAGTGTGGAGGCTATATATACAGGGAGTACCGGGACTGAGTCAGTGTGGAGGCTATATATACAGGGGGTAGCGGTACTGAGTCAGTGCGGAGGCTATATATACAGGGAGTACCGGGACTGAGTCAGTGTGGAGGCTATATATACAGGGGGTAGCGGTACCGAGTCAGTGCGGAGGCTATATATACAAGGAGTACCGGTACCGAGTCAGTGCGGAGGCTATATATACAGGGAGTACCGGGGCTGAGTCAGTGTGGAGGCTATATATACAGGGAGTACCGGGGCTGAGTCAGTGTGGAGGCTATATATACAGGGAGTACCGGTACTGAGTCAGTGTGGAGGCTATATATACATGGGGTAGCGGTACTGAGTCAGTGTGGAGGCTATATATACAGGGGGTAGCGGTACTGAGTCAGTGTGGAGGCTATATATACAGGGGGTAGCAGTACTGAGTCAGTGTGGAGGCTATATATACAGGGAGTACCGGGACTGAGTCAGCGTGGAGGCTATATATACAGGGGGTAGCGGTACTGAGTCAGCGTGGGAGGCTATATATACAGGGGGTAGCGGTACTGAGTCAGCGTGGAGGCTATATATACAGGGGGTAGCGGTACTGAGTCAGTGTGGAGGCTATATATACATGAGTTGGGAGTAGGACGGGGCTACTGAGGGGGAGACGGGGCTACTGAGGTGGGAGTAGGACGGGGCAACTGAGGGGGGAGGAGGACAGGGCTACTGAGGGGGAGTTGGACGGGGCCACTGAGGGGGGAGTAGGATGGGGCTACTGAGGGGGGAGTAGGACGGGGCCACTGAGGTGGGAGTAGGACGGGGCTACTGAGGGGGAGACGGGGCTACTGAGGGGGGAGGAGGACGGGGCTACTGAGGGGGAGTAGGACGGGGCTACTGAGGAGGAGTAGGACGGGGCTACTGAGGGGGAGTAGGACAGGGCTACTGAGTGGGAGTAGGACGGGGCTACTGAGGGGGAGTAGGACAGGGCTACTGAGTGGGAGTAGGACGGGGCTACTGAGGGGGAGTAGGACAGGGCTACTGAGGGGGAGTAGGACGGGGCTACTGAGGGGGAGTAGGACGGGGCTACTGAGGGGGAGTAGGACAGGGCTACTGAGGGGGAGTAGGACGGGGCTACTGAGGGGGAGTAGGACGGGGCTACTGAGGTGGGAGGAGGACGGGGCTACTGAGGGGGAGGAGGACGGGGCTACTGAGGGGGGAGGAGGACGGGGCTACTGAGGGGGGAGTATTACGGGGCTACTGAGGGGCAGTAGGACGGGGCTACTGAGGGGATTTTGAGGTACACTACACACTCCCCACTTCTCATCATGATTCATCTGGCCAGTATCAAGAACCACATACCGATTTTGAACACCTTAATTGAGTATTTTCTGCAGCTATGTTACTGTAATTTAATGATGCCAATGTGTTTTCATTATTTTATGAGAATTTGTAAGATTCTTGTTTGCATAAAATAGACGGAGACCAGCCATTTCAATAATAGGTAACAGAATTTATTCTTGGAGCGCGCTGCCACTTTACCACGAGCAACAGTTTATATACAATAACATGACGTCATTTCATTGCTTAACAGAATCCCCTCCTCTCGACCGGGACAAAGTGAGGTTAATAGTTCATTCTAACTTACTAACACACTCACAGGTCACACAACATAACTGAATTAACTTTTGACCCCCAACATTATTGATCACCACTTAGCTGGCAGTTCTAATTAACAGAAAACCTAGGAATGCACTCACTTCCTTATCTGAAAACCTCAGAGCTCAGTTTCGTCGGTTCAACCATAGGTTAACTACATTATCTGTTTACTTAATCCACAGACCATTCCTTTCTTCCCAGTTGGAATGGTGTTCATTAACTTTAATTACTCCTTGTCTGTGTCACACAATCCCTTCTTAGGAACTCATATTGTTAATCAGATATAATAAAACAGAGTATAAGTTTACTTAGTTACAGTTCCATTTAAAATGATTTGTTCAGTCATTTAATCATAATTTTCCCAACAGGCTACCAAACTCAAATTATAGATGTCGGATTAAAATGAGACTATAGCGTCCATAAAGTGACAAATGGATTTACATTTTTAGGTTCGTAGGTTAAACAGTTTTTATTACTTTTATGATGCATCCTCATAGGTGCTTCCTTTTTGTAGTATTTCTGACCGTGCTGTGTTGCTGGGCAACAACACAGCTGCTTGCACCTGGCTGCCAGTCATAATAAGTGTATGCTAACAAACCTAGGCTACTGTGGATAGCTAGCGATACGGTGGTATCTATGCTGAGGTTAATGAATAAATGCAAGCAGATATTTTGATTAGCTAGGTAGTTAGCTAGCTAACATTACCTAGCTAACGTTAGCATGCTTGGACAAAGTCCAGCAGTTAGTCTCTGTAGCTAGCTAACAACAGTCATCTGAAAGCTAGCTAGCTAATGAACAGGCAAATATAGGTATTTGGTTTTATTTTTTATACCTGTCATATGAGAGCTAACGTTGGCTAGGACACTAACCAACAAGCGAGGAAAGCTACCTAGCTATATATTTTTATAGTCATCATGGGCAGTGGTGTAAAGTATTGAAGTAAAAATACTTTAAAGTACTACTTAAGTAGTTTTGGGGGGTATCTGTACTTTACTATTTATATTTCTGACAACTTTTACTTTCACTACATTCCTACAGAAAATAATATACACTTTACTCCATACTCCATACATTTTCCCTGACACCCAAAAGTACTCATTACATTTTGAATGCTTAGCAGGAAAGGAAAATGGTCCAATTCAGGCACTTATCAAGAACACTTCTGATCTGGAGGACACACTAAACACAAATGCTTCATTTGTAAATGATGCGAGTGTTGGAGTGTGCCCCCTCAGTAAATTAAATTTGAAATGATTTATACATTTACTTTTGATACTTCAGTATATTTAATACCAAATACTTTTACTCAAGTAGTATTTTAGTGGGTGACTTTCACTTGAGTCTTGAGTTTCTATTAAGATATCTTTACTTTTACTCAAGTATGACAATTGGGTACTTTTCCCATAAAATGATTAATTCATTCAAGGTTTATAGAAAAGTCAGAAAAACAATAGTGCAAACCACGTCTCCACCATATATATGTTTTAAAAGTAACCAACAATTTACTCTGAGAATTTACCATGTTGAAAAGTGAATGAAATGTTACCACAGACATGATCAAAAAGTAGTCACTGCTCATTATACAACGGGTGGGTCTAATCCTGAATGCTGATTGGTTAAAAGCACAGTCCAACCGGTGTCTATTCCACAAATTAGCGCCGGCTAAATCTATGACATTAAAATGCCTATTTACTCTGTTCCATCTGACTGTGCAATCCACTATCTCATCAGCCCAGGCAGGGAATGTATAAACTTGGTATCCACTATAAAAAGCATCAAGACATTATCTCACATTTCTTTTAGACTAACAATTAGTTTTCAACAGTGGAGATTTGTATAAACCTTGCTGTCTGTCTCTCAGACATTTGTAACATTGTTTCAATATTCAAATTCGATCTCCAGCTGTCCTGTAGTAATGAACGTGTCGGGAGTCGGGACAAGACAGACAGGCAGGCAGCGTTTCTCAGCCAGTCAAAATCATGAATCAGCAGCATTTGTATATATACAAAGAACTATCAATAGAAAACAGGTAAACCAAACAAAGTGAAACTAGTTTGAAGTCTTTCCAGCTTCAGTTTGAAGTGATTGTGTTAGCTGTGTTGTTAGCTGTGTTGTTGGCTAGCTCCTCTGAACAACAGTGTCCTGACGGCACATTTTCTATGCCAGGTGAAATTACACCTCATTAGCTTATTGTTATGGATGTATCCAAATTAATGTCACTAGAAAACAGCTTAAACAAACACAAATGCAGCTACTGTTGGTATTCAAGCGTTTTGACGTGACTGTCAGTTAGCCATAGTTGGTTAGCTAGCAAGGGATAATAACTGCCAGCCAGTATGGCAATGGAAGATTTAGAACGAACGACTAGATAGATACAGAACAGAAAGACTGGCAACCGGACCAGCCAGCTTGGGTAGCAACCCTAGATTTGTGTCGGGACTATATCTTGTGGAAGGATGAAATAGTTAGAATAAATTCATAAAAATCTAACTTACTTAACTTATTTCACTTTTAGCCCTTTTTCTCACCAACTTCTTGATATCCAGTTGAAAGTTAAGAGGAGTCTTGTCTCATCACTGCAACTCCCCTACGGACTCGGGAGAGGCAACGTTCGAGAGCTGTGCGTCTTCCGAAACACGACCCTGCCAAGACACACTGCTTCTTGACACACTGCCCACTTAACCCGGAAGCCAGCCACATACCAACGTGTCGGAGGAAACACCGTCCAACTGATGACCAAAGTCAGCTTGCAGGCGCTCGGCCCGCCACAAGGAGTCGCAAGAGCACGATGAGAGGGAAATCCCGGCAGAATTAAGGCAGTTTATACCATTTTAAAACATTACAATACATTCAGACAGTGTACCCTCAGGCCCCTCCTCCACCACTACCACATATCTACAGTATTAAATCCATGTGTACGTGTGTGTATAGTGCGTGTGGTATCATGTGTGTGTGTCTGTGCCTATGTTTGTGTCTCTTCACAGTCCACGCTCTTCCGCAAGGTGTTTTTGTAATGTTTGTTAAATCTAATTTTACTGCTGGCGTGAGTTACCTGATGTGGAATAGAGTTCCATGTACTCATGGCTCTATGTAGTACTGTGCGCCTCCCATAGTCTGTTCTGGACTTGGGGACTGTGAAGAGACCTCTGGTGCCATGTCTTGTGGGGTATGCATGGGTGTCCGAGCTGTGTGCCTGTAGTTTAGACAGACAGCTTGGTGCCTTCAACATGTCAATACCTCTTCATAAATAAAAGTAGTGATGAAGTCAATCTGTCCTCCACTTTGAGCCAGGAGAGATTGACATGCATATTATTAAATGTTAGCTCTCTGCATACATCCAAGGGCCAACCGTGCGGCCCTGTTCTGAGCCAATTGTAATTTTCCTAAGTCCTGACCACACGACTGAAAAGTAGTCCAGGTGCGACAAAACTAGGGCCTGTAGGACCTGCCTTGTTGATAGTGCTGTCAAGAAGGTAGAAACTAGGGCCTGTAGGACCTGCCTTGTTGATAGTGCTGTTGAGAAGGTAGAAACTAGGGCCTGTAGGACCTGCCTTGTTGATAGTGCTGTTGAGAAGGTAGAAACTAGGGCCTGTAGGACCTGCCTTGTTGATAGTGCTGTCAAGAAGGTAGAAACTAGGGCCTGTAGGACCTGCCTTGTTGATAGTGCTGTTGAGAAGGTAGAAACTAGGGCCTGTAGGACCTGCCTTGTTGATAGTGTTGTTGAGAAGGTAGAAACTAGGGCCTGTAGGACCAACCTTGTTGATAGTGTATTTAAGAAGGTAGAAACTAGGGCCTGTAGGACCTGCCTTGTTGATAGTGTTGTTAAGAAGGTAGAAACTAGGGCCTGTAGGACCTGCCTTGTTGATAGTGTTGTTAAGAAGGTAGAAACTAGGGCCTGTAGGACCTGCCTTGTTGATAGTGCTGTTGAGAAGGTAGAAACTAGGGCCTGTAGGACCTGCCTTGTTGATAGTGTTGTTGAGAAGGTAGAAACTAGGGCCTGTAGGACCTGCCTTGTTGATAGTGCTGTTGAGAAGGTAGAAACTAGGGCCTGTAGGACCTGCCTTGTTGATAGTGCTGTTAAGAAGGTAGAAACTAGGGCCTGTAGGACCTGCCTTGTTGATAGTGTTGTTAAGAAGGTAGAAACTAGGGCCTGTAGGACCTGCCTTGTTGATAGTGTTGTTAAGAAGGTAGAAACTAGGGCCTGTAGGACCTGCCTTGTTGATAGTGTTGTTAAGAAGGTAGAAACTAGGGCCTGTAGGACCTGCCTTGTTGATAGTGTTGTTAAGAAGGTAGAAACTAGGGCCTGTAGGACCTACCTTGTTGATAGTGTTGGTAAAAAGGTAGAAACTAGGGCCTGTAGGACCTGCCTTGTTGATAGTGCTGTTGAGAAGGTAGAAACTAGGGCCTGTAGGACCTGCCTTGTTGATAGTGCTGTTAAGAAGGTAGAAACTAGGGCCTGTAGGACCTGCCTTGTTGATAGTGTTGTTAAGAAGGTAGAAACTAGGGCCTGTAGGACCTGCCTTGTTGATAGTGTTGTTAAGAAGGTAGAAACTAGGGCCTGTAGGACCTGCCTTGTTGATAGTGTTGTTAAAAAGGTAGAAACTAGGGCCTGTAGGACCTGCCTTGTTGATAGTGTTGTTAAGAAGGTAGAAACTAGGGCCTGTAGGACCTACCTTGTTGATAGTGTTGTCAAGAAGAGCAGCGCTTTATTATGGACAGACTTCTCCACCTCTTAGCTACTGATGTGTCAATATGTTTTGACCATGACAGTTTAACTCCAGGGCAGGTTTGTGACACAGTCTGGGATCGAACCCAGATCCGTAGTGAAGCCTCAGCACTGCGATGCAGTGGCTTAGACAGCTGCACCACTCGGGAGGCCTCTGCATAAAGTTTGTAATGAAAATATATGTAAAGCATTATTCGTAAGCCGTTGTATGAGTTTTCACTTAAATATAACTCTGTGGTGCTGATCAACGGCAGAACGGCACTAACTTGGAACCTCAACTGACAATAGAGGCTACAGGAGTGAAAACATGGGATTTTTATCAATGTAATCCACTAAATACAAAATAAACAGGGACTAAATATACACTACCGTTCAAAAGTTTGGGGTCACTCAGAAATGTCCTTGTTTTTGAAAGAAAAGCACATTTTTTGTCCATTAAAATAACATCAAATTGATCAGAAATACAGTGTAGACATTGTTAATGTAATGTTGTAAATGACTATTGTAGCTGGAAACTGAAGATTTTTTAAATGGAATATCTACATAGGCGTACAGAGACCCATTATCAGCAACCATCACTCCTGTGCTCCCAATGGTACGTTGTGTTAGCTAATCCAAGTTTATCATTTTAAAAGGCTAATTGATCATTAGAAAACCCTTTTGCAATTATTATGTTAGCACAGGTGTAAATTGTTGTCCTGATTAAAGAATCAGAGTATCTGACTCCAGAGTATCTGGAGCATCAGCATTTCTGGGTTCGATTACAGGCTCAAAATGACCCGAAACAAAGAACTTTCTTCTGAGACGCATCAGTCTTTTCTTGTTCTGAGAAATGAAGGCTATTCCATGCGAGAATTTGACAAGAAAGTAAAGATCTCGTACAACTCCCTTCCTAGAACAGCACAAACGGGTCTAACTAGAATAGAAAGAGGAGTGGGAGGCCCCGGTGCACAACTGAGCAAGAGGACAAGTATATTAGAGTGTCTAGTTTGAGAAACAGACACCTCACAAGTCCTCAAATGGCAGCTTCATTAAATAGTACCCGCAAAACACCAGTCTCAATGTCAACAGTGAAGAGGCAACTCCGGGATGCTGGCCTTCTAGGCAGAGTTCCTCTGTCCGGTGTCTGTGTACTTTTGCCCATCTTAATCTCTTATTTTTATTGGCCAGTCTGAGATGTCTTTTTCTTTGCAACTCTGCCTAGTTGACTGGCATCATAATACAACATAATTATACAATATAATTAAATTAAATTAAAATCTCAATTAAAAGTAATTGAGACACGAAAACGCTATTTTGAAATTAAACTGAATGGAACATTCAGAGACTTGTCCCGAAGCCACTCCTGCGTTGTCTTGGCTGTGAGCTTGGGGTCGTTGTCCTGTTGGCAGGTGAACCTTAGCTCCAGTCTGAGGTCCTGAGCGCTCTGGAACAGGTTTTCATCAAGGATCTCTGCACTTTGCTCTGTTCATGTTTCCCTCAATCCGGACTAGTCTCCCAGTACCTGCTGCTGAAAAACATCCCCACAGCATGATGCTGCCACCACCATGCTTCACTGTAAGGATTAGACCAGGTTCAGGCCAAAGAGTTCAATCATGGTTTCATCAAACCAGAGAATCTTTTTTGTCATGGTCTGAGTCCTTTAGGTGCCTCTTGGCAAACTCCAAGTGGGCTGTCATGTGCCTTTTACAGAGGAGTGGCTTCCATCTGGCCACTCGGCCATAAAGGCCTGATTGGTGGAGTGCTGCAGAAATGGTTGTCCTTCTGGAAGGTCCTCTCATCTCCACAGAGGAACTCTGGAGCGTTGTCAGAGTGACTATCGGGTTTTTGGTCACCTCCCTGTCCAAGGCCCTTCTCCCCCGATTGCTCAGTTTGGCCGGACGGCCAGCTCTAGGAAGAGTCTTGGTGGTTCCAAACTTCTTCCAGTTAAGAATGATGGAGGCCTTCCTGGGGACCTTCAATGATGCAAAAATTATTTGGTACCCTTCCCCAGATCTGTGCCTCAACACAATCCTGTCTCTGAGCTCTACGGACCATTCCTTTGACCTCATTACTTGGTTTTTGCTCTGACATTCACTGTCAACTGTGGGACCTTATATAGACAGGTGTGTGCCTTTCCAAATCATGTCCAATCAATTGAATTTACCACAGGTGGACTCCAACCAAGTTGTAGAAACATCTCAAGAATGATCAACGGAAACAGGATGCACCTGAACTCAATTTAGAGTCTCATAGCAAAGAGTCTGAAAACGTATGTAAAAAGGTATCTGTTTATTTTTTTTAAATAAATTCACAAAAAATTCTAAAACCTGCTTTGTTATTATGTGGTGTTGTGATGTTTTTAAAAATCTAATATTTAATCCATTTTAGATTTAGGTTGTAACCTAACAAACAAAATGTGTTAAGTCAATGGATCTGAATACTTCCTGAATGCACTGTAGATTATTTGTCTGTATGTATTGTTGATATAGACCTATTGTAAATGTGTATTATTGCTGCGTCACCATCATTGTTGCGCAAAGAAATACGAGTACAAACACACATCTTTAAGCTACATATTATTTTGACAGAGGTAATGAGCTGTCTATTGACCAGCATAGCCATGATTAAACAGGACCATGTTTGAAACACAAGCGGTCCTGAGCTTATGTCAATATTCCACAGGTAAACTAACGGTTACATAAACCAGGAATGCAGACAGGCTTTATCTGAGCTGTCCAACACATCTCCTCCTGCTGTTTACCTACTGACCAACAAAGCATGTTATTCTGATGTTTTGCTAAAATACAGGTTTAAGGAAATAAAAAGGCAGGCCTGTAGCACATTTATACGAGACAAAACAGCTCCGTCAAGCCTTGCAAAGCTTGCGTTTATTTAATAATTAAAAAGCTGTGTAATGGGATAATGTCTTACTGTGGTGTGTGGAGAATCCAATACTTCATCTTGTATGTGGTACAAATCACATTATTGTGTGGCCTCCTCTAAGAGTGAATGAGGTCTGAATCCTAAGCAACCTGCCTACACATAGTTTGGTGTACAATATCAACATAGCTACTGTAGTAGATCGACGCTGTGTGATGGAAAACCTTGGTAAAACATGGGTGGAATAGGCATTGGTGGTGCTCATGAATTTCCTTATTTTTTCCCCGGCTTCAGATCAATACCTGTTCTCACTTAAAACACAGCTTTAGTTTCTAACACAACAGTAAAAGGTAGACAACAACAGGTGAATTTTACCATTTAATTATAAAACATTCATGTCATTATTTTATTTACATTTGTAACTACAATATCATCACTTAGCTAGTAATCCTTAGTTTCAACATAGTTGAATCACTTTTCTAGTGGAGCTTTTTGTTCTGCTGAACATCATGTGCCGCCTTACATTACTGTACTTTAAGAGCCAGAGGAGTTGGATTTTCAAAACCAATCAACAAATATATCATTCACAATACTTTGTCATTATTTTAAAAAACAAACAGCATTGCTGCTAAATTATAGATATTACCAAACTATTTCCTCAAGTATCTACAATGCCAATTTACAAAGAGAGGAAGAGAGAGAAGAGAGAGAGGAGAAAGGGAGAGATAAAACAGAAAACTCTGTTGGATACCAGGGTATGTATGTTCCTAGGGGGTTGTTGTGTATCTCTGTTAATGGAGACCAGTTCCTAGGGGGTTGTTGTGTATCTCTGTTAACGGAGACCAGTTCCTAGGGGGTTGTTGTGTATCTCTGTTAACGGAGACCAGTTCCTAGGGGGTTGTTGTGTATCTCTGTTAATGGAGACCAGTTCCTAGGGGGTTGTTGTGTATCTCTGTTAATGGAGACCAGTTCCTAGGGGGTTGTTGTGTATCTCTGTTAACGGAGACCAGTTCCTAGGGGGTTGTTGTGTATCTCTGTTAACGGAGACCAGATCCTAGGGGGTTGTTGTGTATCTCTGTTAACTGAGACCAGTTCCTAGGGGGTTGTTGTGTATCTCTGTTAATGGAGACCAGTTCCTAGGGGGTTGTTGTGTATCTCTGTTAACTGAGACCAGTTCCTAGGGGGTTGTTGTGTATCTCTGTTAACTGAGACCAGTTCCTAGGGGGTTGTTGTGTATCTCTGTTAATGGAGACCAGTTCCTAGGGGGTTGTTGTGTATCTCTGTTAATGGAGACCAGTTCCTAGGGGGTTGTTGTGTATCTCTGTTAATGGAGACCAGTTCCTAGGGGGTTGTTGTGTATCTCTGTTAATGGAGACCAGTTCCTAGGGGGTTGTTGTGTATTTTTGACCTTTATTTTATTTTATTTTACTAGGCAAGTCAGTTAAGAACAAATTCTTATTTTCAATAACGGCCTAGGAACAGTGGGTTAACTGCCTGTTCAGGGGCAGAACGACAGATTTGTACCTTGTCAGCTCGGGGATTTGAACTTGCAACGTTCCGGTTAATAGTCCAACGCTCTAACCACTAGGCTACCCTGCCGTATCTCTGTTAACGGAGACCAGATCTTAGGGGGTTGTTGTGTATCTCTGTTAACGGAGACCAGTTCCTAGGGGGTTGTTGTGTATCTCTGTTAACGGAGACCAGTTCCTAGGGGGTTGTTGTGTATCTCTGTTAACGGAGACCAGTTCCTAGGGGGTTGTTGTGTATCTCTGTTAACGGAGACCAGTTCCTAGGGGGTTGTTGTGTATCTCTGTTAACGGAGACCAGATCCTAGGGGGTTGTTGTGTATCTCTGTTAACTGAGACCAGTTCCTAGGGGGTTGTTGTGTATCTCTGTTAAAGTAGACCAGTTCCTAGGGGGTTGTTGTGTGATAGCATGAGCTGACAGAATAGGAGCGGCAGCAGGGGTTTGGTCACCTGTTGAACAGATTTTAAAAGGTGTCACCAGGCAAGGGGCATCATGATGTTATGAGGAGAGTAGAGGACAGTGTATAGGTGCCACCCCAGGTAGAGGACAGTGTACAGGTGCCACCCCAGGTAGAGGACAGTGTACAGGTGCCACCCCAGGTAGAGGACAGTGTATAGGTGCCACCCCAGGTAGAGGACAGTGTACAGGTGCCACCCCAGGTAGATGCCGGGTACAGGGCCCCCCACCAGGTAGAGGACAGTGTATAGGTGCCACCCCAGGTAGAGGACAGTGTACAGGTGCCACCCCAGGTAGATGCCGGGTACAGGGCCCCCCCCCCAGGTAGAGGACAGTGTATAGGTGCCACCCCAGGTAGAGGACAGTGTACAGGTGCCACCCCAGGTAGAGGACAGTGTACAGGTGCCACCCCAGGTAGAGGACAGTGTATAGGTGCCACCCCAGGTAGAGGACAGTGTACAGGTGCCACCCCAGGTAGATGCCGGGTACAGGGCCCCCCACCAGGTAGAGGACAGTGTATAGGTGCCACCCCAGGTAGAGGACAGTGTACAGGTGCCACCCCAGGTAGATGCCGGGTACAGGGCCCCCCCCCCAGGTAGAGGACAGTGTATAGGTGCCACCCCAGGTAGAGGACAGTGTACAGGTGCCACCCCAGGTAGATGCCGGGTACAGGGCCCCCCCCCCCAGGTAGAGGACAGTGTATAGGTGCCACCCCAGGTAGAGGACAGTGTACAGGTGCCACCCCAGGTAGATGCCGGGTACAGGCCCCCCCCCCCCCCAGGTAGAGGACAGTGTATAGGTGCCACCCCAGGTAGAGGACAGTGTACAGGTGCCACCCCAGGTATATGCCGGGTACAGGGCCCCCCCCAGGTAGAGGACAGTGTAAAGGTGCCACCCCAGGTAGAGGACAGTGTACAGGTGCCACCCCAGGTAGAGGCCGGGTACAGGGGCCACCCCAGGTAGAGGCTGTGTACAGGGGCCCCCCAGGTAGAGGACAGTGTACAGGGGCCCCCCAGGTAGAGGACAGTGTACAGGTGCCACCCCAGGTAGAGGACAGTGTACAGGGGCCCCCCAGGTAGAGGCCGGGTACAGGGCCCCCCCCCCCCCAGGTAGAGGCCGGGTACAGGTGCCACCCCAGGTAGAGGACAGTGTACAGGGGCCCCCCAGGTAGAGGCCGGGTACAGGGCCCCCCCCCAGGTAGAGGCCGGGTACAGGGGCCACCCCACGTAGAGGCTGTGTACAGGGGCCCCCCAGGTAGAGGACAGTGTACAGGTGCCACCTCAGGTAGAGGACAGGATACAGGGGACTGGTTGAAAATATTGGACCCCCTGCCTGCATCTCGATCTGTAGAGGGATTTACTGTATGAGATCACAGAGAAACTCATCCCATAAGAGAGGTCACAGAGAAACTCATCCCATAATACAGGTCTACAGGTCACAGAGACACTCATCCCATAATACAGGTCTACAGGTCACAGAGACACTCATCCCATAATACAGGTCTACAGGTCACAGAGACACTCATCCCATAATACAGGTCTACAGGTCACAGAGACACTCATCCCATAATACAGGTCTACAGGTCACAGAGACACTCATCCCATAATACAGGTCTACAGGTCACAGAGACACTCATCCCATAATACAGGTTGCAGTTTCTCTTGCCATAGGCCTACATTCATTTACAGAGAACAATATTTTCCCCTTTGTGTTATTATTACTAAATGTAATCAAATTGAAATGTCCCCCAGCCTGTCTGTCCCAGTGAGGTATATAGGGAGATCTGCTGCTGCTGTGAAGATGGGAGGAGAAGAGAGGAAGTTTACACTGCCTTCACAATCCACGGGTCAAATCCCTCCCTAAGCCCTACCAATGTATTGCCGCACAGAAGGTCCTTCAGAAGCCAGGTGGGTTGGAGGTTGTTAGATACTAGGTGGCGATGCCCAGGTTAGCTCAAGAGGATTCTAAGATCCCATAATCCTTGGCATAAATGCGGAAGAATTCTAAACAATGAGAAGAGTAGTGCGAGCGAAATGACGGGAAATGCATCTTCAATTTAGGAGACTGGAGGCTACAGGCTCTCACAGGAGAGGAGGCTACAGGCTCTCACAGGAGAGGAGGCTACAGGCTCTCACAGGAGAGGAGGCTACAGGCTCTCACAGGAGAGGAGGCTACAGGCTCTCAGAGGAGACTGGAGGCTACAGGCTCTCAGAGGAGACTGGAGGCTACAGGCTCTCAGAGGAGACTGGAGGCTACAGGCTCTCAGAGGAGAGGAGGCTGGAGGAGACAGGAGATCTCTGTAAGGAGAGAGAGACATGATATCTCTGTTATGAGGAGAGAGATGTGATATCTCTGTTAGGAGAGAAAGACGTGATATCTCTGTTAGGAGAGAGAGACGTGATATCTCTGTTAGGAGAGAGAGAGACGTGATATCTCTGTTAGGAGAGAGAGACGTGATATCTCTGTTAGGAGAGAGAGACGTGATATCTCTGTTAGGAGAGAGAGACGTGATATCTCTGTTAGGAGAGAGAGACGTGATATCTCTGTTAGGAGAGAGAGACGTGATATCTCTGTTAGGAGAGAGAGACGTGATATCTCTGTTAGGAGAGAGAGACGTGATATCTCTGTTAGGAGAGAGAGACATGGAGATCTCTGTTAGGAGAGAGAGACATGGAGATCTCTGTTAGGAGAGAGAGACATGATATCTCTGTTAGGAGAGAGAGACATGATATCTCTGTTAGGAGAGAGAGAGAGATGGAGATCTCTGTTAGGAGAGAGACATGATATCTCTGTTAGGAGAGAGACATGATATCTCTGTTAGGAGAGAGACATGATATCTCTGTTAGGAGAGAGACATGATATCTCTGTTAGGAGAGAGAGACATGATATCTCTGTTAGGAGAGAGAGACATGGAGACAACTATCAACTACACCACCTGACTGGCTCCATGAGGACTTACAGGCTAAGAGGGGAGGCAGAGAGCTGGGGTTATTGAGGTGTGTTTTGGATATTAACAGAGGGGAAAACAGCGCCTGTACAGGAATGAACCAGCACAGCCCAGTAGCTTTAACCTACAAGGATGTGGTTGGTAGCTCCGGTTAAAACTATACAATCTGACTGGGGTTTTCCAGCCTAACAGAGGAGGCTGGAGTATTCAGGGGTGTCAGTGAGTCAGGACATCAACAGAGGAAACACAAGAGGGGAAGAAAACATGGACTAGCCTGGTCCCAGATCTATTTGGCATGTCAATGACCACAGGGAGCTGGCAAGACAACATAAACAGATCTGTTTGGCATGTCAATGACCATAGGGAGCTGGCAAGACAACATAAACAGATCTGTTTGGCATGTCAATGACCACAGGGAGCTGGCAAGACAACATAAACAGATCTGTTTGGCATGTCAATGACCACAGGGAGCTGGCAAGACAACATAAACAGATCTGTTTGGCATGTCAATGACCATAGGGAGCTGGCAAGACAACATAAACAGATCTGTTTGGCATGTCAATGACCACAGGGAGCTGGCAAGACAACATAAACAGATCTGTTTGGCATGTCAATGACCATAGGGAGCTGGCAAGACAACATAAACAGATCTGTTTGGCATGTCAATGACCACAGGGAGCTGGCAAGACAACATAAACAGATCTGTTTGGCATGTCAATGACCATAGGGAGCTGGCAAGACAACATAAACAGATCTGTTTGGCATGTCAATGACCATAGGGAGCTGGCAAGACAACATAAACAGATCTGTTTGGCATGTCAATGACCATAGGGAGCTGGCAAGACAACATAAACAGATCTGTTTGGCATGTCAATGACCATAGGGAGCTGGCAAGACAACATAAACAGATCTGTTTGGCATGTCAATGACCGCAGGGAGCTGGCAAGACAACATAAACAGATCTGTTTGGCATGTCAATGACCACAGGGAGCTGGCAAGACAACATAAACAGATCTGTTTGGCATGTCAATGACCATAGGGAGCTGGCAAGACAACATAAACAGATCTGTTTGGCATGTCAATGACCACAGGGAGCTGGCAAGACAACATAAACAGATCTGTTTGGCATGTCAATGACCACAGGGAGCTGGCAAGACAACATAAACAGATCTGTTTGGCATGTCAATGACCACAGGGAGCTGGCAAGACAACATAAACAGATCTGTTTGGCATGTCAATGACCACAGGGAGCTGGCAAGACAACATAAACAGATCTGTTTGGCATGTCAATGACCACAGGGAGCTGGCAAGACAACATAAACAGATCTGGGATTGAATAAAGCACAGCCATAAGGTCCTGTTCTAAACTAGTAAGACACATAGTCCATGATGCCTGTTCTCTCCAACAGCTCTGTCTGGATGTGTTGCTGCATTTAAGTGTTTAAAAAATATATATATTTAACCTTTATTTAACTAGGCAAGTCAGTTAAGAACAAATTCTTATTTACAATGATGGCCTACCGGGGAACAGTGGGTTAACTGCCTGTTCAGGGGCAGAACGACAGATGTTTTATCTTGTCAGCTCGGGGATTCGATCTAGGAACCTTTCGGTTACTGGCCCAACACTCTAACCACCACTATGCTAACTATTTAAAGGGTAGTTAGCATAAACATAACCACATTTAATGTAATGTAACATATAAGGATTTACACTAGTTTACTCATCAAAAGTCCCAATGCAAATATCCCTCCCTTTTCTATTACAGGAGTTACGACAGAACACCCATCAGAATTCCCAACAATGCCCAAGTCATGTCAGAAAATGTTTTTCCGGGTGTGATGTAATATAGAGGACCCACCAAGCCAGCCTATTCCCTATAACGTAAACTCCAACAAAATATAACTTCAAATGTATACAATTAAACCAAATCGTCATGACTACTGGTTTGAATAGAATTTTCAGCCAACTTACAAGCAAATACTATGAATTTATTGTTACAAACCAACTTACAAAGTTGCTAGATAACTATCCCGACCAGATCACCGACCATTTCGAATCCCACCGTACTTTCTCCGATATGCAATCTGGTTTCCAAACTGGTCACGGGTGCACCTCAGCCACGCTCAAGGTCCTAAACGATATCATAACCGCCATCGATAAAAGACAATACTGTGCAGCCATCTTCATCGACCTGGCCAAGGCTTTCGACTCTGTCAATCACCACATCCTTATCGGCAGACTTGCCAGCCTTGGTTTCTCAAATGACTGTCTCGCCTGGTTCACCAACTACTTCTCAGAAAGAGTTCCGTGTGTGAAATCGGCGGGCCTGTTGTCCGGACCTCCGTCAGTCTCTATGGGGGAGCCATAGGGTTCAATTCTTGGGCCGACTCTCTTCTCTGTATACATCAATGATGTCGCTCTTATTGCGGGTGATTCTTTGATCCACCTCTACGAAGACGACACCATTCTGTATACCTCTGGCCCTTCGTTGGACACTGTGTTAACTAACCTCCAGATGAGCTTCAATGCCATACAACTCTCCTTCCATGGCCTACAGCTGCTCTTAAATGCAAGTAAAACTAAATGCATGCTCTTCAACCGATTGCTGCCAGCACCTGCCTGCCCATCCAGCATCACTACTCTGGACGGTTCTGACTTAGAATATGTGGAAAATTACGCTGCCAAACATACCCTTGTAAAACTGACTATACTACTGATCCTTGACTTCGGCGATGTCATTTACAAAATAGCCTCCAACACTCTACTCAGCAAACTGGATGCAGTCTATCACAGTGCCATACGTTTTGTCACCAAAGCCCCATATACCACCCACCACTGCAACCTGTATGCTCTCGTTGCCAGGCCCTCGCTTCATATTCGTCGCCAAACCCACTGGCTCCAGGTAATCTATAAGTCTGTGCTTGGTAAAGCACTGCCTTATCTCAGCTCACTGGTCACCATAGCAGCACCCACCCGTAGTACACGATCCAGCAGGTATATTTCACATCCCCAAAGCCTATTCCTCCTTTGACCGCCTTTCCTTCCAGTTCTCTGCTGCCAATAACTGGAAAAAAATGGCAAAAATCTATGAAGTTGGAGACTCATATCACCCTCATTAACTTTAAGCATCAGCTGTCAGAGCAGCTCACAGATCATTGCACCTGTACACAGCCCATCTAACTACCTCATCCCCATATTGTTATATATTTTTTTCTCCTCTGCACCCCAGTATCTCTACTTGCACATTCATCTTCTGCACATCTATCATTCCAGTGTTTAATTGCTATATTGTAATTACTTCGCTACAGCCTATTTATTTCCCTACCTCCCTAATCTTACCTCATTTGCAGACACTGTATATAAACTTTTCTATTGTGTTATTGACTGTATGTTTGTTTATTCTATGTGTAACTCTGTGTTGTTGATTGTGTCGTGCTGCTTTGCTTTATCTTGGCCAGGTCGCAGTTGTAAATGAGAACTTGTTCTCAACTGGCCTACCTGGTTAAATAAAGGTGAAAAAAATGCTAACGTTAGCCCTACTAGACTGCAAACGTTAGCCCTACTAGACTGCTAACGTTAGCCATACTAGACTGCAAACATTATCCCTGCTAGACTGCAAACGTCAGCCCTACTAGACTGCTAACGTCATCCCTACTAGACTGCTAACGTTAGCCCTACTAGACTGCTAACGTTAGCCCTACTAGACTGCTAACGTCAGCCCTACTAGACTGCTAACAGCAGCCCTACTAGACTGCTAACAGCAGCCCTACTAGACTGCTAACGTTAGCCCTACTAGACTGCTAATGTTAGCCCTACTAGACTGCTACCTACCGTTAGCCCTACTAGACTGCTAACGTTAGGCCTACTAGACTGCTAATGTTAGCCCTACTAAACTGCTAACGTTACATTAGCCCTGAATGAGTCAGCCAGTTACTATCAACACCTAGCTTACTGCTACATTAAAGTAAACAACAGGCTGTTATACAGAGAGCTGGGGACTAAGTAGCCTGAGTGCCACATCTGTTTGTGCTCTTGCCAACTCCATTGCTGTCATTGTCAAGACAGACAAACAGACTGGCACTCAGGCTGGGGACTAACTGATATAACTGGTGAGGTGTAGAAACAAACTAAATGTGACAGTTATCTGGTAGTAGAAAGCATACCAAGTAGGATGACTGGTAGTTCAGCAGACAGACCGCATACCAAGTAGGATGACTGGTAGTTGATCAGACAGTCTAGCAGACAGACAGACAGACAGACAGACAGACAGACAGACAGACAGACAGACAGACAGACAGACAGACCAAGTGGAATGACTGGTAGTTGATCAGACAGACAGACAGACAGACAGACAGACAGACAGACAGACAGACCAAGTGGAATGACTGGTAGTTGATCAGACAGACAGACAGACAGACAGACAGACAGACAGACAGACAGACAGACAGACAGACAGACAGACAGACAGACAGACAGACAGACAGACAGACAGACAGACAGACAGACAGACAGACAGACAGACAGACAGACAGACAGACAGACAGACAGACAGACAGACAGACAGACAGACAGACAGACAGACAGACAGACAGACAGACAGACAGACAGACAGACAGACAGACAGACAGACAGACAGACAGACAGACAGACAGACAGACAGACAGACAGACAGACAGACAGACAGACAGACAGACAGACAGACAGACAGACAGACAGACAGACAGACAGACAGGACAGACAGACAGACAGACAGACAGACAGACAGACAGACAGACAGACAGACAGACAGACAGACAGACAGACAGACAGACAGACAGACAGACAGACAGACAGACAGACAGACAGACAGACAGACAGACAGACAGACAGACAGACAGACAGACAGACAGACAGACAGACAGACAGACAGACAGACAGACAGACAGACAGACAGACAGACAGACAGACAGACAGACAGACAGACAGACAGACAGGACAGACAGACAGACAGACAGACAGACAGACAGACAGACAGACAGACAGACAGACAGACAGACAGACAGACAGACAGACA
Organism: Oncorhynchus kisutch; assembly: GCF_002021735.2. NCBI lineage: Eukaryota > Metazoa > Chordata > Actinopteri > Salmoniformes > Salmonidae > Oncorhynchus > Oncorhynchus kisutch. Next base: position 55,862,664 of record NC_034180.2, read on the forward strand.
GACAGACAGACAGACAGACAGACAGACAGACAGACAGACAGACAGACAGACAGACAGACAGACAGACAGACAGACAGACAGACAGACAGACAGACAGACAGACAGACAGACAGACAGACAGACAGACAGACAGACAGACAGACAGACAGACAGACAGACAGACAGACAGACAGACAGACAGACAGACAGACAGACAGACAGACAGACAGACAGACAGACAGACAGACAGACAGACAGACAGACAGACAGACAGACAGACAGACAGACAGACAGACAGACAGACAGACAGACAGACAGACAGACAGACAGACAGACAGACAGACAGACAGACAGACAGACAGACAGACAGACAGACAGACAGACAGACAGACAGACAGACAGACAGACAGACAGACAGACAGACAGACAGACAGACAGACAGACAGACAGACAGACAGACAGACAGACAGACAGACAGACAGACAGACAGACAGGACAGACAGACAGACAGACAGACAGACAGACAGACAGACAGACAGACAGACAGACAGACAGACAGACAGACAGACAGACAGACAGACAGACAGTCTAACAGACAGACAGACAGACAGCATACCAAGTAGAATGACTGGTAGTTGATCAGGTAGACAGACAGCATACCAAGTAGGATGACTGATAGTTGATCAGACAGTCTAGCAGACAGACAGCATACCTAGTAGGATGACTGATAGTTGATCAGACAGACAGACAGACATACAGACAGCATACCAAGTAGGATGACTGGTAGTTGATCAGACAGTCTAGCAGACAGACAGACAGACAGCATACCAAGTAGATTTACTGGTAGTTGACCAGACAGTCTACGAAACAGACAGAATACCAAGTAGAATGACTGGTAGTTGATCAGACAGTCTAGCAGACAGACAGACAGACAGACAAGCATACCAAGTAGAATGACTGGTAGTTGATCAGACAGTCTAGCAGACAGACAGACAGACAGACAGACAGACAGACAGACAGACAAGCATACCAAGTAGAATGACTGGTAGTTGACCAGACAGTCTACGAAACAGACAGAATACCAAGTAGAATGACTGGTAGTTGATCAGACAGTCTAGGAGACAGACAGACAGACAGACAGACAGACAAGCATACCAAGTAGAATGACTGGTAGTTGATCAGACAGTCTAGCAGACAGACAGACAGACAGACACGCATACCAAGTAGAATGACTGGTAGTTGATCAGACAATAGACAGCGATCAAGCTTCTCCTTTACTCTGACCAGGTGGTAGAGGACTAATACAAGTCTTTTTTTCTTTCCCCTAAGTTCCACATGTCTGTCAGCCAGGTGTGGTTCCCCAGGTGCAGCAGGTGTCCGTTGGGAAGCTGCAGGGTGTGACTGTCAATCAGACATCCCTCTCCCGCTCCCTTCCTCCTCTCAGCAGGTATGCAGCTCCCCCCAGGAAACCCCCTGCCTCTCTCTCTCTTCATCCCTCCATCCAGTCCGGGGGTGTAGTCTCTGGGGCAGGGGGAGGGGTTAGGGTGGAGCAGGGTGGGGTCCAGGACCGTGGCAGGGGGTATGATCAGATACAGGTGGAGGGCTGTGCAGAGGGGTGTTGCTTCCTGTTCCTCAGACCACATGACTTCTCCTTGTAACCAAGACACATCTGCTGAGACACATCCACCAGGGCCGAGGCCACCGTTAGACCTACACAGAGACAGGAAGTGATATATTAGTAACAGGAAGTGATGTATTAGTTTGTCACTAAACAATATGGGCCTTATGATACAGTGTTGAATTCAGGGAATGGTTGCGATTTAAACAAATAGAATGATGTATTAATAGAATTATTCATTTAACCACTCTGAGGTTTGAAAGACTAAATATATAGATTCATATATGATTAGTGTTCATTATATAGATTTATCTGATTAGTGTTTAGTATATAGAGAAACATACAGTCTATTAACATAGTTCTATGTCAGAATTAGATAAACATAGTCTATTAAAATAGTTCCACGTCAGAATGTTTAGATAAACATACAGTCTATTACCATAGTTCTACGTCAGTGTTCAGATAAACATACAGTCTATTACCATAGTTCTACGTCAGAGTGTTCAGATAAACAGTCTATTAACATTGTTTAGCTGAACACTCTGACGTAGAACTATGTTAATAGACTGTTAATCTGAACACTGACGTAGAACTATGTTAATAGACTATGTTTATCTGAACACTCTGACGTAGAACTATGTTAGACTATGTTTATCTGAACACTCACATAGAACTATGTTAATAGAATATGTTTATCTGAACACTCTGACGTAGAACTGTCTATTAACATAGTTCTACCTCAGTGTTCAGATAAACATAGTCTATTACCATAGTTCTACGTCAGAATGTTTAGATAAACACAGTCTATTAACATAGTTCTACGTCAGAGTGTTCAGATAAACATAGTCTATTAACATAGTTCTATGTCAGAATGTTCAGATAAACATATAGTCAATTAACATAGTTCTACGTCAGAATGTTTAGATAAACACAGTCTATTAACATAGTTCTACGTCAGAGTGTTCAGAATTAAAGCATTTTAATCCGGTCCAGATGCTAATCACAGCTAATCTCACATCCTCCTATACAGAAACATATATACTGTATTCTATACCTTCTATTGCATTTTGCCTATGCCGCTCTGTCATTGCTCATCTATATATTTATTTGTATATTTTCTTATTCCATTCCTTTACTTAGATTTGCGTTCATTAAGTAGTTGTGGAATTGTTAGATTACTTGTTAGATATTACTGCACTGTCGGAGCTAGAAGCACATGCATTTCGCTACACTCGCATTAACATCTGCTAACCATGTGACCAATAACATCTAACCATGTGACCAATAACATCTGCTAACCATGTGCATATGACCAATAGCATTTGATATGAAACACAAAATTACCATAGCCGGGGCTAAAGTGCTAACAGAAGAATGGTTGGAGGCTGAAGGAGGTTTGTGACAGCAGGGCTGTTGATGGGCAGAACATGATGTGATGGCAGGGCTGTTGATGGGCAGAACATGATGTGACAGCAGAGCTGTTGATGGTCAGAACATGATGTGATGGCAGGGCTGTTGATGGTCAAAACATGATGTGATGGCAGGGCTGTTGATGGTCAGAACATGATGATGTGATGGCAGGACTGTTGATGGTCAGAACATGATGATGTGATGGCAGGGCTGTTGATGGTCAGAACATGATGTGATGGCAGGGCTGTTGATGGTCAGAACATGATGTGATGGCAGGGCTGTTGATGGTCAGAACATGATGATGTGATGGCAGGGCTGTTGATGGTCAGAACATGATGTGATGGCAGGGCTGTTGATGGTCAGAACATGATGTGATGGCAGGGCTGTTGATGGTCAGAACATTATGTGATGGCAGGATGTGATAGCAGGGCTGTTGATGGTCAGAACATGATGTGATGGCAGGGCTGTTGATGGTCAGAACATGATGATGTGATGGCAGGGCTGTTAATGGTCAGAACATGATGATGTGATGGCAGGGCTGTTGATGGTCAGAACATGATGTGACAGCAGGGCTGTTGATGGTCAGAACATGATGTGATGGCAGGGCTGTTGATGGTCAGAACAGGATGTGATGGCAGGGCTGTTGTTGGTCAGAACATGATGTTGTGACAGCAGGGCTGTTGATGGTCAGAACATGATGTGATGGCAGGGCTGTTGATGGTCAGAACATGATGACGTGATGGCAGGGCTGTTGATGGTCAGAACATGATGATGTGATGGCAGGGCTGTTGATGGTCAGAACATGATGATGTGATGGCAGGGCTGTTAATGGGCAGAACATGATGATGTGATGGCAGGGCTGTTGTTGGTCAGAACATGATGTTGTGACAGCAGGGCTGTTGATGGTCAGAACATGATGTGATGGCAGGGCTGTTGATGGTCAGAACATGATGTGATGGCAGGTCTGTTGATGGTCAGAACATGATGTGATGGCAGGGCTGTTGATGGGCAGAACATGATGTGACAGCAGGGCTGTTGATGGGCAGAACATGATGTGACAGCAGGGCTGTTGATGGTCAGAACATGATGATGTGATGGCAGGGCTGTTGATGTTCAGAACATGATGATGTGATAGCAGGGCTGTTGATGGTCAGAACATGATGATGTGATGGCAGGGCTGTTGATGGTCAGAACATGATGTGATGGCAGGGCTGTTGATGTTCAGAACATGATGATGTGACAGCAGGGCTGTTGATGGTCAGAACATGATGTGATGGCAGGGCTGTTGATGGTCAGAACATGATGATGTGACGGCAGGGCTGTTGATGGTCAGAACATGATGATGTGACAGCAGGGCTGTTGATGGTCAGAACATGATGTGATGGTCAGAACATGTTGTGATGGCAGGGCTGTTGATGGTCAGAACATGATGTGACAGCAGGGCTGTTGATGGTCAGAACATGATGATGTTACAGCAGGGCTGTTGATGGTCAGAACATGATGATGTGACAGCAGGGCTGTTGATGGTCAGAACATGACGTGATGGCAGGGCTGTTGATGGTCAGAACATGATGATGTGATGGCAGGGCTGTTGATGGTCAGAACATGATGTGATGGCAGGGCTGTTGATGGTCAAAACATGATGTGATGGCAGGGCTGTTGATGGTCAGAACATGATGATGTGACAGCAGGGCTGTTGATGGTCAGAACATGACGTGATGGCAGGGCTGTTGATGGTCAGAACATGATGATGTGATGGCAGGGCTGTTGATGGTCAGAACATGATGTGATGGCAGGGCTGTTGATTGTCAGAACATGATGTGATGGCAGGGCTGTTGATGGTCAGAACATGATGTGATGGCAGGGCTGTTGATGGTCAAAACATGATGTGATGGCAGGGCTGTTGATGGTCAGAACATGATGATGTGATGGCAGGGCTGTTGATGGTCAGAACATGATGATGTGATGGCAGGGCTGTTGATGGGCAGAACATGATGATGTGACGGCAGGGCTGTTGATGGTCAGAACATGACGTGATGGCAGGGCTGTTGATGGTCAGAACATGATGTGATGGCAGGGCTGTTGATGGTCAGAACATGATGTGATGGCAGGGCTGTTGATGGTCAGAACATGATGTGATGGCAGGGCTGTTGATGGTCAGAACATGACGTGATGGCAGGGCTGTTGATGGTCAGAACATGATGATGTGATGGCAGGGCTGTTGATGGTCAGAACATGATGATGTGATGGCAGGGCTGTTGATGGGCAGAACATGATGATGTGACGGCAGGGCTGTTGATGGTCAGAACATGACGTGATGGCAGGGCTGTTGATGGTCAGAACATGATGTGATGGCAGGGCTGTTGATGGTCAGAACATGATGTGATGGCAGGGCTGTTGATGGTCAGAACATGATGTGATGGCAGGGCTGTTGATGGTCAGAACATGACGTGATGGCAGGGCTGTTGATGGTCAGAACATGATGATGTGATGGCAGGGCTGTTGATGGTCAGAACATGATGTGATGATGGCAGGGCTGTTGATGGTCAGAACATGATGTGATGGCAGGGCTGTTGATGGTCAGAACATGATGTGACGGCAGGGCTGTTGATGGTCAGAACATGATGTGACGGCAGGGCTGTTGATGGTCAAAACATGATGTGATGGCAGGGCTGTTGATGGTCAGAACATGATGTGACAGCAGGGCTGTTGATGGTCAGAACATGATGATGTGATGGCAGGGCTGTTGATGGTCAGAACATGATGATGTGACAGCTGGGATGTTGCTGGTCAGAACATGATGATAAATGACATGTTGTGTAAAGGCCTGAAAAATAACCTCGGGGAGGAGGCCGCCTCTGTGAGCTCCAGATGGAAGGTTTTGTTATGACAGAGTGACAATTTAATTAATAAAAGACCTAAAGCTGACAGACTGGGAGAGAGGGGAAGGGATAAGGAGAGAGACGGGGAGAGAGAAGGGGGAGAGGGAGAGAGAGTGGGGGGGGGGAAGAGGGGGAGAGAGTGAGTGAGCGGGGGGGTCATCCCTCTATCTTACCAGACTGACCGGGTGGGGGGATGCCCCCGGTGCCTCTGGGTAAACGGACGAAGATGGAGAGGACAGCAGCCTTGTTCCCAAAACACGGCTCCATGGCGATGGGCTTGGGCACCGTCTGAACAGGAAAGAGAGACATCAGGTAAGACGTTAGAGATACAATTTCCGTTGTTTTTAATTCTCTGTGTCATATCAACAGTCCTGCTGGGCGTGACAAGGAGTTGGCTAAAGAGCAGAAACAGACTGGCAGTCAGGATAACCAGCTGAATGCTCCTGTACACTTTACTGCAACAATTCATCAGAGCACTCGAGTCAGACAGGCACAGTGGATTTTTGTGTTAAGACAGTTAACACTCTAGCCTCACCCAACAGAGAACAATCTCTCTCTTCCTCCCCGACAGCCCTTCTCACCATCTATCTCTATCAATCTCTCTAAGAATCTCTCTAGCAATCTCTCTAGCAATCTCTATTCTGCTGTCCTCTCTATTCTGCTTTCTTCTTTATCCTTCTCTCTCTTCTCTCCTCCTCTTCTTCGTCTATCTATCTATCTCGCTCTCTTTTCTCTATCCCACACACGTGCACACGGACACATACCTCTCTTTCCAAGAGGGAACCCACACATAGGCCGTATCCCAATCAACAAGGATGCTGTATTTCTAGGCAGGACATCACAATTGGCATGTCCCAATTCCAAGTTCCTTTAAAATGGGCAGCATCCCATGAATCCTTCGCCAAGCAGGCTATACCATAACATCTTGCGACGCACCGAAAATTCTAAACAATTCTGAATTAATGGTGGACAAAACTCCCCACTTGGGAGAACATTTTCCAGAAGAATAAGGAATAACTTCGACAAATGTAAGTATAACATTTATTTATTCACCAAATTATGTAAAAATATTCAACAAATTACTTTCATAAGAATTTTATTTTTCAAATGTTGAGTAACTGTTGTTTATCAGCCCGTTGCCACACTAGCTAGCACATCGTATGCGATAGCTAGCTAACATTAACGTTAGTAGGTGATCTCGTCCTGCATATCAGTTGTTTAGAGATGTCACGTTCTGACCTTTATTTCCTTTGTTTTGTATTTATTTAGTATGGTCAGGGCGTGAGTTGGGGTGGGCAGTCTATGTTTGTTTTTCTATGATTTGGGGATTTCTATGTTTCGGCCTAGTATGATTCTCAATCAGAGGCAGGTGTCATTAGTTCTCTCTGATTGAGAATCATACTTAGGTAGCCTGGGTTGCACTGTTTGTTTGTGGGTGTTTGTTTCCGTGTCTGTGTTGTTCACCACACGGTACTGTTTTGGGTTTCGTTCGTTCCACGTTTATTGTTTTTTTTGTATTCAGTTGTTCATGTGTAGTATTTCTTATTAAAAGAACCATGGACACTTCCCACGCCGCATATTGGTCCTCCGATCCTTCTCTTCTCTTTGGAAGAAGAGGAGGAAATCCCTTACAAGAGATTAACAACTAAACTAAATGCGCCTAATCGTAGATTCAGCAAAGTGTAAATTGTGAAGACCTGGACAGTTTTTAAATCAGGAATTTGTAAACTTGCTAGCCAGCTAAAGACATGTAGCAAATAGTTTTTTTCCCCCCCCATTTGTTTTTCAGGGACTGAAGTGGACACCTGATTGTCTTTCACTCCATTGCATTGGCTTGGCGGAGAAAACAGCCCGACTCGTTTGGAGGTAAGACATTTTAACAACATCTGATGAAAAATGTAGAAAATGCAGCCAGCTGTGGTTCCTGTTCAATCTGGGCTTGCTAGCCAGCCAAGTGATTTGTGCATTCTGTTGTTGAGTCTGTTTGGCTGCTTTACCGTAGTAGCAGTGTCTGTTTAGCGACCTAACTTCAGCTTGTCACGTTCCCTTCGCCGTTGTGTTTGGTGTTACTTGTTCAAGATAGATGATAGGTTATTCTACTCTTACTGTAAACAACTGAACCAGCCTAAAATATGCAAAACTGGTAACAAAACCCATGAATAAAGGTTTTTGTGGCTTCAGCAATCTGAAGCAGCTATGAAATTTCAGCAGTGAAGGTACATTTTTCCTCCTTGTCTCTGCTTGAAGGCCATGTCCTCCTGACACCCTGCAGATGTAAAGGAGGTGTTGTGAACCAGGATAATAACTATATTCCTGGATTTTATACCCAACAAAAATAGAAACGTAACATGCTAACAATTTCAACATTTTGCTGAGTTACAGTTCATATAAGGAAGTCAGTCAATTGAAATAAAAGGATTAGGTCCCTGATCTATGCATGTGTAAATCATCTAGAAAGATGTGTCGGCATCGAGTCTCTGTCTCTGACCTCCTCCTGCTCTACAGCAGAGTCTCACAACTCAATCGCTGGTTGAAAACTGTTATTTGCCCCTTCCAAAAGATAGAATTTGTAGATAATTGGCCCCCTTTCTGGGACTCACCCACAAACAGGACCAAGCCTGGCCTGCTGAGGAGTGACGGACTCCATCCTAGCTGGAGGGGTGCTCTCATCTTATCTACCAACATAGACAGGGCTCTAACTCCTCTAGCTCCACAATGTGATGGGGTGCAGGCCAGGCAGCAGGCTGTTAGCCAGCCTGCCAGCTTAGTGGAGTCTGCCACTAGCACAGTCAGTGTAGTCAGCTCAGCTATCACCATTGAGACCGTGTCTGTGCCTCGATCTAAGTTGGGAAAAACTAAACATGGTGGTGTTCGCCTTAGCAATCTCACTAGGATAAAGATTATTGAAAGAGATCGTGACAAGTAGTCAGCTCAGCTATCCCCATTGAGACCATGTCTGGGCCTCGATCTAGGTTGGGCAAAACTAAACATGGTGGTGTTCGCCTTAGCAATCTCACTAGGATAAAGACCTCCTCCATTCCTGCCATTATTGAAAGAGATCGTGACAAGTAGTCAGCTCAGCTATCCCCATTGAGACCATGTCTGGGCCTCGATAAAAGCCTAGGTTGGGCAAAACTAAACATGGTGGTGTTCATTTTAGCAATCTCACTGGAATAACGACCACCTTCATTCCTCCATTCCTCAAAATAGGGCTACTTAATGTTAGATCCCTCACTTTCAAGGCAGTCAGAGCCAATGAACTAAACACGGATCATAATATTGATGTGACTGGCCTGACTGTGTTGTAACTTTAATGTGTTTGAGTTCATCTTTAGATTTATTTGCATATGTAATTGTATTGGGTTGTGTTGAATGATGTTTTTTGACTGCAAGTCCCAGAATGCCTTGCGAGAGGAATGAGTGATAACGCGGCAATTATGTGCAGGTGTTGAGTGATTGTGGCTGACTTTTCGACAGCATCTTACCTGCATTGCTCTGTACCAAAACAATTGTTGTTAAATGTAACGTAAACAAGTATTCTTACTAAAAGAAGCTTTCGTATCAAAACCGACGTCCCGAGTCATTACTAAGAAGTTAGCTAATCTAAAATTTTGGTGCCGAAACCCGGGATATGAGCTGCGACAAAGAAGTGGCTGAAATGGCTGAGGAGGAACGTCGGCATGAAGCAGAAAGAATGAGACGAAAGCGGGGTACCATTCGAGGCGCAACAACACGGATTTTTAATCAGATTGACGTGGAAATATCCAAGTCAAATCCGGATACCGATCACTTGAGTACATTGTTGGAATTGCTATCAGCTAAGGAGGACAGTTTGTTTGAACTCGATCGTGGAATTGAACAGTTAACGCCATTGGACGGATTGGAGGCAGAGATTGCATGCACGGAGGATTATAAAGAGCGCATTATCATGCTGAAGAGCCGTGCACAAAGAGTGATAACGAAGAAACAGGACGTCAATCCATTACCAGCCCGGGTGAGTGACGCTAACTCAGTAAGGCTACCAAAGTTGATTATTGAGAAATTCTATGGAGATGTCAGTATGTGGCAGGAGTTTTGGAGCCAGTATGAGACTGCTATTCACAACAATGATTCACTGTGTAAAAAAGAGAAGTTTATCTATCTGAAAACATATCTCACTGGTCCAGCTGCAAAGGCAGTAGCAGGACTGATGTTAACAGACAGTAACTATGATAATGCAATCACTCTACTCAAGAGCAGATTTGTATGGAAAGATCTTGTGATTAGTGCTCATATGTCAAAGCTGCTGGATCTCACACCTGTGAAGAAATCCTCTGATCTAAATGCATTGAGGCAGCTATATGATTCATGTGAAATTCAGATTAGGAGCCTGGAATCACTGGGTGTAGTGTCAGAAACCTATGGACCCCTACTATTCCCAATCTTACTGCAGATGATTCCAGAGGACATAGCTCTTGACTATAGTTGTCAGAGGGGAGTAGATGATGAATGGAAAGTGTCTGAGATGATCAGTTTCCTACAGAAAGAGGTTCAGAGCAGGGAGAGAGCGCTACAAATGACAAGATCATACAACCAACAGAAAGAGAGCAAACCATGGAACCAGTCATGCTTCTCCAATGAAATGAAACCAAAAAGACCCAGCATGCCCTCTGTTGCAGCACTGCATACAGCCAGCCAGAAGGAACAACAAACGTGTCTATTCTGTGACAGTGCAGACCACAAATCAGAAAACTGCCCTGACTACAATATTGCTACACGCAAAGAGAAACTAAAGAACATGGGAAGATGCTTTGTATGTTTAGGACAGAGACACATAGCAAAATTCTGTAAAGTCAAAGATGTGTCATGTGCAACATGTGGAAGCAGACATCACATTGCGGTGTGTACCAGTAAGAGGAGTGAGGTGCAACCCCCTACTGTTTCTGTAGATGCTGTTGTTTCCTCAGTTATTCTCCATTCAGTGAAGATGAAACCAGATGGACAGAACACTGTGTTGCTACAAACGGCAAAGGCATGGGTAGAAGGCCCATCGGGCAGGAAGATAGCTCGTTGCTTACTAGATGGAGGCAGTCAGAGAAGCTTCATACATAACCTTGTGAAGGGCTTGAAGCCACCAGTAATCAGACAAGAGGCACTCACTCTTCACACGTTTGGCTCCTCTGCCCCAGCAACGTCCCAACGCAACACAGTGAAAGTCATCTTGGAGAATGTCTGGAACAAACAGCAGAGAATAGAGAGAGGCAATTGAAACCCCACAAGTGTGCACAGCTGGGATGAAGGTTCCTGGTGAACGGATTCAGCATGAGCTCAGTAAAAGGGGACTGTAGCTCGCAGACTTTCCAGGAGATGACAATGATCCTGAACTCTCTGTCCTGATAGGAGCAGACTACTACTGGCAGATAGTATCAGGCAGAGTGGAGCGACTGACGGAGACGCTAGTTGCTTTAGAGAGCACCTTTGGATGGTCGGTGCAGGGACCCGTGTCCATGTCAAGTGTCGCCGAGGCAACCTGCATGTTCATCCCACTTGATGAAGACCCATTAGTCTCCAAGCAACTGCATGCATTCTGGGAGCTTGAGTCTCTGGGTATTCTAAGCGAGAGGACACAGAACCCAGAGGAAAACGAGGCTCTACAAAGGTTCGAGGAAACAACCACCTTCAAAGATGGGCGATACCATGTGGAGTTGCCATGGAAACGAGAAATGCCAGAACTCCAAGACAACTATAGAATCGCCAAGAAACGGTTTGAATGTCTGAAGAAAAGACTGAAGAAGGATGTGACGTTGTACAGCAGATACAATGAAGTAGTAGAAGACTACTTACAACAAGATATGGCAGAGGACGTGCCCAAGGACAACGCATCCAGTGCAGACAACGTAAAATACTACTTACCTCACCATGCAGTACTCCGAGAAGATAAGGTGACAACAAAACTGAGAGTGGTGTTTGATGCCTCGTCCCATGAAGATGGCTGTCCATCTCTCAATGACTGTCTACTCACAGGACCGAACCTGAATCCGGATCTGCTCAGCGTTCTGATAAAGTTCAGACTACATGAGATCGCATTCATGGCAGACATCAAGAAAGCTTTCCTGCAGATATCCCTAGCAGAGAGAGACAGACGCCGTGAGATTTCTATGGCTCACTGGCCCACCAAGGGGAGAAAATTAAGAGTAGCTGCGTGTGCTGAGGATGAAAAGAGTGGTATTTGGAGCTTCCCCAAGTCCATTTTTGCTGGCAGCTACAATCAGGAAGCACCTGAACCAATATGAAACCGAACAACCAGAAGTTGTAGAGATACTGAGAGAGTCACTCTACGTAGATGACTTCATTGCAAGTTCACGCAATGTTGAAGAGGCTTACCTTGTGACAACAACTGCAAAGCGAATGCTGTCGATTGCAGGCATGGACCTCTGCAAATGGATGACCAATTCTCCTGAATTGAAAACAAAATGGGAAGAGAGTACGACAACTGACCACCCGTTGACGTTACAAACACAAGGATTAGTGCTGAAGGTTTAGTATGGAGGCCGGAAACGGATGACTTTGTGTTTGACCTTAGGCCACTACTGAGCATTCTAAGGCAAAAGGAAAACACAAAGAGATGTGTTCTGCAGTCGTCTGCACATATCTTCGACCCTCTTGGTTTCTTAACTCCCTTCACCATCAGGATCAAGTGCATGTTCCAGGAAATGTGGGAGAGGGGACTCAGCTGGGACGAAGAATTACCATCTGATCTGACACGAGAATGGCAACAGTGGTGTTCAGAACTACCCCAGTTACACCAGCTCATCATACCAAGGTGGTACCGAACAGACATGCGGCCACAGAATAACCACACCCTGAAACTACACGTGTTCTGTGATGCAAGTGAAAGGGCTTACAGTGCAGTAGCTTACTTGCAAGGTGAGTCACAAGACAGGGAAACAACAAGTCTAGTTGCATCCAACTTAAGAAAATGACGCTGCCACGCCTGGAGCTCATGGGAGCTGTGATTGGAGCGAGACTAGCAAACAACTTGATGACCACACTGAAAATTGAAGAAAAACAGATCAAAATGTGGACAGACTCGATGATCGTGCTGCATTGGATTTGCAGCTCAGCTCAGAAATGGAAACAGTTTGTTGTGAACAGAGTGACGGAGATCCAGTCCTTGACCAATCCAGAGTCATGGTCACATATTGAAGGGAAAACTAATCCAGCTGACCTCCCTACCAGAGGACAAACTGTTCGAAACTTGACTTGGCGGAAAATGTCATACTTTTAAACTCGAACAAAACAGAGATGCTTGTTCTAGGTCCCAAGAAACAAAGAGATCCTCTGTTGGATCTGACAATTCATCTTGATGGTTGTGCAGTCGTCTCAAATAAAACTGTGAAGGACCTCGGTGTTACCCTGGACCCTGATCTCTCTTTCGACGAACATTTCAAGGACAGCCATTTTCCATATTCATAACATTGTAAAAATCTGAAATGTTCTGTCCATAAATGATGCAGAAAAGTTACTCCATGCTTTTGTCACTTCTAGGTTAGTCTACTGAAATGCTCTACTTTCCGGCTACCCGGATAAAGCACAAAATAAACTTCAGTTAGCGCTAAACACGGCTGCCAGGATCTTGACTAGAACAACAAATGTGATCATATTACTCCAGTGCTAGCCTCTCTACACTGGGTTCCTGTAAAGGCAAGGCTGATTTCAAGGTTTTACTGCTGACCTACAAAGCATTACATGGGCTTGCTCCTACCTATCTCTCCTACACGTACGCTACGCTACGGTCACAAGACGCAGGCCTCCTAATTGTCCCTAAAATTTCTAAGCAAACAGCTGGAGGCAGGGCTTTCTCCTATAGAGCTCCATTTTTATGGAATGGTCTGCCTACCCATGTGAGAGACGCAAACTCAGTCTCAACCCTTCAGTCTTTACTGAAGACTCATCTCTTCAGTGGGTCATATGATTGAGTGTAGTCTGGCCCAGGAGTGTGAAGGTGAACGGAAAGGCTCTGGAGCAACGAACCGCCCTTGCTGTCTCTGCCTGGCCGGCCCCCCTCTCTCCACTGGGATTCTCTGCCTCTAACCCTATTACAGGGGCTGAGTCACTGGCTTACTAGGGCTCTTTCATACCGTCCCTAGGAGGGGTGTGTCACTTGAGTGGGTTGAGTCACTGTGATCTTCCTGTCTGGGTTGGCGCCCTCCCTCAGGTTCGTGGGAGGAGGAGATCTTCGTTGGCTATAATCAGCCTTGTCTCAGGGTAGTAAATTTGTGGTTTGATATCCTTCTAGAGGTTTGGGGCTGTGCTTTGGGGTTATATCCTGCCTGGTTGGCCCTGTCCGGGGGTATCGTCGGATGGGGCCACAGTGTCTCCTGACCCCTCCTGTCTCAGCCTCCAGTATTTATGCTGCAGTAGTTTACGTGTCGGGGGGCTAGGGTCAGTCTGTTATATCTGGAGTATTTCTCCTGTCTTATCCGGTGTCCTGTGTGAATTTAAGTATGCTCCCTCTAATTCTCTCTCTCCCTCTCCTCCTTGGGGACCTGAACCCTTGGGACTATGCCTCAGGACTACCTGGCATGATGACTCCTTGCTGTCCACCTGGTCGTGCTGCTGCTCCAGTTTCAACTGTTCTGCCTGCGGCTATGGAACCCTGACCTGTTCACCGGACGTGCTACCTGTCCCAGACCTGCTGTTTTCAACTCTCTCTACCGCACCTGCTGTCGCGAACTCTGAATGCTCGGCTATGAAAAGCCAACTGACATTTACTCCTGAGGTGTCGACCTGTTGCACCCTCTACAACCACTGTGATTATTATTATTTGACCCTGCTGGTCATCTATGAACATTTGAACATCTTGGCCATGTTCTGTTATAATCTCTACCCGGCAGAGCCAGAAGAACATCTACTCTATCAAAATAAAGTGTTACTGATAGGAACACTCAAACCTTTTCACCAATAACATAATGGAAGAACTGATGATGATGAAAACATTCCCCCATTGCTGACACCACAGCTCTGAGGACAAGTGGTTTGGGGGAAGGGGATTGGCTGACGGGACAGTGATGTCACACTCACCTTGATGTTTCCACCAATTAGGTCCGGCGGCTCCTCGTCCATTTCCAAGGCAACATTGATGGTGGCGAACGGCCGGCTAGCCATCTGCTGCATCTCACGGAGGAGTTGCTGAGGGGAAGAAGAGGATGAGGAGGAAGGTCAGTGAGGAAGAACGAGGACAGCCCATTTTGGCACACTCAAAAAACACATTGTGCATCCGAATTCCAAATATAGCTCATTACATAGGGTATATAGCACACTACACAGGGCATAAGGCGCACTACAGATGGTATAGATCACACTAATTAGGGCATATAGCGCACTACAGATGGTAAAGATCACACTAAATAGGGCATATAGCGCGGTCATGACTTTGCCCTCTTTGGGTACAGCGAACACCATCCACCCGCTCTCTGCTCCATTCAACCAGGCTGCTGTGGTCAGTGAGGTCGTAAATTCCTGAGGAGAAGACCCTGCCTCATGGCCACACAGTATATGAGACGGAGTGGATTTTCATAGAGAACAAAGGAATTTCTTCCACCTCACAGAACTTGAGGTCCGAACAACGTTTACGTTCCGGGGAAGGTAGAACATATCGGTGAAGAATCCAGCTACGAACTGGTCCGTTTGTTACAACTTGGGGAAGCTCATGGGAGACTGTGTGGCCACATTACCATAACGCTGTTTATATAATAGCCTCAGATATGAGGTTTACATCTAATTGTTGTATAAGATTAATGAGTGAGTATGATACTGTTTGTAAAATTGTGTAATTTGATTTTGGACTGTTTAATGAAGGAAACTCCAATTCCCTTTTGAGTTGAACTAAATCAGAGGACCGCCCACGAGCCCAGTTAGGGTCAGGCATACTGGGACAGCCCCTATTCTGCAATTCCGAATAAAACCCCAATTTTGAGAAACTATCAGTAGACCATGTTTTCTCTCAATCACAAGAGGACAAAGGTTGCAGACCATTGTTGAATCTTTTAACCAAACCACGTGGTTAAACTCTTAGACTATCGACACCGACAAAATAAGAACACATCTTTGATAATAATTACTAGTCTGCAGCTAGGAATTCGGTATCATTGAACGTGAAGAACGACAACCTGCCGAAACATCCATTCTATAACGTAATGAATGAATGTCACTCTGAACAATCCATTCTAACCGTGAGAGAGAGAGAGAGAGGACAAACTCTCCAACAGAAACTAACTTTTCAACAAAGATCAAGACGACACACTGAGCGTAAATATATATATTGATTGCAATTGTTGCCGAATGAGTGAGCGTTCATGTGTAAAGGATTAGCATTTCAATTGTTACAGTGCCTTGCGAAAGTATTCGGCCCCCTTGAACTTTGCGACCTTTTGCCACATTTCAGGCTTCAAACATAAAGATATAAAACTATTTTTTTGTGAAGAATCAACAACAAGTGGGACACAATCATGAAGTGGAACGACATTTATTGGATGTTTCAAACTTTTTTAACAAATCAAAAACTGAAAAATTGGGCGTGCAAAATTATTCAGCCCCTTTACTTTCAGTGCAGCAAACTCTCTCCAGAAGTTCAGTGAGGATCTCTGAATGATCCAATGTTGACCTAAATGACTAATGATGATAAATACAATACACCTGTGTCTAATCAAGTCTCCGTATAAATGCACCTGCACTGTGATAGTCTCAGAGGTCCGTTTAAATGCGCAGAGAGCATCATGAAGAACAAGGAACACACCAGGCAGGTCCGAGATACTGTTGTGAAGAAGTTTAAAGCCGGATTTGGATACAAAAAGATTTCCCAAGCTTTAAACATCCCAAGGAGCACTGTGCAAGCGATAATATTGAAATGGAAGGAGTATCAGACCACTGCAAATCTACCAAGACCTGGCCGTCCCTCTAAACTTTCAGCTCATACGAGAAGACTGATCAGAGATGCAGCCAAGAGGCCCATGATCACTCTGGATGAACTGCAGAGATCTACAGCTGAGGTGGGAGACTCTGTCCATAGGACAACAATCAGTCGTATATTGCACAAATCTGGCCTTTATGGAAGAGTGGCAAGAAGAAAGCCATTTCTTAAAGATATCCATAAAAAGTGTAGTTTAAAGTTTGCCACAAGCCACCTGGGAGACACACCAAACATGTGGAAGAAGGTGCTCTGGTCAGATGAAACCAAAATTGATCTTTTTGGCAACAATGCAAAACGTTATGTTTGGCGTAAAAGCAACACAGCTCAACACCCTGAACACACCATCCCCACTGTGAAACATGGTGGTGGCAGCATCATGGTTTGGGCCTGCTTTTCTTCAGCAGGGACAGGGAAGATGGTTCAAATTGATGGGAAGATGGATGGAGCCAAATTCAGGACCATTCTGGAAGAGAACCTGATGGAGTCTGCAAAAGACCTGAGACTGGGATGGAGATTTGTCTTCCAACAAGACAATGATCCAAAACATAAAGCAAAATCTACAATGGAATGGTTCAAAAATAAACATATCCAGGTGTTAGAATGGCCAAGTCAAAGTCCAGACCTGAATCCAATCGAAAATCTGTGGAAAGAACTGAAAACTGCTGTTCACAAATGCTCTCCATCCAATCTCACTGAGCTCGAGCTGTTTTGCAAGGAGGAATGGGAAAAAATGTCAGTCTCTCGATGTGCAAAACTGATAGAGACATACCCCAAGCGACTTACAGCTGTAATCGCAGCAAAAGGTGGCGCTACAAAGTATTAACTTAAGAGGGCTGAATAATTTTGCACGCCCAATTTTTCAGGTTTTGATTTGTTAAAAAAGTTTGAAATATCCAATAAATGTCGTTCCACTTCATGATTGTGTCCCACTTGTTGTTGATTCTTCAAAAAAAAATAGTTTTATATCTTTATGTTTGAAGCCTGAAATGTGGCAAAAGGTCGCAAAGTTCAAGGGGGCCGAATACTTTCGCAAGGCACTGTATAATTATTAACTCTGTAGTGTCTTTTATCTCAGTCCACCAAGCCGCGATGCCGTTTTAGCCCACTAGGGCACATTCCCCTATCATTTCATATAACCACATTTACTTTGTTTGTTTGCATTTCTGTGAATTACTTAGTTAAATAAATGATTTAAGACAATTGATGTATGGGTGACTCATAGTGAAGACTTGGTTCGTGCAGATAACCAACAATTTACGACGTTTGGAATGAGACTAACGTGAGGTAAAATAAATAATTCATTAATTCGAAGACTAATTGATCAGATAAAATATCTAAAGACTTATTTTAGGAAATTATAACTTTGTAATCTGAATATTTTCCTTGGTCCCCCGACTTCCTAGTTAATTACAGTTACATGATTAATCAGTTTGATCGCATACTAATTACAGAGAATCTTTGATAAAAACTAAGTCTTCAATTTAATGATAGTAAAGACACGACACAATACCCCACACTACCCCATTATACCAGACCCCACACCACCCTAACCTACACCACCCAATCATACCTGAGCCCACACCACCCTAACCTACACCACCCCATCATACCTGAGCCCACACCACCCTAACCTACACCACCCCATCATACCTGACCCCACACAACCCTAACCGACACCACCACAATATACCTGACACAACACCACCCTAACCTACACTACCCCATCATACCAGGCCCAACACCACCCTAACCTACACCACCCAATCATACCAGACCCCACACCACCCCAACCTACACCACCCAATCATACATCACCCCACACTACCCAATCATACATGACACCACACCATCCTAACCTACACCACCCTAACCTACACCACCCAGACCCTACATTAGAGCTGGGACACCACTACACACTAGAGCTGGGACATCACTACACACTAGAGCTGGGACATCACTACACACTAGAGCTGGGACACCACTTCACACTAGAGCTGGGACACCACTACACACTAGAGCTGGGACATCACTACACACTAGAGCTGGGACACCACTACACACTAGAGCTGGGACACCACTACACACTAGAGCTGGGACACCACTACACACTAGAGCTGGGACACCACTACACACTAGAGCTGGGACATCACTAGAGCTGGGACACCACTACACACTAGAGCTGGGACACCACAACACACTAGAGCTGGGACACCACTACACACTAGAGCTGGGACAGCACTACACACTAGAGCTGGGACAGCACTACACACTAGAGCTGGAACATCACTAGAGCTGGGACACCACTAGAGCTGGGACACCACTACAAACTAGAGCTGGGACACCACTACAAACTAGAGCTGGGACACCACTACACACTAGAGCTGGGACACCACTACACACTAGAGCTGGGACACCACTACACACTAGAGCTGGGACACCACTACACACTAGAGCTGGGACACCACTACACACTAGACATGGAACACCACTACACACTAGAGCTGGGACACCACTACACACTAGAGCTGGGACACCACTACACACTAGAGCTGGAACACCACTACACACTAGAGCTGGAACATCACTAGAGCTGGGACACCACTACACACTCGAGCTGGGACATCACTACACACTAGAGCTGGGACATCACTAGAGCTAGGACACCACTACACACTAGAGCTGGGACATCATTGGAGCTGGGACACCACTACACACTAGAGCTGGGACACCACTACACACTAGAGCTGGGACATCACTAGAGCTAGGACACCACTACACACTAGAGCTGGGACACCACTACACACTAGAGCTGGGACACCACTACACACTAGAGCTGGGACACCACTACACACTAGAGCTGGGACACCACTACACACTAGAGCTGGGAGACCACTACACACTAGAGCTGGGACACCACTACACACTAGAGCTGGGACACCACTACACACTAGAGCTGGGACATCACTGGAGCTGGGACACCACTACACACTAGAGCTGGGACACCACTACAC
Organism: Oncorhynchus kisutch; assembly: GCF_002021735.2. Classification (NCBI taxonomy): domain Eukaryota; kingdom Metazoa; phylum Chordata; class Actinopteri; order Salmoniformes; family Salmonidae; genus Oncorhynchus; species Oncorhynchus kisutch. The sequence goes on from NC_034180.2 coordinate 55,882,515, forward strand.
ACTAGAGCTGGGACATCACTAGAGCTAGGACACCACTACACACTAGAGCTGGGACACCACTACACACTAGAGCTGGGACACCACTACACACTAGAGCTGGGACACCACTACACACTAGAGCTGGGAGACCACTACACACTAGAGCTGGAACATCACTAGAGCTGGGACACCACTACACACTAGAGCTGGGACACCACTACACACTAGAGCTGGGACATCACTAGAGCTGGGACACCACTACACACTAGAGCTGGGACATCACTAGAGCTAGGACACCACTACACACTAGAGCTGGGACATCACTAGAGCTGGGACACCACTACACACTAGAGCTGGGACATCACTAGAGCTGGGACACCACTACACACTAGAGCTGGGACACCACTACACACTAGAGCTGGGACACCACTACACACTAGAGCTGGGACACCACTAGAGCTGGGACACCACTACACACTAGAGCACCACTACACACTAGAGCTGGGACACCACTACACACTAGAGCTGGGACACCACTACACACTAGAGCTGGGACACCACTACACACTAGAGCTGGGACACCACTACACACTAGAGCTGGGACACCACTACACACTAGAGCTGGAACACCACCAGAGCTGGGACACCACTACAAACTAGAGCTGGGACACCACTACAAACTAGAGCTGGGACACCACTACACACTAGAGCTGGGACACCACTACACACTAGAGCTGGGACATCACTACACACTAGAGCTGGAACATCACTAGAGCTGGGACACCACTACACACTAGAGCTGGGACACCACTACACACTAGAGCTGGGACACCACTACACACTAGACATGGAACACCACTACACACTAGAGCTGGGACACCACTACACACTAGAGCTGGAACATCACTAGAGCTGGGACACCACTACACACTCGAGCTGGGACATCACTACACACTAGAGCTGGGACATCACTAGAGCTAGGACACCACTACACACTAGAGCTGGGACATCACTGGAGCTGGGACACCACTACACACTAGAGCTGGGACACCACTACACACTAGAGCTGGGACATCACTAGAGCTAGGACACCACTACACACTAGAGCTGGGACACCACTACACACTAGAGCTGGGACACCACTACACACTAGAGCTGGGACACCACTACACACTAGAGCTGGGAGACCACTACACACTAGAGCTGGAACATCACTAGAGCTGGGACACCACTACACACTAGAGCTGGGACACCACTACACACTAGAGCTGGGACATCACTAGAGCTGGGACACCACTACACACTAGAGCTGGGACATCACTAGAGCTGGGACACCACTACACACTAGAGCTGGGACATCACTAGAGCTAGGACACCACTACACACTAGAGCTGGGACATCACTAGAGCTGGGACATCACTAGAGCTGGGACACCACTACACACTAGAGCTGGGACACCACTACACACTAGAGCTGGGACACCACTACACACTAGAGCTGGGACACCACTACACACTAGAGCTGGGACACCACTAGAGCTGGGACACCACTACACACTAGAGCACCACTACACACTAGAGCTGGGACACCACTACACACTCGAGCTGGGACACCACTACACACTCGAGCTGGGACGATAAACTGCAAATTATCGACACAGACCATAACGATCACTCATAAACTGCATTTTGCTGATATTGTTCATTACGATAAGTTAGAAAAGCTAGAGAAATGTGAAGTTTTAAATGAAACACGTTTACTAATCAAATCAAATGTTATTGGTCACATACACATGGTTAGCTGACGTCTGCTAATATGGTCATCAATGGGACAATTGATGGCTACAGCCATCAAACTAGTAGTTTAAAGGAGATGTTGTTTTAAACAGTGGCACAAATGACGGTTTTAAACGTATATTTCTGTATACTGTTGTCACACTAATTCAGACAATTCATCACCATATATCCCCCCAGCTCTAACACACACACACAGATCATTATCGTATTCAGTCAATTCATGGCCATATGGATTTCTTTAGATATCGCCCTTCTCTACACGCGTTGACATTCAAAAGAGGTTAATTTATCTTCAACATGGCAACCAGACTTCCTCAGGTAACTGCCACAGTAGTGTAAGTGCAACAGAACAGACCCACTCAGGTATAGGTTTTATCCAGGTGTTGGTCAGATGTTAACCGTGGTAACCACTCACCTCTCGTCGCCGTGATGCCCAGCAGCTCTGTTTGATCTTCCAGACGACTGCCGCCACCAGGAGGAGAGAAAGGAAGCAGCTGGGAGGAGACAGGAAGAGGAGAAGTTAGAGACAGGAAGAGGAGAAGTTAGAGACAGGAAGAGAAGGGGTTAGCGAAAGGAAGCAGCTGGGAGAAGACAGGAAGAGGAGGAGTTAGAGATAGGCCTCTTTACTGGTCTCTCATTCCTCTCCTTCTGCCTCTGGGAATCCATCAGACAGGGGTCAGTCACAGCTCCCCCTGGGAATCCCTCGGACAGGGGTCAGCCACAGCTCCCCCTGGGAATCCCTCAGACAGGGGTCAGCCACAGCTCCCCCTGGGAATCCCTCAGACAGGGGTCAGCCACAGCTCCCCCTGGGAATCCCTCAGACAGGGGTCAGCCACATCTCCCCCTGGGAATCCCTCAGACAGGGGTCAGCCACAGCTCCCCCTGGGAATCCCTCAGACAGGGGTCAGCCACATCTCCCCCTGGGAATCCCTCAGACAGGGGTCAGCCACAGCTTCCCCTGGGAATCCCTCAGACAGGGGTCAGCCCCAGCTCCCCTGTGAATCCCTCAGACAGGGGTCAGCCACAGGTGATTTTATTTGAACCCCCAAAGGTTTTACAAAAAAATTTGAAACGGTTGGGGAGGATTTTTGTAAAGAAAATCCGGAATGAATGAAAAATTGTTGTTTTATTTAGGAAATCTGTCCATCAGGTGGTCCCACAAATAAAACATGAACATCCAGAAAGTATTCATACCCTTGACTTATTCCACATTTTGTTGTGTTACAGCCTGAATTCAAAATAGATCTTTTTTTTTCTCAGCCATCTACACACAATACCCCATAACAACGAAGTGAAAACATATTAGAGAGTTTAGCAAATATATTTAAAATGAAATACAGAAATATCTAATTTACATAAGTATTCGCACCCGAGTCTAAACTTTGTTGAAGCAACTTTGGCGGCAATTACAGCCTAGGCGGCATTTTGAGCCTTTTATGAATATTTTATATTGAACCTTTATTTAACTAGGCAAGGCAGTTAAGAACATTCTTATTCACAATGACGGCCTATCCCGGCCAAAACCGGACGACACTAGGCCAACTGTACGCCGCCCTATGGGACTCCCAATTACGGCCAGTTGTGATACAGCCTGGATTCGAACCAGGGTGTCTGTAGTGACATCTCAAGCACTGAGATGCAGTTCCTTCGACTGTGAGTGTTTCTGGGTAAGTCTCTAAGAGCGTTTCACAATATTGGCCCTTTTACTATTTTCTCAATTCTTCAGCTCTGTCAAATTGGTTGTTGATCGTTGCTAGACAACCATTTTCAGGTCTTGCCATATCAACTATATTTAAGTCAAAACTGTAACTCGGCCCCTTAGGAACATTCACTGTCTTCTTGGTAAGCAACTCCAGTGTAGATTTGGCCTTGTGTGAAAGGTGAATTAATCTCCCAGGGTCTGGTGGAAGGCAGACTGAACCAGGTTTTCCTCTAGGATTTAGCCTATACTCAGCTCCATTCCATTTATTTTTTATCCTGAAAAACTCCCCAGTCCTTAACGATTACAAGCATACCCTTAACATGATGCAGCCACCATTATGATTTAAATTATGGAGAGTGGTACTCAGCAATGTGTTGTATTTGATTTGCTGCTCACATAACACTCTGTATTCAGGACAAAAATAAAACGAATTGCTTTTCCACATTTTTTGCCTTGTCGCAAACAGGATGCATTATTTTTCTGTACAGGACTCCTTTTAACTCCGTCATTCGGGTTAGTATGTGTTTTTTATTTGTATTTTTTACCCATCTACCAATAGGTGCCCTTCTTTGCGAGGCATTGGAAAACCTCCCTGGTCTTTGTGTTTGACATTCAGTGCTTGACTTTAGGACTTACAGATAATTGTATATGTGGGCTACAGAGATTGGGTAGTCATTCAAATATCAATGCGACTTGTTAAGCAAATGTTTATTCCTTTCAGCTTTTGATTGAAACACATAATTTCACTTTGAGATTATGGGGTATTGCGTGTCAATGTAATCAAGGTATGAAATTATTATTTAAAATACAATCTATTTTGGGCTCAGTTGTGGTCAATAAGTGTACAGGTGAATCTATTGGCCAACTCCTGCCCTAAGAGAACATTATCTCACCTCTACCCCTCCTATTACAGGTGAGAAATAGGAGGAATGTAGAGGAGGAGGAGAGGGGAAGAGGAGAGGGGGAGAGGAGGGGGAGAGGAGGGGGAGAGGAAGAGGAGATGGGGGAGAGAAGAGGAGAGATGAGGAGATGGGGAGAGAAGAGGAGATGGGGGAGAGAAGAGGAGAGGAAGAGGAGAGGGGGAGAGGAAGAGGAGAGGGGGAGAGGAAGAGGAGAGGGGGAGAAGAAGAGAGGGAGGACTAGGAGAGTACCTTTCTTCACTCAAACCCCACTGATCCTGGTCATCTATAATTAACGAGACGCAGAGCACCGCTGCACATAACTAGCCAATCCCAGTCCAGAAACCACACAGACTCCAAAGCCTATCAACCAATCAGATCCTCTGAGCTGCTGCTGGGAAACAGCCTCTCCCCAAGCTGATGTCCTCACCGAAAGGTCAGAGAGAGGGAGAGAGAGTTGGAAGAGATATGGTGAAAGGGGACACTCTTTTCATGCAATGTCAACTGCTGGGGGGTGCTATATGCCACATTAGTAGTGTAGGGAGACTACTGTAGTATATGAATGGGGCTAGTTAGTGTAGTGAGACTACTGTAACATATGAATGGGGCTAGTTAGTGTAGGTTGACTACTAATATATGAACAGGGCTAGTTAGTGTAGGTTGACTTACTGTAACAGATGAATGGGGCTAGTTAGTGCAGGGAGACTACTGTAATAGATGAACGGGGCTAGTTAGTGTAGGTTGACTACTGTAATAGATGAATGGGGCAAGTTAGTGTAGGGGGACAACTGTAAAATAGTGTAGGTTGACTACTGTAATAGATGAACGGGGCTAGTTAGTGCAGGGTGACTACTGTAAGATGAATGGGGCTAGTTAGTGTAGGGGGACAACTGTAAAATAGTGTAGGTTGACTACTGTAACAGATGAATGGGGCTAGTTAGTGTAGGTTGACTACTGTAATAGATGAACGGGGCTAGTTAGTGTAGGATGCCTACTGTAATAGATGAACGGGGCTAGTTAGTGTAGGATGCCTACTGTAATAGATGAACAGGGCTAGCTAGTGTAGGTTGACTAGGGTAGTTAGTGTAGGTTGACTAGTGTACTAGATGAACGGGGCTAGTTAGTGTAGGGAGACTACTGTAATAGATGATCAGGGCTAGTTAGTGTAGGTTGACTACTGTAACAGATGAATGGGGATAGTTAGTGTAGGTTGACTACTGTAACAGATGAATGGGGATAGTTAGTGTAGGTTGACTACTGCAATAGATGAACGGGGCTAGTTAGTGTAGGGAGACTACTGTAATATATGAACAGGGCTAGTTAGTGTAGGGGGACTACTGTAATTGATGACCGGGGCTATTTAGTGTAGGTTGACTACTAATATATGAACAGGGCTAGTTAGTGTAGGGGGACTACTGTAATAGATGAACGGGGCTAGTTAGTGTAGGTACACTACTGTAATAGATGAATGGGGCTAGTTAGTGTAGGTTGACTACTGTAATAGATGAATGGGGCTAGTTAGTGTAGGTTGACTACTGTAATAGATGAACGGGGCTAGTTAGTGTAGGATGCCTACTGTAATAGATGAACGGGGCTAGTTAGTGTAGGATGCCTACTGTAATAGATGAACAGGGCTAGCTAGTGTAGGTTGACTAGGGTAGTTAGTGTAGGTTGACTAGTGTACTAGATGAACGGGGCTAGTTAGTGTAGGGAGACTACTGTAATGATGATCAGGGCTAGTTAGTGTAGGTTGACTACTGTAACAGATGAATGGGGATAGTTAGTGTAGGTTGACTACTGTAACAGATGAATGGGGATAGTTAGTGTAGGTTGACTACTGCAATAGATGAACGGGGCTAGTTAGTGTAGGGAGACTACTGTAATATATGAACAGGGCTAGTTAGTGTAGGGGGACTACTGTAATTGATGACCGGGGCTATTTAGTGTAGGTTGACTACTAATATATGAACAGGGCTAGTTAGTGTAGGGGGACTACTGTAATAGATGAACGGGGCTAGTTAGTGTAGGTACACTACTGTAATAGATGAATGGGGCTAGTTAGTGTAGGTTGACTACTGTAATAGATGAATGGGGCTAGTTAGTGTAGGTTGACTACTGTAACAGATGAATGGGGCTAGTTAGTGTAGGTTTACTACAGTAATAGATGAATGGGGCTAGTTAGTGTAGGAGGCCTACTGTAATAGATGAACAGGGCTAGTTAGTCTAGGTTGACTACTGTAATAGATGAACGGGGCTAGTTAGTGTAGGTTGACTACTGCAATAGATGAACGGGGCTAGTTAGTGTAGCGAGACTACTGTAATAGATTAATGGGGCTAGTTAGTGTAGCGAGACTACTGTAATAGATTAATGGGGCTAGTTAGTGTAGTGAGACTACTGTAATAGATGAATGGGGCTAGTTAGTGTAGGTTGACTACTGTAATAGATGAACGGGGCTCGTTAGTGTAGGGAGACTACTGTAATAGATGAATGGGGCGAGTTAGTGTAGGGAGACTACTGTAATAGATGAATGGGGCTAGTTAGTGTCGGGAGACTACTGTAATATATGAACAGGGCTAGTTAGTGTAGGGGGACTACTGTAATAGATGAATGGGGATAGTTAGTGTAGGTTGACTACTGTAATAGATGAATGGGGCTAGTTAGTGTAGGGAGACTACTGTAATATATGAACAGGGCTAGTTAGTGTAGGGGGACTACTGTAATTGATGACCGGGGCTAGTTAGTGTAGGTTGACTACTAATATATGAACAGGGCTAGTTAGTGTAGGGGGACTACTGTAATAGATGAACGGGGCTAGTTAGTGTAGGTACACTACTGTAATAGATGAATGGGGCTAGTTAGTGTAGGTTGACTACTGTAATAGATGAATGGGGCTAGTTAGTGTAGGTTGACTACTGTAACAGATGAATGGGGCTAGTTAGTGTAGGTTTACTACAGTAATAGATGAATGGGGCTAGTTAGTGCAGGGTGACTACTGTAATAGATGATTGGGGCTAGTTAGTGTAGGAGGCCTACTGTAATAGATGAACAGGGCTAGTTAGTCTAGGTTGACTACTGTAATAGATGAACGGGGCTAGTTAGTGTAGGTTGACTACTGCAATAGATGAACGGGGCTAGTTAGTGTAGAGAGACTACTGTAACAGATGAACAGGGCTAGTTAGTGTAGCGAGACTACTGTAATAGATTAATGGGGCTAGTTAGTGTAGTGAGACTACTGTAATAGATGAATGGGGCGAGTTAGTGTAGGGAGACTACTGTAATAGATGAATGGGGCTAGTTAGTGTCGGGAGACTACTGTAATATATGAACAGGGCTAGTTAGTGTAGGGGGACTACTGTAATAGATGAATGGGGATAGTTAGTGTAGGTTGACTACTGTAATAGATGAATGGGGCTAGTTAGTGTAGGTTGACTACTGTAATAGATGAATGGGGCTAGTTAGTGTAGGTTGACTTACTGTAACAGATGAATGGGCTAGTTAGTGTAGGTTGACTACTGTAATAGATGAATGGGGCTAGTTAGTGTAGGGGGACTACTGTAATTGATGAACGGGGCTAGTTAGTGTAGGTTGACTACTTTAATATATGAACAGGGCTAGTTAGTGTAGGTTGACTACTGTAATAGATGAATGGGGCTAGTTAGTGTAGAAGGCCTACTGTAATAGATTAACGGGGCTAGTTAGTGTAGGAGGCCTACTGTAATAGATGAATGGGGCTAGTTAGTGTAGGTTGACTACTGCAATAGATGAATGGGGCTAGTTAGTGTCGGGAGACCACTGTAATAGATGAATGGGGCTAGTTAGTGTAGGTTGACTACTGTAATAGATGAATGGGGCTAGTTAGTGTAGGTTGACTACTGTAATATATGAATGGGGCTAGTTAGTGTAGGTTGACTTACTGTAACAGATGAATGGGCTAGTTAGTGTAGGTTGACTACTGTAATAGATGAATGGGGCTAGTTAGTGTAGGTTGACTACTGTAATAGATGAATGGGCTAGTTAGTGTAGGTTGACTACTGTAATAGATGAATGGGGCTAGTTAGTGTAGGTTGACTACTGTAATAGATGAATGGGGCTAGTTAGTGTAGGGGGACTACTGTAATAAATGAATGGGGGTAGTTAGTCTAGGTTGACAACTGTAATAGATGAACGGGGCTAGTTAGTGTAGGTTGACTACTGCAATAGATGAACGGGGCTAGTTAGTGTAGAGAGACTACTGTAACAGATGAACAGGGCTAGTTAGTGTAGCGAGACTACTGTAATAGATTAATGGGGCTAGTTAGTGTAGTGAGACTACTGTAATAGATGAATGGGGCGAGTTAGTGTAGGGAGACTACTGTAATAGATGAATGGGGCTAGTTAGTGTCGGGAGACTACTGTAATATATGAACAGGGCTAGTTAGTGTAGGGGGACTACTGTAATAGATGAATGGGGATAGTTAGTGTAGGTTGACTACTGTAATAGATGAATGGGGCTAGTTAGTGTAGGTTGACTACTGTAATAGATGAATGGGGCTAGTTAGTGTAGGTTGACTACTGTAATAGATGAATGGGGCTAGTTAGTGTAGGTTGACTACTGTAATAGATGAATGGGGCTAGTTAGTGTAGGGGGACTACTGTAATAGATGAATGGGGCTAGTTAGTGTAGGTTGACTACTGTAACAGATGAATGGGGATAGTTAGTGTAGGTTTCACTTACTGTAACAGATGAATGGGGCTAGTTAGTGCAGGGTGACTACTGTAATAGATGAATGAGGCTAGTTAGTGTAGGAGGCCTACTGTAATAGATGAATGGGGCTAGTTAGTGTAGGTTGACTACTGCAATAGATGAATGGGGCTAGTTAGTGTCGGGAGACCACTGTAATAGATGAATGGGGCTAGTTAGTGTAGGTTGACTACTGTAATAGATTAATGGGGCTAGTTAGTGTAGGTTGACTACTGTAATATATGAACAGGGCTAGTTAGTGTAGGGGGACTACTGTAATTGATGAACGGGGCTAGTTAGTGTAGGTTGACTACTGTAATAGATGAATGGGGCTAGTTAGTGTAGGTTGACTTACTGTAACAGATGAATGGGGCTAGTTAGTGTAGGTTAACTACTGTAATAGATGAATGGGGCTAGTTAGTGTAGGTTGACTACTTTAATAGATGAACGGGGCTAGTTAGTGTAGGTTGACTACTGTAATAGATGAATGGGGCTAATTAGTGTAGTTTGACTACTGTAATATATGAATGGTGCTAGTTAGTGTAGGGGGACTACTGTAATAAATGAATGGGGCTAGTTAGTGTAGGTTGACAACTTTAATAGATGAACGGGGCTAGTTAGTGTAGGTTGACTACTGTAATAGATGAATGGGGCTAATTAGTGTAGTTTGACTACTGTAATAGATGATTGGGGCTAGTTAGTGTAGGAGGCCTACTGTAATAGATGAACAGGGCTAGTTAGTCTAGGTTGACTACTGTAATAGATGAACGTGGCTAGTTAGTGTAGGTTGACTACTGCAATAGATGAACGGGGCTAGTTAGTGTAGAGAGACTACTGTAATAGATGAATGGGGCTAGTTAGTGTAGGTTGACTACTGTAATAGATGAACGTGGCTAGTTAGTGTAGGTTGACTACTGCAATAGATTAATGGGGCTAGTTAGTGTAGTGAGACTACTGTAATAGATGAATGGGGCTAGTTAGTGTAGGTTGACTACTGTAATAGATGAACGGGGCTCGTTAGTGTAGGGAGACTACTGTAATAGATGAATGGGGCGAGTTAGTGTAGGGAGACTACTGTAATAGATGAATGGGGCTAGTTAGTGTCGGGAGACTACTGTAATATATGAACAGGGCTAGTTAGTGTAGGGGGACTACTGTAATAGATGAATGGGGATAGTTAGTGTAGGTTGACTACTGTAATAGATGAACGGGGCTAGTTAGTGTAGGGAGACTACTGTAATATATGAACAGGGCTAGTTAGTGTAGGGGGACTACTGTAATTGATGACCGGGGCTAGTTAGTGTAGGTTGACTACTAATATATGAACAGGGCTAGTTAGTGTAGGGGGACTACTGTAATAGATGAACGGGGCTAGTTAGTGTAGGTACACTACTGTAATAGATGAATGGGGCTAGTTAGTGTAGGTTGACTACTGTAATAGATGAATGGGGCTAGTTAGTGTAGGTTGACTACTGTAACAGATGAATGGGGCTAGTTAGTGTAGGTTTACTACAGTAATAGATGAATGGGGCTAGTTAGTGCAGGGTGACTACTGTAATAGATGATTGGGGCTAGTTAGTGTAGGAGGCCTACTGTAATAGATGAACAGGGCTAGTTAGTCTAGGTTGACTACTGTAATAGATGAACGGGGCTAGTTAGTGTAGGTTGACTACTGCAATAGATGAACGGGGCTAGTTAGTGTAGAGAGACTACTGTAACAGATGAACAGGGCTAGTTAGTGTAGCGAGACTACTGTAATACATGAATGGGGCTAGTTAGTGTAGTGAGACTACTGTAATAGATGAATGGGGCTAGTTAGTGTAGGTTGACTACTGTAATAGATGAATGGGGCTAGTTAGTGTAGGTTGACTACTGTAATAGATGAACGGGGCTCGTTAGTGTAGGGAGACTACTGTAATAGATGAATGGGGCTAGTTAGTGTAGGGGGACTACTGTAATAGATGAACGGGGATAGTTAGTGTAGGTTGACTACTGTAATAGATGAATGGGGCTAGTTAGTGTAGGTTGACTACTGTAATATATGAATGGGGCTAGTTAGTGTAGGTTGACTTACTGTAACAGATGAATGGGCTAGTTAGTGTAGGTTGACTACTGTAATAGATGAATGGGGCTAGTTAGTGTAGGTTGACTACTGTAATAGATGAATGGGCTAGTTAGTGTAGGTTGACTACTGTAATAGATGAATGGGGCTAGTTAGTGTAGGGGGACTACTGTAATAAATGAATGGGGCTAGTTAGTGTAGGTTGACAACTTTAATAGATGAATGGGGCTAGTTAGTGTAGGTTGACTACTGTAACAGATGAATGGGGATAGTTAGTGTAGGTTTCACTTACTGTAACAGATGAATGGGGCTAGTTAGTGCAGGGTGACTACTGTAATAGATGAATGGGGCTAGTTAGTGTAGGTTGACTACTGCAATAGATGAATGGGGCTAGTTAGTGTCGGGAGACCACTGTAATAGATGAATGGGGCTAGTTAGTGTAGGTTGACTACTGTAATAGATGAATGGGGCTAGTTAGTGTAGGTTGACTTACTGTAACAGATGAATGGGGCTAGTTAGTGTAGGTTGACTACTGTAATAGATGAATGGGGCTAGTTAGTGTAGGTTGACTACTTTAATATATGAACGGGGCTAGTTAGTGTAGGGGGACTACTGTAATAAATGAATGGGGCTAGTTAGTGTAGGTTGACAACTTTAATAGATGAACGGGGCTAGTTAGTGTAGGTTGACTACTGTAATAGATGAATGGGGCTAATTAGTGTAGTTTGACTACTGTAATATATGAATGGTGCTAGTTAGTGTAGGTCGACTACTTTAATATATGAACAGGGCTAGTTAGTGTAGGGGGACTACTGTAATAGATGAACGGGGCTAGTTAGTGTTTTAGGACTACTGTAATAGATGTTCATAAAAGAGTCTCAGTTATGTGTTCTGCATCTAATTTTTGCATAAAATGAATGAGTAAGATGGAACTATTTGTGAAATGATGTGATGATGTTAATGTGAGAGAATTGTATTTCTGTTTAAAGTTTCACTAAGTCCTTGGACCAAACAGGACCTGGCGTCATGGGACAGCCCTTTCCTACGTTCCGAATAAAACCCCCACCTGAGTTTTCCCACTTCAGACCAGCTTCGCTCGATTACCGAGAGGGCTAAGGGTTGAGTAGAGACCAAGCTTATCTCGATTACCGAGAGGGCAAAGGTTTGAGTAGAGACCAAGCTTATCTCAATTACCGAGAGGGCTAAGGTTTGAGTAGAGACCAAGCTTACCTTGATTACCGAGAGGGCTTGGTTTGAGCCCATTGTTGAATTCTTAACCATACGACGTGGTTAACTAAGACTATCGAACCAACAGAATAAGAACACATCTTTGACACTAATTACGCCGTAGGCAGACATGGCTCTCAAGAGAAGACAGGCTATGTGGAAACTGAGCTGCACTTCCTAACCTCCTGCCCAATGTATGACCATATTAAAGAGACATATTTCCCTCAGATTACACAAATCCAATTTTGATCAACTCTACTGGGTGAAATTCCACACAGCAGCAAGATGTGTGACCTGTTGCCACATGAAAAGGGCACCAGTGAAGAACAAACACCATTGTAAATACAACCCATATTTATGCTTATTTATTTTCCCTTGTGTACTTTAACCATTTGTACATTGTTAAAACACTGTATATATATTTGACATTTGTAATGTCTTTATTGTTTTGAAACTTCTGTATGTGTATTGTTTACTGTTAATTTGATTGTTTATTTCACTTTTATATATTATCTACCTCACTTGCTTTGGCGATGTTAACACATGTTTCCCATGCCAATAAAGCCCTTGAATTGAATTGAGAGAGAGTAAGAGGACAAACTCTCCAACAGAGATCACGACGACACACTGAGCGTAAATATATATGAATGAGTGAGCGTTCATGTGCAAAGGATTAGCATTTCAATTGTTATAATTATCAAATTTCTAGTGTCTTTTATCTCAGTCGACCCCCACTTCCCTTTTGGCCACCATGCCGGTTTAGCCCACTAGGGCACATTCTCCAATCATTTCATGTAACCATATCTACTGTTTGTTTATGCATTTCTGTGATTAGTTAGTTAGTAAATAAAGGATTAAGCCAACTGATTTATTGGATGATTTATAGTGAAGACCGGGTTTGTGCAGATAACCAACAATTTACCACGTTTGGAATGAGACTAATGTGAGGTAAAGAATAGCACATTAATCAGAAGACTAATTGATCAGGTATTAAAATATCTGAAAGTTATATTAGGAAAATTATAACTTTGTAATCTGAATATCTGAAGAGGAGAAGGATGAGGAAGAGGATAATGAACAGGAGGAGGAAGAAATGAGGAGGAAGAGGCGGCGCTCACCTGAAGAATGTGACGAAGAACTGCACCAGATCCATGAAGTTACTGTGCTGAGAGAAGGCAATCTGAGGAGAGAGACAGACATGTTAAGACACAGACAGGTTAACAGACAAAAAGGTGATCTGAGGAGAGAGAGACAGACATGTTAAGACACAGACAGAAAGGTAATCTGAGGAGAGAGAGACAGTTTAGAGACAGACAGGTTGACAGACAAAAAGGTGATCTGAGGAGAGGAGAGACAGCTTAGAGACAGACAGGTTAACAGACAGAAAGGTAATCTGAGGAGAGGAGAGACAGCTTAGAGACAGACAGGTTGACACAGAGAGAAAGAGGCAGACAGACAGAAAGGTAATCTGAGGAGAGAGAGACAGTTTAGACACAGACAGGTTAACAGACAGAAAGGTAATCTGAGGAGAGGAGAGACAGCTTAGAGACAGACAGGTTGACACAGAGAGAAAGAGACAGACAGGCAGACAGACATGTTAACAGACAGAGAGAAAGACAGACATGCTGACAGACATGTTAACACAAAGAGAAAGACAGACAGGCAGACAGACATGTTAACAGACAGAGAGAAAGACAGACAGGCTGACAGACATGTTAACAGAGAGAGAAAGACAGACAGGCTGACAGACATGTTAACAGACAGAGAGAAAGACAGACAGGTTGACAGAGACGGGTTAAGAGACAGACAGCGAGAAAGACAGAGACAGAGAGACAGACTGGTATTACTCTGCCCTTTTGAAAGTCATGCCCCCTCCGTCTTTCCTAGATCAGTCTATATAACATAATATCAGTGTTAGAATCTCAATATCACAAACACAACTGGAGTCAGAACCAGTTTTAGGAGGGCATGTCATTTCTGGAATGGTATACCCCCGTTGCCCCTCATTTTCCCGTCAGTAGGGCCTGCTCCGCTCCTTCTCCCAAAGTAGTTGATGGTGCCGTGCCCAGTTGATAATCACTATAACTATACCAAACCTCATTTCACACATATAACAGATGACATAAATGAAGTAAAGTATGATGGGGCGGTAGGGATTGAATGGGTGAGTTGAAGAGCGATGAGAAGCGAACGATGCAGAATTCTGTCATCACCGGTTGTGAATGAAGAACAGGGCCAATCTATTGAATTGATCTATTCTAATTCTAACCTCTAAATGATATGTACCCTATATCAATCCACTAAACCCAAGCAATGAATTGTCACATCTCTGACGATCGTTCTTCTGATTAGACAGGTGGATTGTATTTATCATCCATCATTAGTCATTTAGGTCAACATTGGATCATTCAGAGATCCTCACTGAACTTCTGGAGAGAGTTTGCTGCACTGAAAGTAAAGGGGCTGAATAATTTTCTCATCATTCTATGTGAATATGTAATAGAAGCCTGCATCATTCTCTGTGAATATGTAATAGAAGCCTGCATCATTCTCTGTGAATATGTAATAGAAGCCTGCATCATTCTCTGTGAATATGTATTAGAAGCCTGCATCATTCTCTGTGAATATGTAATAGAAGCCTGCATCATTCTCTGTGAATATGTAATAGAAGCCTGCATCATTCTCTGTGAATATGTAATAGAAGCCTGCATCATTCTCTGTGAATATGTAATAGAAGCCTGCATCATTCTCTGTGAATATGTATTAGAAGCCTGCATCATTCTCTGTGAATATGTAATAGAAGCCTGCATCATTCTCTGTGAATATGTAATAGAAGCCTGCATCATTCTCTGTGAATATGTAATAGAAGCCTGCATCATTCTCTGTGAATATGTAATAGAAGCCTGCATCATTCTCTGTGAATATGTAATTGAAGCCTGCATCATTCTCTGTGAATATGTATTAGAAGCCTGCATCATTCTCTGTGAATATGTAATAGAAGCCTGCATCATTCTCTGTGAATATGTAATAGAAGCCTGCATCATTCTCTGTGAATATGTACTAGCAGCCTGCATCATTCTCTGTGCATATGTAATAGAAGCCTGCATCATTCTCTGTGAATATGTAATAGAAGCCTGCATCATTCTCTGTGAATATGTAATAGAAGCCTGCATCATTCTCTGTGAATATGTAATAGAAGCCTGCATCATTCTCTGTGAATATGTAATAGAAGCCTGCATCATTCTCTGTGAATATGTAATTGAAGCCTGCATCATTCTCTGTGAATATGTATTAGAAGCCTGCATCATTCTCTGTGAATATGTAATTGAAGCCTGCATCATTCTCTGTGAATATGTATTAGAAGCCTGCATCATTCTCTGTGAATATGTAATAGAAGCCTGCATCATTCTCTGTGAATATGTAATAGAAGCCTGCATCATTCTCTGTGAATATGTACTAGCAGCCTGCATCATTCTCTGTGCATATGTAATAGAAGCCTGCATCATTCTCTGTGAATATGTAATAGAAGCCTGCATCATTCTCTGTGAATATGTAATAGAAGCCTGCATCATTCTCTGTGAATATGTAATTGAAGCCTGCATCATTCTCTGTGAATATGTATTAGAAGCCTGCATCATTCTCTGTGAATATGTATTAGAAGCCTGCATCATTCTCTGTGAATATGTAATAGAAGCCTGCATCATTCTCTGTGAATATGTAATAGAAGCCTGCATCATTCTCTGTGAATATGTAATAGAAGCCTGCATCATTCTCTGTGAATATGTAATAGAAGCCTGCATCATTCTCTGTGAATATGTAATAGAAGCCTGCATCATTCTCTGTGAATATGTAATAGAAGCCTGCATCATTCTCTGTGAATATGTAATAGAAGCCTGCATCATTCTCTGTGAATATGTAATAGAAGCCTGCATCATTCTCTGTGAATATGTAATAGAAGCCTGCATCATTCTCTGTGAATATGTACTAGCAGCCTGCATCATTCTCTGTGCATATGTAATAGAAGCCTGCATCATTCTCTGTGAATATGTAATAGAAGCCTGCATCATTCTCTGTGAATATGTAATAGAAGCCTGCATCATTCTCTGTGAATATGTAATAGAAGCCTGCATCATTCTCTGTGAATATGTAATAGAAGCCTGCATCATTCTCTGTGAATATGTAATTGAAGCCTGCATCATTCTCTGTGAATATGTATTAGAAGCCTGCATCATTCTCTGTGAATATGTAATTGAAGCCTGCATCATTCTCTGTGAATATGTATTAGAAGCCTGCATCATTCTCTGTGAATATGTAATAGAAGCCTGCATCATTCTCTGTGAATATGTAATAGAAGCCTGCATCATTCTCTGTGAATATGTACTAGCAGCCTGCATCATTCTCTGTGCATATGTAATAGAAGCCTGCATCATTCTCTGTGAATATGTAATAGAAGCCTGCATCATTCTCTGTGAATATGTAATAGAAGCCTGCATCATTCTCTGTGAATATGTAATAGAAGCCTGCATCATTCTCTGTGAATATGTAATAGAAGCCTGCATCATTCTCTGTGAATATGTAATTGAAGCCTGCATCATTCTCTGTGAATATGTATTAGAAGCCTGCATCATTCTCTGTGAATATGTATTAGAAGCCTGCATCATTCTCTGTGAATATGTAATAGAAGCCTGCATCATTCTCTGTGAATATGTAATAGAAGCCTGCATCATTCTCTGTGAATATGTAATAGAAGCCTGCATCATTCTCTGTGAATATGTAATAGAAGCCTGCATCATTCTCTGTGAATATGTAATAGAAGCCTGCATCATTCTCTGTGAATATGTAATAGAAGCCTGCATCATTCTCTGTGAATATGTATAAGGTAAGGTGAACTTCCATGTGCCTTAATAACAAACTGCCATCTATAAATACAAAGAAAATTGTTAAATTACAAGCCTAGTTGGTTAAGCCATGGAAAAAGACCCAGTGTTGCCAAATCCTCAGTAAGGAAAGCAGCTATTGGCTGTCCTAAAAGTCGCTAAATGATGTCACCCCCTAATTTGCATAATTGGCCATGTGCATGTAATTGTGATGGATGCTGTAGGAGAGAGGAATAACGTCGTGGGAGAGACAAAACGGGAGTAAAAAACAGCCTAAATATGTTTAGAACTATAAATGAGCAATCTGCAGAGAGAGGCACAACACAGCGAATAAGAACCAGATATTTGAGGCCATACTCCTCCTTCAGCACTTTATGGACCCCATTGTTAATCCCCGTCAGAACAGAGGCATTGTCAGTCCCTATCCCCAGGAGTTTCTCTCTTTGAAGACAACACTTCTCGAGGAAAGCCACAACAGCACGGGGCTATAGATTTGGCATCTCCTCCCTCCAACTCAACAAGCCCCAGAAATGTTGATAGACTTGTCTGCTTGGTGTCACTAAAGTACCTCACACTGTGAGCTCATGTGACAGACGTGACAGAGTCTGGAGACGCCGTGGAGAACGTTCTGCTGCCTGCAACATCCTCCAGCATGACCGGTTTGGCGGTGGGTCAGTCATGGTGTGGGGTGGCATTTCTTTGGGGGGCCGCACAGCCCTCCATGTGCTCGCCAGAGGTAGCCTGACTGCCATTAGGTACCGAGATGAGATCCTCAGACCCCTTGTGAGACCAAATGCTGGTGCGGTTGGCCCTGGGTTCCTCCTAATGCAAGACCTCATGTGGCTGGAGTGTGTCAGCAGTTCCTGCAAGAGGAAGACATTGATGCTATGGACTGGCCCGCCCGTTCCCCAGACCTGAATCCAATTGAGCACATCTGGGACATCATGTCTCGCTCCATCCACCAACGCCACGTTGCACCACAGACTGTCCAGGAGTTGGCGGATGCTTTAGTACAGGTCTGGGAAGAGATCCCTCAGGAGACCATCCGCCACCTCATCAGGAGCATGCCCAGGCGTTGTAGGGAGGTCATACAGGCACGTGGAGGCCACACACACTACTGAGCCTCATTTTGACTTGTTTTAAGGACATTACATCAAAGTTGGATCAGCCTGTAGTGTGGTTTTCCACTTTAATTTTGAGTGTGACTCCAAATCCAGACCTCCATGGGTTGATACATTTGATTTCCATTGATAATTTTTGTGTGATTTTGTTGTCAGCACATTCAACTGTGTAAAGAAAAAGCATTTCATAAGAATATTTCATTCATTCAGATCTAGGATGTGTTATTTTAGTGTTCCCTTTCTTTCCCTTTCTTTTTCTGAGCAGTGTATTTTATATATGTATATTTTTAAAGCACTCTACACCCCCACACATCTAGAGGTTAGCTGCTGGAGCACCACTCTACACCCCCACACATCTAGAGGTTAGCTGCTGGAGCATCACTCTACACCCCCACACATCTAGAGGTTAGCTGCTGGAGCATCACTCTACACCCCCACACATCTAGAGGTTAGCTGCTGGAGCACCACTCTACACCCCCACACATCTAGAGGTTAGCTGCTGGAGCATCACTCTACACCCCCACACATCTAGAGGTTAGCTGCTGGAGCATCACTCTACACCCCCACACATCTAGAGGTTAGCTGCTGGAGCATCCCTCTATACCCCCACACATCTAGAGGTTAGCTGCTGGAGCATCCCTCTATACCCCCACACATCTAGAGGTTAGCTGCTGGAGCATCCCTCTATACCCCCACACATCTAGAGGTTAGCTGCTGGAGCATCCCTCTATACCCCCACACATCTAGAGGTTAGCTGCTGGAGCACCACTCTACACCCCCACACATCTAGAGGTTAGCTGCTGGAGCATCACTCTACACCCCCACATATCTAGAGGTTAGCTGCTGGAGCATCACTCTACACCCCCACACATCTAGAGGTTAGCTGCTGGAGCACCACTCTACACCCCCACACATCTAGAGGTTAGCTGCTGGAGCACCACTCTACACCCCCACACATCTAGCAGATAGCTGCTGGAGCACCACTCTACACCCCCACACATCTAGAGGTTAGCTGCTGGAGCACCACTCTACACCCCCACACATCTAGAGGTTAGCTGCTGGAGCATCACTCTACACCCCCACACATCTAGAGGTTAGCTGCTGGAGCATCACTCTACACCCCCACACATCTAGAGGTTAGCTGCTGGAGCACCACTCTACACCCCCACACATCTAGAGGTTAGCTGCTGGAGCACCACTCTACACCCCCACACATCTAGCAGATAGCTGCTGGAGCACCACTCTACACCCCCACACATCTAGAGGTTAGCTGCTGGAGCACCACTCTACACCCCCACACATCTAGAGGTTAGCTGCTGGAGCATCACTCTACACCCCCACACATCTAGAGGTTAGCTGCTGGAGCATCACTCTACACCCCCACACATCTAGAGGTTAGCTGCTGGAGCATCCCTCTATACCCCCACACATCTAGAGGTTAGCTGCTGGAGCACCACTCTACACCCCCACACATCTAGAGGTTAGCTGCTGGAGCACCACTCTACACCCCCACACATCTAGCAGATAGCTGCTGGAGCACCACTCTACACCCCCACACATCTAGAGGTTAGCTGCTGGAGCACCACTCTACACCCCCACACATCTAGAGGTTAGCTGCTGGAGCATCACTCTACACCCCCACACATCTAGAGGTTAGCTGCTGGAGCACCACTCTACACCCCCACATATCTAGAGGTTAGCTGCTGGAGCATCACTCTACACCCCCACACATCTAGCAGATAGCTGCTGGAGCACCACTCTACACCCCCACACATCTAGAGGTTAGCTGCTGGAGCACCACTCTACACCCCCACACATCTAGAGGTTAGCTGCTGGAGCACCACTCTACACCCCCACACATCTAGAGGTTAGCTGCTGGAGCACCACTCTACACCCCCACACATCTAGAGGTTAGCTGCTGGAGCATCACTCTACACCCCCACACATCTAGAGGTTAGCTGCTGGAGCACCACTCTACACCCCCACACATCTAGAGGTTAGCTGCTGGAGCACCACTCTACACCCCCACACATCTAGAGGTTAGCTGCTGGAGCACCACTCTACACCCCCACACATCTAGAGGTTAGCTGCTGGAGCACCACTCTACACCCCCACACATCTAGAGGTTAGCTGCTGGAGCATCACTCTACACCCCCACACATCTAGCAGATAGCTGCTGGAGCACCACTCTACACCCCCACACATCTAGAGGTTAGCTGCTGGAGCACCACTCTACACCCCCACACATCTAGAGGTTAGCTGCTGGAGCATCACTCTACACCCCCACACATCTAGAGGTTAGCTGCTGGAGCACCACTCTACACCCCCACACATCTAGAGGTTAGCTGCTGGAGCACCACTCTACACCCCCACACATCTAGAGGTTAGCTGCTGGAGCATCACTCTACACCCCCACACATCTAGCAGATAGCTGCTGGAGCACCACTCTACACCCCCACACATCTAGAGGTTAGCTGCTGGAGCATCACTCTACACCCCCACACATCTAGCAGATAGCTGCTGGAGCACCACTCTACACCCCCACACATCTAGAGGTTAGCTGCTGGAGCACCACTCTACACCCCCACACATCTAGAGGTTAGCTGCTGGAGCATCGCTCTACACCCCCACACATCTAGAGGTTAGCTGCTGGAGCACCACTCTACACCCCCACATATCTAGAGGTTAGCTGCTGGAGCATCGCTCTACACCCCCACACATCTAGAGGTTAGCTGCTGGAGCACCACTCTACACCCCCACACATCTAGAGGTTAGCTGCTGGAGCACCACTCTACACCCCCACACATCTAGAGGTTAGCTGCTGGAGCACCACTCTACACCCCCACACATCTAGAGGTTAGCTGCTGGAGCACCACTCTACACCCCCACACATCTAGAGGTTAGCTGCTGGAGCATCGCTCTACACCCCCACACATCTAGAGGTTAGCTGCTGGAGCATCACTCTACACCCCCACACATCTAGAGGTTAGCTGCTGGAGCACCACTCTACACCCCCACATATCTAGAGGTTAGCTGCTGGAGCACCACTCTACACCCCCACATATCTAGAGGTTAGCTGCTGGAGCACCACTCTACACCCCCACACATCTAGAGGTTAGCTGCTGGAGCATCACTCTACACCCCCACATATCTAGAGGTTAGCTGCTGGAGCACCACTCTACACCCCCACATATCTAGAGGTTAGCTGCTGGAGCATCACTCTACACCCCCACATATCTAGAGGTTAGCTGCTGGAGCATCACTCTACACCCCCACATATCTAGAGGTTAGCTGCTGGAGCACCACTCTACACCCCCACACATCTAGAGGTTAGCTGCTGGAGCACCACTCTACACCCCCACATATCTAGAGGTTAGCTGCTGGAGCACCACTCTACACCCCCACACATCTAGAGGTTAGCTGCTGGAGCACCACTCTACACCCCCACACATCTAGAGGTTAGCTGCTGGAGCACCACTCTACACCCCCACATATCTAGAGGTTAGCTGCTGGAGCACCACTCTACACCCCCACATATCTAGAGGTTAGCTGCTGGAGCATCACTCTACACCCCCACATATCTAGAGGTTAGCTGCTGGAGCATCACTCTACACCCCCACATATCTAGAGGTTAGCTGCTGGAGCATCACTCTACACCCCCACACATCTAGAGGTTAGCTGCTGGAGCATCACTCTACACCCCCACACATCTAGAGGTTAGCTGCTGGAGCATCACTCTACACCCCCACATATCTAGAGGTTAGCTGCTGGAGCACCACTCTACACCCCCACACATCTAGAGGTTAGCTGCTGGAGCCCCACTCTACACCCCCACACATCTAGAGGTTAGCTGCTGGAGCACCACTCTACACCCCCACATATCTAGAGGTTAGCTGCTGGAGCACCACTCTACACCCCCACATATCTAGAGGTTAGCTGCTGGAGCATCACTCTACACCCCCACACATCTAGAGGTTAGCTGCTGGAGCACCACTCTACACCCCCACACATCTAGAGGTTAGCTGCTGGAGCACCACTCTACACCCCCACATATCTAGAGGTTAGCTGCTGGAGCATCACTCTACACCCCCACACATCTAGAGGTTAGCTGCTGGAGCATCACTCTACACCCCCACACATCTAGAGGTTAGCTGCTGGAGCATCCCTCTATACCCCCACACATCTAGAGGTTAGCTGCTGGAGCATCACTCTACACCCCCACACATCTAGAGGTTAGCTGTTGGAGCATCACTCTACACCCCCACACATCTAGAGGTTAGCTGCTGGAGCACCACTCTACACCCCCACACATCTAGAGGTTAGCTGCTGGAGCACCACTCTACACCCCCACACATCTAGAGGTTAGCTGCTGGAGCATCACTCTACACCCCCACACATCTAGAGGTTAGCTGCTGGAGCATCACTCTATACCCCCACACATCTAGAGGTTAGCTGCTGGAGCACCACTCTACACCCCCACACATCTAGAGGTTAGCTGCTGGAGCATCACTCTACACCCCCACACATCTAGCAGATAGCTGCTGGAGCACCACTCTACACCCCCACACATCTAGAGGTTAGCTGCTGGAGCATCACTCTACACCCCCACACATCTAGAGGTTAGCTGCTGGAGCATCACTCTACACCCCCACACATCTAGAGGTTAGCTGCTGGAGCATCACTCTACACCCCCACACATCTAGAGGTTAGCTGCTGGAGCACCACTCTACACCCCCACACATCTAGAGGTTAGCTGCTGGAGCACCACTCTACACCCCCACACATCTAGAGGTTAGCTGCTGGAGCACCACTCTACACCCCCACACATCTAGAGGTTAGCTGCTGGAGCATCACTCTACACCCCCACACATCTAGCAGATAGCTGCTGGAGCACCACTCTACACCCCCACACATCTAGAGGTTAGCTGCTGGAGCATCACTCTACACCCCCACACATCTAGCAGATAGCTGCTGGAGCACCACTCTACACCCCCACACATCTAGAGGTTAGCTGCTGGAGCATCACTCTACACCCCCACACATCTAGCAGATAGCTGCTGGAGCACCACTCTACACCCCCACACATCTAGAGGTTAGCTGCTGGAGCATCACTCTACACCCCCACACATCTAGAGGTTAGCTGCTGGAGCACCACTCTACACCCCCACACATCTAGAGGTTAGCTGCTGGAGCACCACTCTACACCCCCACACATCTAGAGGTTAGCTGCTGGAGCACCACTCTACACCCCCACACATCTAGAGGTTAGCTGCTGGAGCATCACTCTACACCCCCACACATCTAGCAGATAGCTGCTGGAGCACCACTCTACACCCCCACACATCTAGAGGTTAGCTGCTGGAGCATCACTCTACACCCCCACACATCTAGAGGTTAGCTGCTGGAGCATCACTCTACACCCCCACACATCTAGAGGTTAGCTGCTGGAGCACCACTCTACACCCCCACACATCTAGAGGTTAGCTGCTGGAGCACCACTCTACACCCCCACACATCTAGAGGTTAGCTGCTGGAGCACCACTCTACACCCCCACACATCTAGAGGTTAGCTGCTGGAGCACCACTCTACACCCCCACACATCTAGAGGTTAGCTGCTGGAGCATCACTCTACACCCCCACACATCTAGAGGTTAGCTGCTGGAGCACCACTCTACACCCCCACACATCTAGAGGTTAGCTGCTGGAGCACCACTCTACACCCCCACACATCTAGAGGTTAGCTGCTGGAGCATCACTCTACACCCCCACACATCTAGCAGATAGCTGCTGGAGCACCACTCTACACCCCCACACATCTAGAGGTTAGCTGCTGGAGCATCACTCTACACCCCCACACATCTAGCAGATAGCTGCTGGAGCACCACTCTACACCCCCACACATCTAGAGGTTAGCTGCTGGAGCATCACTCTACACCCCCACACATCTAGCAGATAGCTGCTGGAGCACCACTCTACACCCCCACACATCTAGAGGTTAGCTGCTGGAGCATCACTCTACATCCCCACACATCTAGAGGTTAGCTGCTGGAGCACCACTCTACACCCCCACACATCTAGAGGTTAGCTGCTGGAGCACCACTCTACACCCCCACACATCTAGAGGTTAGCTGCTGGAGCACCACTCTACACCCCCACACATCTAGAGGTTAGCTGCTGGAGCATCACTCTACACCCCCACACATCTAGCAGATAGCTGCTGGAGCACCACTCTACACCCCCACACATCTAGAGGTTAGCTGCTGGAGCATCACTCTACACCCCCACACATCTAGCAGATAGCTGCTGGAGCACCACTCTACACCCCCACACATCTAGAGGTTAGCTGCTGGAGCATCACTCTACACCCCCACACATCTAGAGGTTAGCTGCTGGAGCATCACTCTACACCCCCACACATCTAGAGGTTAGCTGCTGGAGCACCACTCTACACCCCCACACATCTAGAGGTTAGCTGCTGGAGCATCACTCTACACCCCCACACATCTAGAGGTTAGCTGCTGGAGCATCCCTCTATACCCCCACACATCTAGAGGTTAGCTGCTGGAGCATCACTCTACACCCCCACACATCTAGAGGTTAGCTGCTGGAGCACCACTCTACACCCCCACACATCTAGAGGTTAGCTGCTGGAGCATCCCTCTACACCCCCACACATCTAGAGGTTAGCTGCTGGAGCATCCCTCTATACCCCCACACATCTAGAGGTTAGCTGCTGGAGCATCACTCTACACCCCCACACATCTAGAGGTTAGCTGCTGGAGCACCACTCTACACCCCCACACATCTAGAGGTTAGCTGCTGGAGCATCCCTCTACACCCCCACACATCTAGAGGTTAGCTGCTGGAGCATCCCTCTATACCCCCACACATCTAGAGGTTAGCTGCTGGAGCACCACTCTACACCCCCACACATCTAGAGGTTAGCTGCTGGAGCATCCCTCTATACCCCCACACATCTAGAGGTTAGCTGCTGGAGCATCGCTCTACACCCCCACACATCTAGAGGTTAGCTGCTGGAGCACCACTCTACACCCCCACACATCTAGAGGTTAGCTGCTGGAGCATCCCTCTACACCCCCACACATCTAGAGGTTAGCTGCTGGAGCATCCCTCTATACCCCCACACATCTAGAGGTTAGCTGCTGGAGCATCACTCTACACCCCCACACATCTAGAGGTTAGCTGCTGGAGCACCACTCTACACCCCCACACATCTAGAGGTTAGCTGCTGGAGCATCCCTCTACACCCCCACACATCTAGAGGTTAGCTGCTGGAGCATCCCTCTATACCCCCACACATCTAGAGGTTAGCTGCTGGAGCATCCCTCTATACACCCACACATCTAGAGGTTAGCTGCTGGAGCATCCCTCTATACCCCCACACATCTAGAGGTTAGCTGCTGGAGCATCCCTCTATACCCCCACACATCTAGAGGTTAGCTGCTGGAGCATCCCTCTATACCCCCACACATCTAGAGGTTAGCTGCTGGAGCATCCCTCTATACCCCCACACATCTAGAGGTTAGCTGCTGGAGCATCCCTCTATACCCCCACACATCTAGAGGTTAGCTGCTGGAGCACCACTCTACACCCCCACACATCTAGAGGTTAGCTGCTGGAGCACCACTCTACACCCCCACACATCTAGAGGTTAGCTGCTGGAGCACCACTCTACACCCCCACACATCTAGAGGTTAGCTGCTGGAGCACCACTCTACACCCCCACACATCTAGAGGTTAGCTGCTGGAGCACCACTCTACACCCCCACACATCTAGAGGTTAGCTGCTGGAGCACCACTCTACACCCCCACACATCTAGAGGTTAGCTGCTGGAGCATCACTCTACACCCCCACACATCTAGAGGTTAGCTGCTGGAGCACCACTCTACACCCCCACATATCTAGAGGTTAGCTGCTGGAGCACCACTCTACACCCCCACACATCTAGAGGTTAGCTGCTGGAGCATCACTCTACACCCCCACACATCTAGAGGTTAGCTGCTGGAGCACCACTCTACACCCCCACATATCTAGAGGTTAGCTGCTGGAGCATCACTCTACACCCCCACACATCTAGAGGTTAGCTGCTGGAGCATCACTCTACACCCCCACACATCTAGAGGTTAGCTGCTGGAGCACCACTCTACACCCCCACACATCTAGAGGTTAGCTGCTGAAGCACCACTCTACACCCCCACACATCTAGCAGATAGCTGCTGGAGCACCACTCTACACCCCCACACATCTAGAGGTTAGCTGCTGGAGCATCACTCTACACCCCCACACATCTAGAGGTTAGCTGCTGGAGCACCACTCTACACCCCCACACATCTAGAGGTTAGCTGCTGGAGCATCACTCTACACCCCCACACATCTAGAGGTTAGCTGCTGGAGCACCACTCTACACCCCCACACATCTAGAGGTTAGCTGCTGGAGCACCACTCTACACCCCCACACATCTAGCAGATAGCTGCTGGAGCATCACTCTACACCCCCACACATCTAGCAGATAGCTGCTGGAGCATCACTCTACACCCCCACACATCTAGCAGACAGCTGCTGGAGCATCACTCTACACCCCCACACATCTAGAGGTTAGCTGCTGGAGCATCACTCTACACCCCCACACATCTAGAGGTTAGCTGCTGGAGCATCACTCTACACCCCCACACATCTAGAGGTTAGCTGCTGGAGCACCACTCTACACCCCCACACATCTAGAGGTTAGCTGCTGGAGCACCACTCTACACCCCCACACATCTAGCAGATAGCTGCTGGAGCACCACTCTACACCCCCACACATCTAGAGGTTAGCTGCTGGAGCATCCCTCTATACCCCCACACATCTAGAGGTTAGCTGCTGGAGCATCACTCTACACCCCCACACATCTAGAGGTTAGCTGCTGGAGCATCCCTCTATACCCCCACACATCTAGAGGTTAGCTGCTGGAGCACCACTCTACACCCCCACACATCTAGCAGATAGCTGCTGGAGCATCACTCTACACCCCCACACATCTAGCAGATAGCTGCTGGAGCATCACTCTACACCCCCACACATCTAGCAGATAGCTGCTGGAGCATCACTCTACACCCCCACACATCTAGAGGTTAGCTGCTGGAGCATCACTCTACACCCCCACACATCTAGAGGTTAGCTGCTGGAGCATCACTCTACACCCCCACACATCTAGAGGTTAGCTGCTGGAGCACCACTCTACACCCCCACACATCTAGAGGTTAGCTGCTGAAGCACCACTCTACACCCCCACACATCTAGCAGATAGCTGCTGGAGCACCACTCTACACCCCCACACATCTAGAGGTTAGCTGCTGGAGCATCCCTCTATACCCCCACACATCTAGAGGTTAGCTGCTGGAGCATCGCTCTACACCCCCACACATCTAGAGGTTAGCTGCTGGAGCATCCCTCTATACCCCCACACATCTAGAGGTTAGCTGCTGGAGCATCACTCTACACCCCCACACATCTAGAGGTTAGCTGCTGGAGCATCACTCTACACCCCCACACATCTAGAGGTTAGCTGCTGGAGCATCACTCTACACCCCCACACATCTAGAGGTTAGCTGCTGGAGCACCACTCTACACCCCCACACATCTAGAGGTTAGCTGCTGGAGCATCACAATACACCCCCACACATCTAGAGGTTAGCTGCTGGAGCATCACTCTACACCCCCACACATCTAGAGGTTAGCTGCTGGAGCATCACTCTACACCCCCACACATCTAGAGGTTAGCTGCTGGAGCATCACTCTACACCCCCACACATCTAGAGGTTAGCTGCTGGAGCATCACTCTACACCCCCACACATCTAGAGGTTAGCTGCTGGAGCACCACTCTACACCCCCACACATCTAGAGGTTAGCTGCTGGAGCATCACTCTACACCCCCACACATCTAGAGGTTAGCTGCTGGAGCATCACTCTACACCCCCACACATCTAGAGGTTAGCTGCTGGAGCATCACTCTACACCCCCACATATCTAGAGGTTAGCTGCTGGAGCACCACTCTACACCCCCACACATCTAGAGGTTAGCTGCTGGAGCATCACTCTACACCCCCACACATCTAGAGGTTAGCTGCTGGAGCATCCCTCTATACCCCCACACATCTAGAGGTTAGCTGCTGGAGCATCACTCTACACCCCCACACATCTAGAGGTTAGCTGCTGGAGCACCACTCTACACCCCCACACATCTAGAGGTTAGCTGCTGGAGCATCACTCTACACCCCCACACATCTAGCAGATAGCTGCTGGAGCATCACTCTACACCCCCACACATCTAGAGGTTAGCTGCTGGAGCACCACTCTACACCCCCACACATCTAGAGGTTAGCTGCTGGAGCATCACTCTACACCCCCACACATCTAGAGGTTAGCTGCTGGAGCATCACTCTACACCCCCACACATCTAGAGGTTAGCTGCTGGAGCATCACTCTACACCCCCACACATCTAGAGGTTAGCTGCTGGAGCACCACTCTACACCCCCACACATCTAGAGGTTAGCTGCTGGAGCATCACTCTACACCCCCACACATCTAGCAGATAGCTGCTGGAGCATCACTCTACACCCCCACACATCTAGAGGTTAGCTGCTGGAGCACCACTCTACACCCCCACACATCTAGAGGTTAGCTGCTGGAGCATCACTCTACACCCCCACACATCTAGAGGTTAGCTGCTGGAGCATCACTCTACACCCCCACACATCTAGAGGTTAGCTGCTGGAGCATCACTCTACACCCCCACACATCTAGAGGTTAGCTGCTGGAGCATCACTCTACACCCCCACACATCTAGAGGTTAGCTGCTGGAGCATCACTCTACACCCCCTCACATCTAGCAGATAGCTGCTGGAGCATCACTCTACACCCCCACACATTTAGAGGTTAGCTGCTGGAGCATCACTCTACACCCCCACACATCTAGAGGTTAGCTGCTGGAGCACCACTCTACACCCCCACACATCTAGCAGATAGCTGCTGGAGCACCACTCTACACCCCCACACATCTAGAGGTTAGCTGCTGGAGCATCACTCTACACCCCCACACATCTAGAGGTTAGCTGCTGGAGCATCACTCTACACCCCCACACATCTAGAGGTTAGCTGCTGGAGCACCACTCTACACCCCCACACATCTAGAGGTTAGCTGCTGGAGCACCACTCTACACCCCCACACATCTAGAGGTTAGCTGCTGGAGCATCCCTCTATACCCCCACACATCTAGAGGTTAGCTGCTGGAGCACCACTCTACACCCCCACACATCTAGCAGATAGCTGCTGGAGCATCACTCTACACCCCCACACACCAGAGGGGGTGGGGTTGGGGGTGTGTGTCTCATGTCACCTACTTGTATCTTGATGGGCCAAGTGAAGTTGCTGACATAGACGAAGAAGGTGATGTTTGGGTTGTTGCGGAAGTCAAAGTTCTCGTTGGAGAAACTGTCTTTAAACTCCTTAATGTTACTCCTGGAGATGATTGGGATCTCCTCGCCTGTCTGAGTACCTGCTTTGGGATGAGGGGGGGAGAGAGAGAAAGAACACGTTTTTTCAGTGGACATATCATCAACACATCACACCAAGGTTGAGAGAAACCCATCTTAATTACTCACTAGTAGAATTTTGGAACAAGTTTTTATTTTCTAATAACACTTTGAATTGAGGTGTGTTCATTCATTCATTACCATCAAAGTAGTCATTTTTACTATTGCGGACAATACATTTCTTTGGACATTTCTGACCCAGACAAAATTCCCCAAACACTTCGCAAGTGCAGTTCAAGTCAGACATTTGCTTCATGTCCCGTCAGAACAGGATCTGCATACGTGTTCACATTTTCTGTCTGTTGCCCGCATTGCAGTCATTGTTTTCGTTACCAATGTTAACTTTGGAAATGTGTGAGTTTCTAACAAAGGAAGTGCCTCAATACGTTACAATAGTTTCTGCATGTCGTTTCTAATGTAGCTCAGTGTATGTAGGGAGCATAATATATTTGTGTATATTCCCTGTAAAACAATGCTAATTGCCTCGGAGAAGTATTAGCGTGTGTTGTTCTGGGATTGATTTGCACTTTTCGCATCAAAGTACATTCATCTCTAGGAGACAGAATGCGTCTCATTCAAGAGCGGTATGACGGCTGCGTGGTCCCATGGTGTTTATACTTGCGTACTACTATACAGATGAACGTGGTACCTTCAGGCGCTTGGAAATGGCTCCCAAGGATGAACCAGACTTGTGGAAGTCTACAATGTTTTCTCTGTCTTGGCTGATTTCTTTAGATTTTCCTATGATGTCAAGTAAAGAGGCACTGAGTTTGAAGGCAGGCCTTGAAATACATCCGCAGGTACACCTCCAATTGACTCAAATGATGTCAATGAGCCTATCAGAAGCTTCTAAAGCCATGACATAATTTTCTAAGCTGTTTAAAGGCACCGTCAACTTAGTGTATGTAATCTTCTGACGCACTGGAATTGTGATACAGTGAATTATAAGTGAAATAATCTGTCTGTAAACAAATGTTGGAAAAATGACTTGTGTCATGCACAAAGTAGATGTCCTAACCAACTTGCCAAAACTATAGTTTGTTAACAAGAAGTTTGTGGAGTGGTTGAAAAACGATTTTTAATGACTCCAACCTAAGTGTATGTGAACTTCTGACTTCAACTGTACTAAGTGTGTCCCTTGCTGAGATGAGGAGCCACGGACCCCGGACTCCCCAAGGGTGGCAAAGAAGGGAGTTGCAAACATAGGATCTGAGCTCCAGTATTCTCTTAGGGAGCTCTTCTTTACTATCCCCATGGGAATGGTTGTCACCAGGAAGGTATACATTTCACAAATTGTGGTTGTCAACCATTTAGCGAGTTTCCCCCTCACTCCTGACTCTCTCTTCTCCTGTACCTCCAAGGTATAGTGAATTTTCTCCGATACTATGTCTCCCACCAGCTCCTCTGTCAGAAACAACCTGAAGCACTCTGCCTCAGAGGGAAATGCGAAGGGGATTTGCACTCCAGACTGGGACACATCAAAGCAAACAGCAGGGCCAGGAGGGGTGAAATGGCTGGAGGCCTTCCAGCTGCCACAGACCTCCTGTACTTCATCCACTGTCTGTCTGCCTCCATCACCACCAGCATCTTCAAAGGGAACTTCGTCAGTGGACAAGGAGTCCTCAGATTCAGGGTTCTCAATGGCTACAAGGTTGGGGGGCAGCTCTTCACTGTCAGAATCTGATTCCAGACTTTCATACTCAGACTAATTGTCAGAATTTAAAAGAATATCCAGAATTTCAGCATTGGTGAGTTGTCTCCTTTTGAAAGACATTGCTAATGCTACAGCTTAGCTCACCAGCTACATTCATAAACAACAACACTGGCTCAGAGTGGGAGGTTATGTGGTTGACTGCCGCCACTTTTATCACTATCATGTTTTGTGGT
Organism: Oncorhynchus kisutch; assembly: GCF_002021735.2. Classification (NCBI taxonomy): domain Eukaryota; kingdom Metazoa; phylum Chordata; class Actinopteri; order Salmoniformes; family Salmonidae; genus Oncorhynchus; species Oncorhynchus kisutch. The sequence goes on from NC_034180.2 coordinate 55,914,384, forward strand.
AAATATATATATATTTAATGTTTTATTCATTTGTTTTCAATTACCGACAAATCAAATCATTCCGATTCTTGCATAGATTGTTATGGGCACATATTATGCGTGTAAAATACGTTTTTGAAGTTTGTACTGATTATCATGAGCTAAGCTAATTCCAGCTGTGTGTGGAGCCATGTTTGTTGACATACAGTGCATTCTGGGTTTCACGTAATCTGTCGGACCAAAGATGTTATAACAAAATGAGGTGAGTAAGGGTTCATAGTTTTTTTTGAGAACTCCGGAAATGAATGGTGGGATGTGAACGATGGTAGACGACTCACCCCCTTCAACATGCATACAATAAACAGACTAAACTCATCTTGTCTTCTCTTATTATCTTTGGTTTCTGTGAGAGAAAACAAAGCATGGCTGCGTAGAGAAACTACTCATTGTCGGATTACTTTCGTTTTCTAGAGAGTGGTGAGCTCACCCGTGATGTGATTAATTATAAATAGTCTAAAAGTTCATTCATTTTGTAGTTTATGTCAGCTGAGAGATCTAAAAATATGACCGCTTGTGTTACGTCAATCTATCCTCAGCCAGCGCTAGGACAAATGTAGTCAACATTTTTCAGGTTTGGATGATTGTGTTATGCTGTAGATATTTCTGTGAATGTCTGAACATTGCATCCAAAAATAAACTTCTCATATTCTGGACATAACTTTGTAAGGACTGTGTTTGTGGAAAATGTTTCTGAAAAAACAGTGTGGCCAGCTCAAATGCTGACTGTTGCGTCATTCAAAACTTTTAAAAAGCTCAAAATGAGCGTTCTAATCACACCGGTGTGATGGTACATGTGACAGGGTTAAGGATCCCAATTAGTTCCTGCCAAGGCAGCAGCTACTCTTTCTGGGGTTTATTAAGGATCCCCATTAGTTCCTGCCAAGGCAGCAGCTACTCTCCCTGGGGTTTATTATGGATCCCCATTAGTTCCTGTCAAGGCAGCAGCTACTCTTCCTGGGGTTTATTATGGATCCCCATTAGTTCCTGCCAAGGCAGCAGCTACTCTTTCTGGGGTTTATTATGGATCCCCATTAGTTCCTGCCAAGGCAGCAGCTACTCTTTCTGGGGTTTATTATGGATCCCCATTAGTTCCTGCCAAGGCAGAAGCTACTCTTCCTGGGGTTTATTATGGATCCCCATTAGTTCCTGTCAAGGCAGCACCTACTCTTCCTGGGGTTTATTCTAAAAGAGTATTAAATTGTGTTACCTGTGAAGGTATGTTAAGGTGTTACCTGTGAAGTTGTGTTAAATTGTGTTACCTGTGATGGTGTATTTAGGTGTGTTACCTGTGAAGGTGTATTAAAGTGTGTTACCTGTGAAGGTATGTTAAGGTGTTACCTGTGGAGCTGTGTTAAGGTGTGTTACCTGTGAAGCTGGCGGCCCAGGTGATGTTGAGGTTGAAGTTTTTGGAGGCGTTAATGAAAACAACCAGATCACGATTCTGCTACGGAGGAGAGAGGGATGAGGAGATAAATAATCTGACCTTAACCGTAAACCCTACTTCCTCGGACATGGCCGGACCCCTGACCTCTAACCCCAGCAGTATGGGTGTGGTCCTACCTCCTCGGGTGTTGCTACAAAGTTGATGGCGGTGTAGTAGCGGTCGTCCTCCTGAGACAGACTGAAGGTGAACTGGTAGTCTATCAGCAGGGTGTCTGGTAGGGAGATAAACACAGCTACATGTTAGAACAGCGGCCGTCCTCCTGAGACAGACTGAAGGTGAACTGGTAGTCTATCAGCAGGGTGTCTGGTAGGGAGATAAACACAGCTACATGTTAGAACAGCGGTCCACTCTCCTCTTCATAGATATTTTAGTTATGTAGCAGATGCTCTTATCCAGAGCGATTTACAGGAGCCATTAGGGTTAAATGCCTTGCTCAAGGACACATCAAAATATGTTTCACCTTGTTGGCTTGGGATTGGAACCAGTGACCATTGGTTTAGTGGCCCAACGCGCTAATCGTTACTGGCACAACGCTCTACAGCATTTCCCTTTCAACATCAACTTACTGAAGGTACGTGGTTGTGGACAATTGCTGTTAAAGGGTAACTCCGCCACTATTCAAACTCATTCATTATCTACAGCACCAAACCAGTCTACATACACCACATGGCCAACAGTATGGGGACACCTGCGGTCTAAGATCTCATTCCAAAATCATGGCCTTTAATATAGAGTTGGTCCCCTCTTTGCTACTATAACAGCCTCCACTCTTCTGGGAAGGTGATGTTCTACTCTGAAGGACTCAGCGTGATGTTCTACTCTGAAGGACTCAGCGTGATGTTCTACTCTGAAGGACTCAGCGTGATGTTCTACTCTGAAGGACTCAGCGTGATGTTCTACTCTGAAGGACTCAGCGTGATGTTCTACTCTGAAGGACTCAGCCTCAGCGTGATGTTCTACTCTGAAGGACTGAGTGTGATGTTCTACTCTGAAGGACTCAGCCTCAGCGTGATGTTCTGCTCTGAAGGACTCAGCGTGATGTTCTACTCTGAAGGACTCAGCGTGATGTTCTACTCTGAAGGACTCAGTGTGATGTTCTACTCTGAAGGACTCAGCGTGATGTTCTACTCTGAAGGACTCGGCGTGATGTTCTACTCTGAAGGACTCAGCGTGATGTTCTACTCTGAAGGACTCAGCGTGATGTTCTACTCTGAAGGACTCAGCGTGATGTTCTACTCTGAAGGACTCAGCCTCAGCGTGATGTTCTACTCTGAAGGACTCAGCCTCAGCGTGATGTTCTGCTCTGAAGGACTCAGCGTGATGTTCTACTCTGAAGGACTCAGCGTGATGTTCTGCTCTGAAGGACTCAGCGTGATGTTCTACTCTGAAGGACTCAGCCTCAGCGTGATGTTCTACTTTGAAGGACTCAGCGTGACGTTCTACTCTGAAGGACTCAGCCTCAGCGTGATGTTCTACTTTGAAGGACTCAGCGTGACGTTCTACTCTGAAGGACTCAGCGTGACGTTCTACTCTGAAGGACTCAGCGTGACGTTCTACTCTGAAGGACTCAGCGTGACGTTCTACTCTGAAGGACTCAGCGTGATGTTCTACTCTGAAGGACTCAGCCTCAGCGTGATGTTCTACTCTGAAGGACTCAGCCTCAGCGTGATGTTCTACTCTGAAGGACTCAGCGTGACGTTCTACTCTGAAGGACTCAGCGTGACGTTCTACTCTGAAGGACTCAGCGTGACGTTCTACTCTGAAGGACTCAGCGTGATGTTCTACTCTGAAGGACTCAGCCTCAGCGTGATGTTCTACTCGGAAGGACTCAGCGTGATGTTCTACTCTGAAGGACTCAGCGTGACGTTCTACTCTGAAGGACTCAGCGTGATGTTCTACTCTGAAGGACTCAGCGTGACGTTCTACTCTGAAGGACTCAGCGTGACGTTCTACTCTGAAGGACTCAGCGTGACGTTCTACTCTGAAGGACTCAGCGTGACGTTCTACTCTGAAGGACTCAGCGTGACGTTCTACTCTGAAGGACTCAGCGTGACGTTCTACTCTGAAGGACTCAGCGTGACGTTCTACTCTGAAGGACTCAGCGTGACGTTCTACTCTGAAGGACTCAGCGTGACGTTCTACTCTGAAGGACTCAGCGTGACGTTCTACTCTGAAGGACTCAGCGTGACGTTCTACTCTGAAGGACTCAGCGTGACGTTCTACTCTGAAGGACTCAGCGTGACGTTCTACTCTGAAGGACTCAGCGTGACGTTCTACTCTGAAGGACTCAGCGTGACGTTCTACTCTGAAGGACTCAGCGTGACGTTCTACTCTGAAGGACTCAGCGTGACGTTCTACTCTGAAGGACTCCGCGTGACGTTCTACTCTGAAGGACTCCGCGTGACGTTCTACTCTGAAGGACTCAGAGTGATGTTCTACTCTGAAGGACTCAGCGTGACGTTCTACTCTGAAGGACTCAGCGTGACGTTCTACTCTGAAGGACTCAGCGTGACGTTCTACTCTGAAGGACTCAGCGTGACGTTCTACTCTGAAGGACTCAGCCTCAGCGTGATGTTCTACTCTGAAGGACTCAGCCTCAGCGTGATGTTCTACTCTGAAGGACTCAGCCTCAGCGTGATGTTCTACTCTGAAGGACTCAGCCTCAGCGTGATGTTCTACTCTGAAGGACTCAGCGTGACGTTCTACTCTGAAGGACTCAGCGTGACGTTCTACTCTGAAGGACTCAGCGTGACGTTCTACTCTGAAGGACTCAGCGTGATGTTCTACTCTGAAGGACTCAGCCTCAGCGTGATGTTCTACTCGGAAGGACTCAGCGTCAGCGTGATGTTCTACTCTGAAGGACTCAGCGTGACGTTCTACTCTGAAGGACTCAGCGTGACGTTCTACTCTGAAGGACTCAGCGTGACGTTCTACTCTGAAGGACTCAGCGTGACGTTCTACTCTGAAGGACTCAGCGTGACGTTCTACTCTGAAGGACTCAGCCTCAGCGTGACGTTCTACTCTGAAGGACTCAGCCTCAGCGTGACGTTCTACTCTGAAGGACTCAGCGTGACGTTCTACTCTGAAGGACTCAGCGTGACGTTCTACTCTGAAGGACTCAGCGTGACGTTCTACTCTGAAGGACTCAGCGTGACGTTCTACTCTGAAGGACTCAGCGTGACGTTCTACTCTGAAGGACTCAGCGTGACGTTCTACTCTGAAGGACTCAGCGTGATGTTCTACTCTGAAGGACTCAGCCTCAGCGTGATGTTCTACTCTGAAGGACTCAGCCTCAGCGTGATGTTCTACTCTGAAGGACTCAGCGTGACGTTCTACTCTGAAGGACTCAGCCTCAGCGTGATGTTCTACTCTGAAGGACTCAGCCTCAGCGTGATGTTCTACTCTGAAGGACTCAGCCTCAGCGTGATGTTCTACTCTGAAGGACTCAGCCTCAGCGTGATGTTCTACTCTGAAGGACTCAGCGTGACGTTCTACTCTGAAGGACTCAGCGTGACGTTCTACTCTGAAGGACTCAGCGTGACGTTCTACTCTGAAGGACTCAGCGTGACGTTCTACTCTGAAGGACTCAGCGTGACGTTCTACTCTGAAGGACTCAGCGTGACGTTCTACTCTGAAGGACTCAGCCTCAGCGTGATGTTCTACTCGGAAGGACTCAGCGTCAGCGTGATGTTCTACTCTGAAGGACTCAGCGTGACGTTCTACTCTGAAGGACTCAGCGTGACGTTCTACTCTGAAGGACTCAGCGTGACGTTCTACTCTGAAGGACTCAGCGTGACGTTCTACTCTGAAGGACTCAGCGTGACGTTCTACTCTGAAGGACTCAGCGTGACGTTCTACTCTGAAGGACTCAGCGTGACGTTCTACTCTGAAGGACTCAGCCTCAGCGTGACGTTCTACTCTGAAGGACTCAGCCTCAGCGTGATGTTCTACTCTGAAGGACTCAGCGTGACGTTCTACTCTGAAGGACTCAGCGTGACGTTCTACTCTGAAGGACTCAGCGTGACGTTCTACTCTGAAGGACTCAGCGTGACGTTCTACTCTGAAGGACTCAGCGTGATGTTCTACTCTGAAGGACTCAGCCTCAGCGTGATGTTCTACTCTGAAGGACTCAGCCTCAGCGTGATGTTCTACTCTGAAGGACTCAGCGTGACGTTCTACTCTGAAGGACTCAGCGTGACGTTCTACTCTGAAGGACTCAGCGTGACGTTCTACTCTGAAGGACTCAGCGTGATGTTCTACTCTGAAGGACTCAGCCTCAGCGTGACGTTCTACTCTGAAGGACTCAGCGTGACGTTCTACTCTGAAGGACTCAGCGTGACGTTCTACTCTGAAGGACTCAGCGTGACGTTCTACTCTGAAGGACTCAGCGTGACGTTCTACTCTGAAGGACTCAGCGTGACGTTCTACTCTGAAGGACTCAGCGTGACGTTCTACTCTGAAGGACTCAGCGTGACGTTCTACTCTGAAGGACTCAGCGTGACGTTCTACTCTGAAGGACTCAGCGTGACGTTCTACTCTGAAGGACTCAGCGTGACGTTCTACTCTGAAGGACTCAGCGTGATGTTCTACTCTGAAGGACTCAGCCTCAGCGTGATGTTCTACTCGGAAGGACTCAGCCTCAGCGTGATGTTCTACTCTGAAGGACTCAGCGTGACGTTCTACTCTGAAGGACTCAGCGTGACGTTCTACTCTGAAGGACTCAGCGTGACGTTCTACTCTGAAGGACTCAGCGTGACGTTCTACTCTGAAGGACTCAGCGTGACGTTCTACTCTGAAGGACTCAGCGTGACGTTCTACTCTGAAGGACTCAGCCTCAGCGTGATGTTCTACTCTGAAGGACTCAGCCTCAGCGTGATGTTCTACTCTGAAGGACTCAGCGTGACGTTCTACTCTGAAGGACTCAGCGTGACGTTCTACTCTGAAGGACTCAGCGTGACGTTCTACTCTGAAGGACTCAGCGTGATGTTCTACTCTGAAGGACTCAGCCTCAGCGTGATGTTCTACTCTGAAGGACTCAGCGTGACGTTCTACTCTGAAGGACTCAGCGTGACGTTCTACTCTGAAGGACTCAGCGTGACGTTCTACTCTGAAGGACTCAGCGTGATGTTCTACTCTGAAGGACTCAGCCTCAGCGGGATGTTCTACTCTGAAGGACTCAGCCTCAGCGTGATGTTTCTACTCTGAAGGACTCAGCCTCAGCGTGATGTTCTACTCTGAAGGACTCAGCGTGACGTTCTACTCTGAAGGACTCAGCGTGACGTTCTACTCTGAAGGACTCAGCGTGACGTTCTACTCTGAAGGACTCAGCGTGATGTTCTACTCTGAAGGACTCAGCCTCAGCGTGATGTTCTACTCTGAAGGACTCAGCGTGACGTTCTACTCTGAAGGACTCAGCGTGACGTTCTACTCTGAAGGACTCAGCGTGACGTTCTACTCTGAAGGACTCAGCGTGACGTTCTACTCTGAAGGACTCAGCGTGACGTTCTACTCTGAAGGACTCAGCGTGACGTTCTACTCTGAAGGACTCAGCGTGACGTTCTACTCTGAAGGACTCAGCGTGACGTTCTACTCTGAAGGACTCAGCGTGACGTTCTACTCTGAAGGACTCAGCGTGACGTTCTACTCTGAAGGACTCAGCGTGACGTTCTACTCTGAAGGACTCAGCGTGACGTTCTACTCTGAAGGACTCAGCGTGACGTTCTACTCTGAAGGACTCAGCGTGACGTTCTACTCTGAAGGACTCAGCGTGACGTTCTACTCTGAAGGACTCAGCGTGACGTTCTACTCTGAAGGACTCAGCGTGACGTTCTACTCTGAAGGACTCAGCGTGACGTTCTACTCTGAAGGACTCAGCGTGACGTTCTACTCTGAAGGACTCAGCGTGACGTTCTACTCTGAAGGACTCAGCGTGACGTTCTACTCTGAAGGACTCAGCGTGACGTTCTACTCTGAAGGACTCAGCGTGACGTTCTACTCTGAAGGACTCAGCGTGACGTTCTACTCTGAGGACTCAGCGTGACTCTACTCTGAGGACTCAGCGTGATGTTCTACTCTGAAGGACTCAGCGTGATGTTCTACTCTGAAGGTAGATTAGAGTTCCACTTACAGTAACAGGTTCCTTTCAGAGGGTTTCCTTGGTAACGGTTCTCCACCTCACACCTGAAGGAAAACGGACGAAAGGGAATAAAAGAGGAGAGGGATTTCATTTTGAAACAACAACGTGAAGGTAAATCAATAACTTAAATCAATGCTTCTGTGACTTCACAACTGACTATGAAACCATGCAGTCAATGACGACACAGCGGAGAAGGAACATAATGACAGAAAGAGAAGTGAAAGGAAAGACAGAATGAAAAGAATAAGTAGGTCGACATATACTGAGTCAGTCATACAGGTGGTAGTGGTCTGAACTGTACTGAGTCAGTCATACAGGTGGTAGTGGTCTGAACTGTACTGAGTCAGTCATACAGGTGGTAGTGGTCTGAACTGTACTCAGTCAGTCATACAGGTGGTAGTGGTCTGAACTGTACTGAGTCAGTCATACAGGTGTTAGTGGTCTGAACTGTACAGAGTCAGTCATACAGGTGGTAGTGGTCTGAACTGTACTCAGTCAGTCATACAGGTGTTAGTGGTCTGAACTGTACTCAGTCAGTCATACAGGTGGTAGTGGTCTGAACTGTACTGAGTCAGTCAGTCATACAGGTGGTAGTGGTCTGAACTGTACTGAGTCAGTCATACAGGTGGTAGTGGTCTGAACTGTACTGAGTCAGTCAGTCATACAGGTGGTAGTGGTCTGAACTGTACTGACTCAGTCAGTCATACAGGTGGTAGTGGTCTGAACTGTACTGAGTCAGTCAGTCATACAGGTGGTAGTGGTCTGAACTGTACAGAGTCAGTCATACAGGTGGTAGTGGTCTGAACTGTACAGAGTCAGTCATACAGGTGTTAGTGGTCTGAACTGTACAGAGTCAGTCATACAGGTGGTAGTGGTCTGAACTGTACTCAGTCAGTCATACAGGTGGTAGTGGTCTGAACTGTACTGACTCAGTCAGTCATACAGGTGGTAGTGGTCTGAACTGTACTCAGTCAGTCATACAGGTGGTAGTGGTCTGAACTGTACTGAGTCAGTCAGTCATACAGGTGGTAGTGGTCTGAACTGTACTGAGTCAGTCAGTCATACAGGTGGTAGTGGTCTGAACTGTACTGAGTCAGTCATACAGGTGGTAGTGGTCTGAACTGTATGCAGTGAAACAGACTTACTGCTATGTACTACGTACTAAGTATGCAATATGTATGTACTAAGTGTGTAATATCAACTGTAGTGTACTTACAGGTGACAGCGGTCTCCTTTGATGCCCTTGGTGGTGCAGAAACACTTCCCGTTGTTAGTGTTACACACACCGGCATGGCCATTACACTTACACGCTGCAATACAACATTATCACATTAATATTTCAACATTATCACATGAATATATCAACAATATCACATGAATATATCAACATTATCACATGAATATATCAACATTATCACATGCATATATCAACATTATCACATGAACATATCAACATTATCACATGAACATATCAACATTATCACATGAACATATCAACATTATCACATCAACATTATCACATTCATATATCGACATTATCACGCACATATATCAACATTATCACACGCATATATCAACATCATCACGTGAATATATCAACAATATCACATTAATATATCAACAATATCACATGAATATATCAACATTATCACATGAATATATCGACATTATCACATGAATAGTTATCCTCTCTCTGTGTAGTTATCCTCTCAGTGTAGTATCCTCTCAGTGTAGTATCCTCTCAGTGTAGTATCCTCTCAGTGTAGTTATCCTCTCAGAGTGTAGTTATCCTCTCTGAGTGTAGGTATCCTCTCTGAATGTAGTTATCCTCTCTGAGTGTAGTATCCTCTCAGTGTAGTATCATCTCAGTGTAGTTATCCTCTCAGTGTAGTTATCCTCTCAGTGTAGTTATCCTCTCAGTGTAGTTATGCTCTCAGTGTAGTTATCCTCTCTCAGTGTAGTTATTCTCTCAGTGTAGTATCCTCTCAGTGTAGTATCCTCTCAGTGTAGTTATGCTCTCAGTGTAGTATCCTCTCAATGTAGTATCCTCTCAGTGTAGTATCCTCTCTCTGTGTAGTTATCCTCGCTCTGTGTAGTTATCCTCTCAGTGTAGTTATCCTCTCAGTGTAGTATCCTCTCAGTGTAGTTATCTGCTCAGTGTAGTTATCCTCTCTCAGTGTAGTTATCCTCTCTCAGTGTAGTTATCCTCTCTCTGTTTAGTTATCCTCTCAGTGTAGTTATCCTCTCTCAGTGTAGTTATCCTCTCAGTGTAGTTATCCTCTCTCAGTGTAGTTATCATCTCTCAGTGTAGTATCCTCTCTCAGTGTAGTATCCTCTCAGTGTAGTTATCCTCTCAGTGTAGTTATCCTCTCAGTGTAGTATCATCAGTGTAGTTATCCTCTCTCAGTGTAGTTATCCTCTCTCTGTGTAGTTATCCTCTCAGTGTAGTATCCTCTCAGTGTAGTATCATCTCAGTGTAGTATCCTCTCAGTGTAGTATCCTCTCAGTGTAGTATCCTCTCAGTGTAGTTATCCGCTCAGTGTAGTTATCCTCTCTGAGTGTAGTTATCCTCTCTGAGTGTAGTATCCTCTCAGTGTAGTTATCCTCTCAGTGTAGTTATGCTCTCAGTGTAGTATCCTCTCAATGTAGTATCCTCAGTGTAGCATCCTCAGTGTAGTTATCCTCTCTCTGTGTAGTATCCTCTCAGTGTAGTATCCTCTCAGTGTAGTTATCTGCTCAGTGTAGTTATCCTCTCAGTGTAGTTATCCTCTCTCTGTTTAGTTATCCTCTCAGTGTAGTTATCCTCTCTCAGTGTAGTTATCCTCTCAGTGTAGTTATCCTCTCTCAGTGTAGTTATCATCTCTCAGTGTAGTATCCTCTCTCAGTGTAGTATCCTCTCAGTGTAGTTATCCTCTCAGTGTAGTTATCCTCTCTCTGTGTAGTTATCATCTCTCTGTGTAGTTATCCTCTCAGTGTAGTATCCTCTCAGTGTAGTATCATCTCAGTGTAGTATCCTCTCAGTGTAGTATCCTCTCAGTGTAGTATCCTCTCAGTGTAGTTATCCGCTCAGTGTAGTTATCCTCTCTGAGTGTAGTTATCCTCTCTGAGTGTAGTATCCTCTCAGTGTAGTTATCCTCTCAGTGTAGTTATGCTCTCAGTGTAGTATCCTCTCAATGTAGTATCCTCAGTGTAGCATCCTCAGTGTAGTTATCCTCTCTCTGTGTAGTATCCTCTCAGTGTAGTATCCTCTCAGTGTAGTTATCTGCTCAGTGTAGTTATCCTCTCAGTGTAGTTATCCTCTCAGTGTAGTTATCCTCTCTCTGTGTAGTTATCCTCTCTCTGTGTAGTTATCCTCTCTCAGTGTAGTTATCCTTTCTCAGTGTAGTTATCCTCTCTGTGTAGTTATCCTCTCAGTGTAGTTATCCTCTCTCTGTGTAGTATCCTCTCAGTGCAGTATCCTCTCTGTGTAGTTATCCTCTCTCTGTGTAGTTATCCTCTCTCTGTGTAGTTATCCTCTCTCGGTGTAGTTATCCTCTCAGTGTAGTTATCCTCTCAGTGTAGTTATCCTCTCAGTGCAGTATCCTCAGTGTAGTTATCCTCTCTGTGTAGTTATCCTCTCTGAGTGTAGTATCCTCTCAGTGTAGTTATCCTCTCAGTGTAGTTATGCTCTCAGTGTAGTATCCTCTCAATGTAGTATCCTCAGTGTAGCATCCTCAGTGTAGTTATCCTCTCTCTGTGTAGTATCCTCTCAGTGTAGTATCCTCTCAGTGTAGTTATCTGCTCAGTGTAGTTATCCTCTCAGTGTAGTTATCCTCTCTCTGTGTAGTTATCCTCTCTCTGTGTAGTTATCCTCTCTCAGTGTAGTTATCCTCTCTGTGTAGTTATCCTCTCAGTGTAGTTATCCTCTCTCTGTGTAGTTATCCTCTCATTGTAGTATCCTCTCAGTGCAGTATCCTCAGTGTAGTTATCCTCTCTGTGTAGTTATCCTCTCTCAGTGTAGTTATCCTCTCTCGGTGTAGTTATCCTCTCAGTGTAGTTATCCTCTCAGTGCAGTATCCTCAGTGTAGTTATCCTCTCTGTGTAGTTATCCTCTCTCAGTGTAGTTATCCTCTCTCTGTGTAGTTATCCTCTCTCTGTGTAGTTATCCTCTCTCAGTGTAGTTATCCTCTCAGTGTAGTTATCCTCTCTGTGTAGTTATCCTCTCTCTGTGTAGTTATCCTCTCTGTGTAGTTATCCTCTCTGTGTAGTTATCCTCTCTCAGTGTAGTTATCCTCTCTCTGTGTAGTTATCCTCTCAGTGTAGTTATCCTCTCAGTGTAGTTATCCTCTCAGTGTAGTTATCCTCTCTCTGTGTAGTTATCCTCTCTGTGTAGTTATCCTCTCTCTGTGTAGTTATCCTCTCTCTGTGTAGTTATCCTCTCAGTGTAGTTATCCTCTCAGTGTAGTTATCCTCTCTCAGTGTAGTTATCCTCTCTCAGTGTAGTTATCCTCTCTCAGTGTAGTTATCCTCTCTCAGTGTAGTTATCCTCTCTGTGTAGTTATCCTCTCTGTGTAGTTATCCTCTCTGTGTAGTTATCCTCTCTGTGTAGTTATCCTCTCTCAGTGTAGTTATCAGCTATGAGTTTCTTGCTCTTGAGCGGACCCCACCCCCTTCCCTTTGTCTACCAAGCCGTCATATGGGGCCCTCGGATGGGGCCACAGTGTCTCCTGACCCCTCCTGTCTCAGCCTCCAGTATTTATGCTGCAGTAGTTTATGTGTCGGGGGGCTGGGGTCAGTTTGTTATATCTGGAGTACTTCTCCTGTCCTATTCGGTGTCCTGTGTGAATCTAAGTGTGCGTTCTCTAATTCTCTCCTTCTCTCTTTCTTTTTCTCTCTCGGAGGACCTGAGCCCTAGGACCATGCCCCAGGACTACCTGACATGATGACTCCTTGCTGTCCCCAGTCCACCTGGCCATGCTGCTGTTCCAGTTTCAACTGACCTGAGCCCTAGGACCATGCCCCAGGACTACCTGACATGATGACTCCTTGCTGACCCCAGTCCACCTGGCCATGCTGCTGTTCCAGTTTCAACTGACCTGAGCCCTAGGACCATGCCCCAGGACTACCTGCCATGATGACTCCTTGCTGTCCCCAGTCCACCTGGCCATGCTGCTGCTCCAGTTTCAACTTCCACCTGACTGTGCTGCTGCTCCAGTTTCAACTGTTCTGCCTTATTATTATTCGACCATGCTGGTCATTTATGAACATTTGAACATCTTGGCCATGTTCTGTTATAATCTCCACCCGGCACAGCCAGAAGAGGACTGGCCACCCCACATAGCCTGGTTCCTCTCTAGGTTTCTTCCTAGGTATTGGCCTTTCTAGGGAGTTTTTCCTAGCCACCGTGCTTCTACACCTGCATTGCTTGCTGTTTGGGGTTTTAGGCTGGGTTTCTGTACAGCACTTTGAGATATCAGCTGATGTACGAAGGGCTATATAAATAAATTTGATTTGATTTGATTTGATATCGGTTTCGTCCGCTAGGGACTTTTTCTTTGTATCACATAGTAACCAATGTATGACCTATTTGTGTGTGTTTATGTAATTATGTGATTAAGTTAGTTAGTAAATAAATATTTAAGCTAATTAGTATATCGCTGATTCATGATTCTATGCTAGGGTTGGTGCAGATATCTAAGGGTTTGCGACGTTCAGTAAAGAGACTGATGAGGTAACAATAATACATTTATACAAGACTCTAATCGATAAGTTATTTAAATATCTGAAGAGTTATATTCGGGAACTGAAACTCTATAAACAACATGTTCCCGTGGTGCCCCGACTTCCTAGTTAATTAAAGTTACATGATTAGTTTGATCCCGTAATTCAATTACACAGTCTTCATTTTTAACGATAGTCAATGACACGACAATGTGCTGTAGTTAATGAACCCCAGGAAGAGAATCTGAACTGGAATAT